>NC_034604.1:34153650-34162991 GCF_900095145.1 Mus pahari | reverse complement strand
TTTTTTTTTTTCAGCCTTAGAGGTTGTTTATATAATTTAGTTTCTGCTTTTGAGTTTTTATGGGACTTCTGAGTGTGCAAGTGTGTGTGCGTGCCCACACCTGCCTGTGTTTCGTGTGCATTTTCTTCTGGATTTTCCTTGGCTCTTTTTGTTTGTTTGTTTGTTTGTTTTATCCTATTCTGGCTTGTTTGTTTTGGGGTTTAGGGAGGTTGTTTTGTCTTTTAATTACCTGTTTGTTTTTTAGTGAGAGAGAAAGAGAAAGAGTATAGATTTGGATGGGTGAGGGTGTGGGAGGAATCCAGGAAGAATTAGGGAAAGGAGACCCATGATCAGAAAATAATGATAAAAAAGTATTTTCAATAAAAATTAAAATTACAAAGAAAGAAACATTTGGCTGTTTGGTGTCTGTGTCTCGAGGTTTGTGGTAACAAATGGTAACCTGTGAGCTAAAGCAGGCCTACAGTCTGAGCCCCACCTAGACTAAGGATATGTGACCTCTTAAAGTACCTGCCCACTGGGAATCTCCCAAAGGCTCTAGTTTTGTTGTTGTTGTTGTTGTTGTTGTTGTTGTTGGGGTTTTTTTCCAGTTTCTCTTGAAGAATTGAAAAAGAGAGCAAAGATATGCTTGTTCCTATACATAACAAGAAATGAGCTGAGGGCTGGCAAGATAGTTCAACTGTTCAAAGGCACTGGCCACTAACCTTGATAACTTGAATTTGTTTTCCAGCTCCCATATGGTGACAGTTGTCCTCAGACTTCCACATGAGCACTATGCCATATGTCTGCATGCATGCACAAACACACATACAATTAAATAAATGTGCTTTGCTTAATGAGGCTTACGAGGAGTCCCTGTGTCCCCAAAGCCCTGTTCATAACTCTGCTTAAATGCAGTTTTGACCCTCGTCCACACTCACAGCTACACAAAAGTGAGTAGGCACACAGCCACCTAGCATGGAGGTGATGCCTCTACCTTGTGTGGTTTGTGAACTAGCACCAATCAATCAGGTAACAGACACTAGCGTGGTGGTTGATGGTGGCCACAGACAGCTGCACCTCAGCCCAGATCCTCTGCGCTCTCTTGTCTTCGGAGGGTGTGCTGCCCTTAGATTTCCTAAGGAGAGCTCTGCCTTTTTCAGGCATGAACAAAGTTTACAAAATCCTCACCCTGGCAGCCCCGATCTGCTCCTTTCGAAACTTCTCCAAGGGTGTGATGAGCACCTCGCTGGCATTCTCAATCTGACAAGGAAAAGCAGAGGGCGAGGGGCAAAGGCAAGGTCAGTAATGACTTACAGCAGCTCTTCCACAAATGCCCCCCGGGCCTCCCCATGCTTCACTGTCTAATAGAGAATCTGTGTGGAAGCGCCAGATGCAACCATCTTCCTGTGAAACGTTTACTATTGTTGAAGACACTCACTGTGGAGCCCAGCACAATCCTCTCAACCCTAGTCTTCCAAGGTTTCAAAGAAGGGAATCCAGATGGTAGGCAGACATTTACTAGTTGGAGGGACCTAGTAACAGAGGCAGTCTAAGTTTCCAGTTTTAAGTGATAGAAGTTCACCATTCACCCAAGCTTCAGACAAAGCATATCAGTAGTGAGTCCTTGTTGAAAACGAAACACCTTTGAACATCTCCTATGGAAAGGACCCTTCAAGCATCATGAGTTGCCTAGGGAATTAACTGGGGCCTGAGACCTCTACCTCCTGACTGCTGGCTGCCTCCCAATTGCATTTTACAGTGCTGGGCCATTGATTCCCACACTCTGACTCACTGTCTCGACAATGGACCTCAAATGTACCAAATCTGGCTACCTCAGGACCTTTGCCTCTGTCTCTTCCTGCTGATGTTTTTGTACAGACTGTAATCGAGGTTTTGGCTTAAAGGTCGCTTCTCTGTGCAGGCCTTCCCTGACCTCCAAAACCGCAATTCAGAGACAATATCTCTAAACCCAACCCTTCAGAACACATACAGGTAGTTTTCTAGCTCAGTACTATCTACGGACACATGCACACCGCCCTGTAAATACTCGCTCATTCTCCAGTGTTCCCAAAGTGCTGAAGGAATCAGAAACAAAGGAGCACTCAAAACACTTTCTGAATGACCTGGAGAGTGAATGAATGACTTCTTGACAAGCTGCCAAGTGTGTGACCATGAACACAACATTGAAATTCTCTGGGCTCTAATTTCCTAATCCGAAGGATGAGGGGGCTAAACTGTCCTGGCTCTAAGATTCTACAGTCTTCTCTAAAGAGGCACAATATTTTACAATCTTTACTCATTGCTCACAACTATTTCAGGAATCTCGCTTCAACAAAGCATTATTTTCTCTAAATTATATGCATGCCCTTCACAACCACAACACAATAAATGCCAGAGGCTCTTGACAGACATAGTGAAGAACGGACCGGACAGTGGGAGGGACAGAAAAGGGCAGATCTCCATCTTTATCCCCATCTGCCTGTTTCTTAATTTTGAAAGCACTTCCCTCGGCAGAGTGCATGTCAACACTGCAGTACGGCAACAGAATTGAACTTCTCTGGTTTTTATTGCTAGCTGAGAATGTTTAATGCTTTTATGGAAGTCTTTCCCACAAACCGTTTGCAAGTTTCTGAAGCTTGAAAAAGTGTGCTGAGCCCGTGGGTACGTGGTTTCCCACTTCAGCTGCACATGAGAATCCCCGAGGGATCATCTTAGGAGCCAGGCCAGCTTTAGACCAACAACACAATCTCTGGTCCTGGTTCCAGACCTCAGTGTTAGTGAAGAATCTCCCCAACCCCAAGTTATTTCAGCAGGCACCCATGCTGAGCTTCTAGTCCTAAGGAGACTCAGAATGTGCCAGCACTCACTTGCTAATGTGGGAAGCAAGGCAAGTCCTCATCCGGGACTATAAGCACTTTCTCGTCTGGGCTCAACAAGGCCTGTGTTCTCATCTATCAAATGAGAGACTGCAGACAGTAAGGAGTAACGGGACTGACGGTAGAGCACAGAGTGAGCCATTCTCTGCCCACAAGGAACTCATGCTTACTAGCCACACAGTGGCCCATAGTAATTGTCCAGGAACGTGGTAAGTGCAGAATCTGAGGAATAATAACATAATGGATGGCCAAATATCCCATAGAACCATGGCTCCCCCAAAAGGGTGGAGCTTTGCTGGGCCTAGCTGAGCTGAGCTGAGCTGATGGTAAAGCTCTCCCAGGATGGGAAGAGGGTTGTGACTCAGACAGCACAGAGTAATGGTAAAACTGCAGAGGTATAATCCAATCATTGTTCTCCTACTACAAGCCATAGCAATTTGCTTACTATACCCTGGCCCCAAATATTGGCAGGACCAAGAATCAGACTCAGAAGATCCATGTCCTTTTTTCGGCATTATCACATGCACACTCAAGTTTTTACCCCCATCTACCCACCACCATGCCTGCCATGGCCACTGATGGACCAATTTGAGTTCAAGCAAACCACAGGAAGCAGTCACAAAAGGGAGAGTCTCTGCTGGCCTTAAAGAAATTCCCCCATCTTTTGGTATAATGTGTGAATGTCCCCAGGTCTACAGTGAGTTTTTAGGACAATGGTACTCATCCAAAGTTATGTGCTATTAATTCTTTAACAGTCACAGAAAGCTTCAAATTCTGCAAAGGTTCACAGCCTGCAAGTTCACAGAGGCAGTCTTACGACAGTAAATTCCTTATTCTCTCAGTGTACCCAGACTGTCTGCGAGCAAGAGCAGCTCGGCGGTCAGCCCAGGGCAAGGGCACTCACCATTCGACTCCGCTCGTCTTCAAGATTCCTGAGAACAGCGGCAAATTCTTGCAAAGATCTCGCTGGAAAAAGAAAGAGGTGAAGTAGCATGATGGGTATGCAAGAGCAACTTAGGGATTTCGATCATGATGGGTGTGCAAGAGCAACTTAATGATTTCAATCATGATGGATATATAAGAGCAACTTAGGGATTTCAGTCATGATGAGTGTGTAAGAGCAACTTAGGGATTTCAATCATGATGGGTATGCAAGAGCAACTTATATTTTTCAATCGTGATGGGTATGCAAGAGCAGCTTACAGATTACAGTCATGATGGGTGTGTAAGAGCAACTTATGTTTTTCAATCATGATGAGTGTGTAAGAGCAACTTAGGGATTTCAGTCATGATGAGTGTGTAAGAGCAACTTAGGGATTTCAATCATGATGGTTGTACAAGAGCAACTTAGGGATTTCAATCCCTTTATACAGAGACACCCAACGTCAACTGCTGTCCTCAGACTCCCTCATCTTTAATCATTAACCATTAAAGGCAGGACGACCCAGGAACATGGGTTGATTGCACCTGGAACACCAGCCAGAAGGATTTCTCCAAGGAAAAGCCCCGCCTGTTCCTAAGAGTTCCCAGGACTGAGAAGGGGCTGGCTGGCTCCCAGCCCTGAGTTCCACTAAGGAGTTGAAAGATTTCCTGTCCAGGATTTAACCTTCCATCTTTTGCATCAGAATCCAACCTTTTTTTGGGTGGGTGTGGGGAACAAGACAACTAAACAAATAGTTCTGTGGGCAACAGAAGCCACATCTCTGGCATCTCCTTCGGTTCCTTCACCTTGAGTTCTGAAGCCACTCACTGATAGAATGCAGCCTGCAGCACAGCCGTCAAACACAGACGGCCTTTGCCAGAACCTTTCTTTCCGAAGGCAACTTAGTGAAGCACCCCAGGCATCAGGGTCCTTGGGCAGCGCTGACTTACAACAAGGATACATGTGCACTGTACTCAGCTACTCCCCAGCTGCCTTTGCTCAGACCCAAATCCTGCTGTTCTGCTTGGCAACAGACTTAAAAACAAAATCTAATGGGCTAATGAACAACCTTAGGTTTCTCAATTTTCAGTTCTTTGGTACTAGAAACTGAAACCAGAGCCTACACTTAGCCCATGCTCTACCCTTGGGCTACAATCCCAGCCCTATTTACTTCTTAATTCGTCTTCCCTTTATGGCATCAATTAAGATGCCCAATGTAAGGGAAAAGAATAGACGATGAGACCTAGCAAAGTGGTGAGTCTTGACTGTGCCAACGCTGTGCAGAGCTGCCTCTGGAAGAAAGCAGGGGACAGGGAAGAGGGGAGCAGGGCAGCAGGGTGGTACACAGAACCTCACCTCAGCCTCTCAGTAAGGAAACGACAAAGAGAGGTGGTGACACTGGTGACACAGGGAGCTAGCCACTGAGCCCTGCTCCTGCTCTGCAGGCAGTGACAGTTACATGGCTCCAGCCACCTGTTACCACCAGGCCAGAATGGAAAGTCACTAGATCAAAGTTGTGAACATTTAAAAGCTAAAGAAACAAAAACAAATAATCAAGAACTTGAGATAAGTTCACTGACATGCTAATTAGGTTTAAAATTGTAAAAAATCAACTAAATTATCATGCCAGTTTTATCTCAGCCCATTAGCTTACATTGTATAACCTTGATCCACTCTCCATCACCTACATTCACTCTTGCCCCAGGCCCTTAGTGCCATGGTTGGATTAAGGGGTAGGGGGATGTCACAGAACCAGGCAGAACCCTGAAGGAAGGTGGATGGAAGCATCTCATATGAATTCCAGCTTCCTCCTGCCACTGGACAGAGAGTGAGGCCAACGCAGGGAGAAGCCCATCCTGACCCGCACGTCTGTGCGCTTTCACCATCTGCAGAATTCCTGCCCTTACTAATCTTATGGGCTTCTTAGCCCAGGAAAAGGCTTGCTGGAGTGAATGGCAAATGTTCTCTCATCTTCAGTAAGGTTGTGACTTACCTATACACATCTCATCATCTGTTTCGGCATCTCCTATACACTGAAATTTAAATTCATTTAAGGAATCTGCAAACTTCCGCTTTGCCGAAGACAAATCTAATAAGAAAAAAAAAGAGGAAAACACAAAATTACTGACATTAAATTGGCCTTCCTACTCATTGCCCATTCTAGGACCTTCTGTGTATACTTAGCAAGGTTTGTTCCTTAGACCATTTCACAGAAGATATGTTAACTCAAAATAGTAAATATCTGTTTATAGAACAATACTTTATACAAATAGTTAATATGTTATATAAAAAGTACTAATTTGCTCTAGAAGTTAACATTTTTATTGCAGTTGCTTTAACAATTCAAAGCGCATGGGATAGAGATACAGTTCCTTCATCAAGTGCTAGCCTAGCATGCGCAAGGCTGTGGGTTAGATTCCCTGCACCACAATGTATGTATGTATGCATATGCATTTTTAAAAATACAAGTTTCAATCCTATGTCTGTTTTCAATAACCACACACTGAGGCCATCTCCATTTGATACCTGGGAATATCACCACTTCAGGAGACCAGGGAGGAAGCCTGGCTCAGAAGCAACATCAGCAACAGCATCATTCCCTGGACCCTACAGGTCCGTGCCGCCAAACCCTCCATGTGGTCAGCACAGCTGCCCCCAAGTGTGACTCTGGAACACATCCTGTAGATCCAAAAGAGAACTCAGGAAGAGCCTGTGCTGCCCTGTCTCAAAGCGTACGCACGCCTGGCTTCCTTCTCCAACTAAAGACAGACAAGGCCCAAGTTCTCCGACCCTCCCAGACCCATTCTCATTAGACCACAGCTTGACAAATTTCCAGTCAGTTTCCATAGCCACCAGGAGAACGAAGCCCTACCAATGTTTTCTATTGGGATTTTTCCTAAGAAGCCAACCCCACACATGGTATCTATAATGAAGATTCTCTGGGGCCCTTGTCAAATTTTAAAACTAAACTTTCCTTTAAGACAGTAATAAAAGCTAATGATCCTTCCTGAGCCCTCGGCTTCTGTTCAGGGCATAAAATCACCAAGGTACATTTAAGTGGCCTGACAGACAAGACTGCTTAACTTAATTCCACATGCAGCCTTCCTGCAGATTAGGTTAATCATCCAAATTACCATCTATCCAGGCTTCCCACATTGAAGGGGAAATGGCATTAAGTTCAAACTCCCAGTGGAGGGGAAGAGGAGGCACAAGTGGTAACAAGGCCTGGATCTAATAAGATGGGAGGGTCTGGCTCTCTGGATCAACGTGACTTGCTAAATAGAAGCATCCCTTCCCTCAGTTGAAGGTCATTTAGGTTGTTTCCATTCCCTAGCTATTACGGAACAGAGCGGCGATGAACTCGGTTGAGAAAGTATCTGTGGAGTACAGGATGCCAGGCCCTTCAGGCATATGCCCAAGGGCTGGGATAGCTGGCTCATATGGTAGATTTATTTATAGCTTTTTTTTTCAGAGGCGGACACACCACACACACACACACACACACACCTGGCTTCCTCCTCCAACTAAAGACAGACAAGGCCCAAGTTCTCCAACCTTCCCAGACACAGACTCCCACATGTCTGTGTGTGTGTATGTGTGTGTGTGTGTGTGTGTATGTGTGTATGTGTGTGTATGTGTATGTATGTATGTGTATGTATGTATGTGTATATATCTATATCTATCTGTATAAAGAAAAGGAAGTCATAAATTTGAGAGAAAACAAGGAGGGGCACATAGGAGAGAATGGAGGGAGGGCAAAGAGGGAAGAGGAAAATGAGGTAATTGCATTGTAATTTCGAAACAATTGTTTTTCTTAAAGTATCCTAGACCCTCATCCCTTCCCTCTTTTGCTCCCACTTTCCACCTTAAGGTTAAGACTGGCGGCTCCCATCGTTTGACTGGCTTGTCTCTTCTCCTGCTATGTGCAGCGCTATTCACCTGGAGTTTGCTAAACAAACAACAAAAGGGCATGATACAAACTCAGCCAGAGCTGTTAGTAAAGGGTCACAGGGCTCAGGGGGTGCTGCTGTTCTCAGTCTGTAGAGCTCATGCTACTGAATAGATCCCGGACCATCTTCCCACAGCTCAGATGACATGGGTCCTAGGCAAAGCACTGTGTTCTACTACACAATGGGAGGCACTTAGGGTGGAAAAGAACACAGGATCAGTTTCAAATCACTTCCTGGTACAGACACTTTCATGGAAGACTCCTTAATAAAGGGTCCAAACATGACAGCAGCAGGGAACCAGGCTTCTCTCAAAACTGGCCTCTTGGACAGAGGGTCTCCTTCAGAACACAGTTCACTCCTGGCAAGCGTCAAGTCAAAGTCAGAACACTAAGGGGAGGAAGGAAACTCAGGGCTCTGGACAGGCAAGAGAGGAAACACAAAGGAAGTTATTTCAAAGTGAAAGAGAAGGACCCCTGGAGTCCCAAAGCATAGCATAACAATTGTGAGTGTGGCAGCACACAATCATAGTTTAGTCCAAACCGGCCCCCTCGACCAGGACTCACAAAATAAGGCTTGAGCAGAGAGTGTGTGAGTAAGTTATCTTCACTTTCTGCGTGGCACTCCTCTGCCTCCCCAACAGGACAAGAAAGAGTTATGCTGACAATCGCCTCAACAAAGTAGAGAGTGAAATGCAGCCTGGGTTTGGAAAGCTTCCAGAGTGCACCTGAAAGACTGTGCTGCCAGCAGCTGACATCAGGGATGAGGGATCAGCTTGTGTGGAACAACGGGGCCTCTGTGGGCCTTCTAAAGGTGTGCTGCCTTGCCAGGTTATAAGCACAGGGTAACCTGATTTCACTGTCTGGTGGCCCTCAGCAGATGAGAGGCTTAGATCTGGGCCTGGTGGAGGATGAAGTAATGAGATGCACTGAAATCAATACAGGACTCCAGGCCAGAGCGGAGAGCTGAACGCCATGAGAATTCCAGAGCCTGGAACCTGGAAAGGAGCTACCTTGGACCTAGTAGAGACACCTGCTGTTCGGCTTGCTCGGAATCTGTGCCTGGCCTGAAGCGCAGCACCTCCAGCTTATTCTAGGAAACTACCCTTCTCTGCTTGCACGCTATGAGATGCATGACACAGAATGATCAGTCCTAAACTCTTGTTTCTACTCCAACCAGCTTTGGATCCTGGGTTCAAATCCAGATTACCTATGTTAACTGACCCCAGATAAGTCATAAAGTGTCAGTCATTGGACAGAGTCTGGGGGTGTCTCACAAGTGAGGGAGACCTACTATACAAGCATTTTGCATACTTGTGACTCATCAGATCCTCTGCACTGAGGTCCCTGCAGTATGTGGAGACTCTATACTGTTCAGTCGCTTGATTTAGCCCCTCTGTGGTATTAAGAACAATGCTGAAGATAGAAAGTAAGAATACTCAAAGTCACTGCTTCTTAGTAGCTATCCTGGTGTAATCATCACTCTGGGCACACAGCTCTCCAAAGGTAGATTGCAGGAGCTCTCACTTCTCTATAAACAGGACTCAAGCATGTGCAGTCCAGTGAGAAGGACTGAAGGACTGAAGGGCTGGGGCTGGGGCTGGGGCTGGGGCTGGGG
>NC_034604.1:34124499-34153645 GCF_900095145.1 Mus pahari | reverse complement strand
GGGCTGGGGCTGGGGCTGGGGCTGGGGCTGGGGCTGGGGCTGGGGCTGGGGCTGGGGCTTGGGCTGGGGCTGGGTGCTCGGTCCCTGCTCATGTAACCTTGCTGGTTCATGTTCAGGCAGCACAAGACACAGTGCGGAGCCAGCGTCAGTAACGTTGACTTGACTGTTGCAGGACTTTGCATAACTGCTGTTGCAGGAGGGCAGGATGCCTGCAGGGCAGCACAAATGAGCACTGCCTACATCCAAGAAATACAAGACCTTTAAGGAGATGAGGAAAATAAGGACAGGAAAGGAGCTTCAAGCCTGGACGTCTGAGAAACTGCTCCCAAAATCTTCTGCTCACTGGGGCCAGAGGACGGTGCCCTTCCCTTCAGAGGGTGCCAAGCTGTGCCTCAGCAAATACCCCTGGGCAAAGCAATTGAGAGGCTTGAATACAAGCATGGTGCTGCCTTAGCACAGAAGGTGTGTCGTTATTTTCCAAACACTGTAGAAAACCACCTTAATTTCACTTTATCAGTGATAGCACAGTCAATCCAATCTCTCTCCTTGGGTGAAACTTAACGTAACTGTGCACACATGTACATACCCACATAATAAGAAACTCAAGGTAACCTTATAATTACACTTCGTTTTGGTAGATATGCTGTGTATCTGTGCCCTCAAAGTTACTCAAATTGCATCTAACTATCTTAGGAACTTCCATTTGTCACATCTTTCTCTCCAGATGTAGAAAGTGATTGTAGTTCCTAGAAGCAGACTCCTAACATAAGAACTTGCTAGGATTTGCCCTCTTGGCTACAGAAAGCTCAACACCAAAGTCCCTAGGCCTTGCTTGCTGAGGTTCCCCTCCTCCACCACATCACCCTACATTTGGAATGATTCTGAAGCCATTCCCTCAGTGATTTCATCTCATAATATACAAAGGATGACTCTGGTCCCTAGGCAGTCACCTCCAAAATATGCTGTGCTGCCTTGTTTGGACACAGCAGCACAAGGCAACGTGCAGGTACCTGAGAGTCACCAGAGAAGACCCACCATGAGAGCAGAGAGAGACAGACAGACAGAGACAGACAGACAGAGAGATGCTTCCTCTTCACCCATAAGTGAAGTTCTAAACAGTCAAATTCAAACTCTGCCCCCCATATAACCTTTTCTAAGAAGATCGGCCAAAGGTGAGGAAGGACCTCCCTGTCTTGCCACACAAGTTGACACCAGTTTGTCAACCTCATGCACAGTGACTGTCTCCAAGCCTGTCTATTCTATGCTGAATGGCTCTTAGTTTTGCCAGTTCTTCCCATTGCCTTCAATGCCCTGTATCCCAAATGAATATTACTATTGGCCTACATGCTTGCCCCAGCCTCCTCGCTGTACTCCCGACATCTACTTCCATGGCAAGTTCTCTACCCAAGTCTGTCAGCCTTGTGAGAGCTAGAGAGGAGACTAGAAGCCCTCCCAAGGCTTGAAAGACACTGTGGATGTGACCTGCCACCTCCTAATCTCAGTTCCAGTGACAGGACAGTTCCTGTAACTCTGTGATATACCTTAAAGTAGTGAGTTCTTCCCAAGCAGGATAGTGTCCCTTGATGCCTCTCCCTTAGCTCTCTAAAATTCAGCTCAAGCCTGGCTGTGAACAAGACTCACAGAAGGAACAGTGACAGAAAGAAGTAGGGATCCCCACAGAAACATCCGTTTTCTCTGAAGGTAAACTTCCCAACTCCATGTTGGATGGAGGCAGATGGTGGTGGGAGATTTAGTAGGTCAGTAAAAGCTTTCTGACTAGTGGGAACCTGGGTGGAGTGTGCTTACCACTAATATGGGACCACCTCCTCTCATACTGTCAATGTGGACAATTTTCACAAGGCTGAAGGGAGAGCTACCTTGCACAGGGGCATTAAACAAAACTCGACCAAGGACCTGGAGAGAGAAACTAGAAGCAAACTAAGACCCCATCACAGCCACATGCCAGCTCCAACACGTCCCCAAGCCTCAAGTCAACAGTTCTCAGAGTGTGAGTCCTTCTTACAGAAACCACACTGAAGACAAGCTTTCCCAGGCTCAGAACACAGTGTTTTACAGCCACTCTAGTGTACTTAGCTGTGGAGAGGAAAGGTGACAGTGTTTTTGCTAAGTGCCATTTTACATCCTGAACCCCCCTCTATTACATCAGCAAGGAAGACCATGTTGACTCAGAACCAGACATAAATGAATTAATTCGTCTAGAGTCTGTGTTGCAAGATCCTACGTGTACCCACTAGGTGGCGATCAACCACATTGGACAATACCTAAGAATGATCCTGGCCCTTTTAATGAAGACTTGTTAACCTGAAAGGAAGCATCCCGAGGATGCTTGATTCTAATTATAGGAGGATCCTAGCCTCCAGTGGGAAGAGATGCACTGATATTCAGAGGATGGATGGTATCTGAAATATTCTGGAGGGGATATAGTTTATGAAGTCACTGCCAAAAATGAATGGCTTATCCCCTGTAGAAACTGGAACCAAGCTGTCACATAAGAGTAACAAGATCAGGGCTGGTGAGATGGCTCAGTGGGTAAGAGCACCTGACTGCTCTTCCGAAGGTCCGGAGTTCAAATCCCAGCAACCACATGGTGGCTCACAACCATCCGTAACAAGATCTGATGCCCCCTTCTGGAGTTTCTGAAGACAGCTACAGTGTACTTACATATAATAAATAAATAAATCTTTAAAAAAAAGAAAAAGAAAAAAGAAAAAAAAAAGTAACAAGATCAGCTTCGACACTGGTGAAGTCTTTAATAAGGAGCTGGACACCCACTCTGGCTTATC
Organism: Mus pahari; assembly: GCF_900095145.1. NCBI lineage: Eukaryota > Metazoa > Chordata > Mammalia > Rodentia > Muridae > Mus > Mus pahari. Next base: position 34,150,841 of record NC_034604.1, on the reverse strand, counting down.
TTACTTTGCTGAAAGATCATGAAACCACTGACAGAGGACACCTCTCAAACTGGACCTGTGTAAAAAGAGCACTGGGCAGCCAATGAAGAGAGTATATAACGAGTAAGAAACTCTGCTTCCTCCTAAAAACCTAAAGTCCTCTTAGGAATGATCAATAGTCCTTAGATTCACTGAATTATGTACATAGATGATGGCCTGTATCCGCCTATATTTCCCAAGTATTATTAGTTTTTATATGCTTTAATATGTTGAGCTATCACATTTACACAAATACGGCTATATTTGTACACTTTTTATGTGCTTTATATGTTATAAATATTAGCTTATCCCCCTAAGAACTCTTGATGTTAAATGCTAATGACTGATTTTTTAACTTTCTGTAGTTTATTTTTTATGTATTTTATGTACATAAGTGCTTTGTCTACATGCACACCAGAAGAGGGGCTCCTATGCAATCACAGAAGGCTGTGAGCCACCATGTGGAAGTCAGGACCTCTGGAAGTGCAGCCAGTGTTCTTAACCACTGAGCCATGGGTGGAAGATTAGGGGTATATTTTTGTTTAGGGTCACACACATGATAGGCACAGGCTTTGTCTCTTAATTAACATAATAAAAGACATTGTGTTGCACAAAGTGCTTAGCAAATGTCTGCTGATGCTGGGACCATGGCATCAAGTGTTTTTTCATCAGTATCAGGTCAATGACACAAGAGTCCAGTCATGAAGCAGAAGTGGACCTGAGAAGTGGGTACTGTATTCAGAAATCTGTCCTAAGGGACAATGAGACAGAAATCTGGTGCAAGGAAAAGTCCCTCAAGGGAAGCTGGTATTTGATTAGTTAGAAACAAAGAAATGCATTCTGAAAACTAACCCCGTAAGGGCACAAAAAAACCAGAGGGTATTTCCAGGATGCTCAAGGACAGATCAATTAATCAGTCTCTCTCTGTCTCTTCTGTCTCTTTCCTTCCCTCTTCCCTCTCATACACACATATGCTAATATTCTCTCTCTCTCTGCCCTCACTTGAATGTGTGAGCATGCGTGCGTGCACATGTGTGCACACGCGCGCGCGCGCACACACACACACACACACACACACACACACACACACACACTTCAAGGGTTTGACTTGCTTGGGTTCCACACACAGAGATGCAAACCCCAGGTCTCCCATTTCTTAGCTCTGTGCCTTCAGCCAAACTACTCAACCTTTGCAAGTGTCTATAAAAGTATAAGGACAACATGCACTTCCCAGAGGTGTCCTGGGAATTAAAAGTGGAGAGAGCCTGGCACAAGACAGCTGTTGATCTACCCTCCTGCCCAGGAGCGGAGATGGAGCAAAACTCCATTAGCCAGTTAGAGGGAAGAGTGTAACGAAAGGGAACCTTAACGATAACGAAACGTGCCTGCCTCGCTGGCTCACCAGCTTAACCGAATAACCCTACGCCAGTGCACTACTGCAAATTCATTGGAGAGTTTAAAGGTTTTCTTCAGTTGCTTCGAGAATTTTAAACATGTACAAATTTACAATTTCCTCCCAGATGAAAAGTGAGGCAGAATTAATTTGGAGACTGAGAATTTAGCACAGTTTGTCAACTGCTTACCTGGAATGTCACACAGTCCTCCGAAAGTAATATGATTTTTAAAAACAGTATTATTTTTTTAAAAAACAAGCAAACAGACAAGTGTAGTGTGTGGACCTTTAAATGCAAGAGAGGTGGAGTGTTGGTGTCATCAGACGACTTCTGTCTATTGCCTGGGAGGGGACAGTCCCAGTCCCAGATTGGACAGGTAAAAGGCCACCATACAAACACTAGGCTTCTTGGGCAGGTCAGGCTTTCTGCAAACTGCCCTTCAATAAGTATATTTTAGAAAGGAGAAGATGAGTTAAGAATGGGGGCAGGGGAATCACAAGTTCTAGGACAGCCTGGACTATTGTCTCAGAAGGGAAAACAAGAGCATCCAGGTGAGACAATGGTCTGCAGGTAAACAAGGTAGACTAAGGCTGAGAATTCCAGAAAGGCCAAGAAAACCAGAGTGTTTCAGTGCCCCAGAACTGCCTGAGAAGCCCAAGAAGCAGGGAGGTGGCAAGCATGGAGCCCCGCCTGGAGTCTCCAGCATCAGCCATTCCCTCCAGGGCAGCGTATCTTGTAATGCATATTCTGTGATGCTGAGATCACCCGGTATCTTCTCAAGGCATATTCTGATCCAGAAGTCCTGCAAGCCAGGATCTACAGGCCTGTGTGAGGCCCCAGGTGATGCCTGAGGTGGTGTTCCAGGCACCATACGCTCTGAACTAGGATTTGAACTCCAATCCAAGTCCCGAAAGCCAAGACCAAAGCTGTCTGCCCTTGTAGCACAATGGTGACATGCAAGATCTCAAAAGACTCTGGAAGGATGGTTGCATGAGAAAACTTCTACAAATAGAATGGGACCTATATCAGAAGCAGAAACAGCAGGCACCTCCCGAGGCCACTACATACACTGAACCATGTGAGCCGCTGCTAGACACACACAACTGAAAAGACCTCATCTGAAAACCAAGGGCTGGACCAGAGCTCAGAGATCCCACTGAAGACTCTCTGTTTTTTCTTCTTTGATAGCGAGAATATATTTGACATATTCCTACAGCAAGGTGCACCCCTTTGTTCTGAGAGAACAGTTTTCAAAAAGCTGATTGAGGGAATGCAGACTCTGTTAGTCTCAGCAAATAACCATAGCAACTAATACCACCCAAATAAAATGATGTCTTCTCGGTGATGTGCTGGCTCAATTAGATTAAGAGGGTGACGTGTACCAGCTGAAAAATTGCAGTGATAAACCTCCAGCAAAATGCAGACCTTCTTGGAAAGGGTTATTAGGGAAAGAAAAGCCTTGCCAATAAATTAATGACAGGACACGGAGCCAGAAAAAAATCCAGGAGGTGAAAAACTGTAGCAGTACTGCTCTGCTCACCATGGCTTACAGAGACAAACCCATGTGTGAACTCAGGCAATCATCTTCATATCTGAAGGATACCACCTCTGCCAGACACCTGTCAAGGAAGTCGCATCTTGTCTCTTTCTGTGCCTTCCTTTATGAACAATGTAAAGGAAAAACAAATGCTGCTACCTCAGAGGAGTCACCAGAGGGATTTACCTAAATAACTGTAAAGCTTTAAGAGGAAGACTGCGCAATAGGAGGGTCTGGCTAGTAAAGGGTTTCCAGTCTTAGGAAGGTCCTCTCGGGACACTAGCCGCTCTGTATCAAGGTCTTTATATTGAAGTTATGCTTGTGAATGAATACTTCAGCAGCTAGTCTTTCCATGCCCCCCCCCCCAGACCAGACCTGCCTCTTCCAGTTCTCTGCAGTCACACCTGCTCTGAACAAATCCAGACATGCAAGAACCTCACTTGGGAAAACAGAAGTGGCTACGCCAAGGCCAATAACCTCCCTGTCACCCCTGAAGCCTTCCCAGCAAAGGACAAAGAGGGGGAAAACAAAAACAAAACAAAACAAAACACCCCTGCCCATAGAATCGAAGTCTACCTAGCACTCGGCAATTACTTGGGGACAGCAAAGCCAGCCATATTCACATAGCAGACACCCCACCTGCAGGTCAATGGACACAAACTTGCAAGTAATCGGGAAGAAAATGAAGGTCTTCGACTTGCCTATCTGTTCCATGTCTGTGCTGGGGCTTTGTAACAGGCACCCAGGAGGCCAAGTCCCATCTCCATCACTCACAGGGCCATTGTATTGTTTCTACCTGTGTGAGACAGAGCTAAAGGGAAAGCTACACCTCCAAAGTTCCTCTGAGAAGAGAAATGGCCCATGGAAGTACTTAGCACAGGGTCTGGCCTGTAGCAAGTGCTCAGTAAACCAGAGCTATGAGTATCAGACAACTTTGTATAATGATGTCATAAATACAGCACCAGGCAGATGTATGTCCACAGTGAGGCCCAGCCAGCTGCCCCGCTGCCTCCTCGCCATGGGAAGGGTCCCACCACACTGACTCCTAGCTTTCCTCCACCCAGGCTCCCTGCAGCAGGATTAGGGGCTACACTCAATCAGCCTAATCCCAGATCCCAGGCACCACTCAAGTGCTTCTCAACACACAGCACAGGGGACCAGGCCACAGCTCCCCAGCACCAGAAGGAGTTCAATTACAAAGAAAACTCCATTGTTTCCCCCACTGGATTCAATAAACATTTCCTGAAATTAAAAAAAAAAAAAAAAAAAAAGCATTCAGCAATTCTGAAGGGAGCCACACCTAATAATGTTCTCAGAAATCATTTCGCTTCCTTCTATCCCCTGTTCTAACGCTGACGTTTATCCCACATCCCTGTTGCTGCACCACAAGGGGAGCTTGTGCTCTGGTGACAAACACCCACTTTTGTCAGAGGTTCCCTTCTTGGGAACCTCCTCTTATACCCAGTCCCCATGCATGCCCCAGTGCTTCTCAGAGCACCCTTACTTCTGCCTACCACACAGTGGGAGAAGCCAATTAATACTTCTCAGACTACAGTACCACTGTGCTGCAGGGATGCTCAGCCACCTCAATCACGGGGTCTAGGGGCTGGGATCTCTAGATCACAGCCTGGCCTTCCCAGGTAAAGGTTTGTTTGTTTGTTTGTTTGTTTGTTTGATACTATTATATCATTTCCCCTTTTTTCCTCTCCAACGCCCACGAAGAGTCCACACACACCTTGCTCTATTTAAAATTCACAGCCTCTTTTTCTTTGTTACTGTTCGTGTGTATATGTGTTTGTGTGTTTTCCTAAACACACAAATATAGCCTGTTGCGCCTGTGCGTGCTACTTGTATGTGTGTGTATGTACACAGTCTTCAGGGCTACCTGGTATCAGATAACTGACTGCTGTGCTCTTCCCTGGAGATGACCATTTGTCCCACTCTCCACATTCCTTGGTTGCCTGTAGTTCTCTGTGTAGGGATGAGAGGACACTCAGGGTTTCCCCCATGCACCTTAGCATGTGCACTGGTGTCATTCTTGTTCACGTCATGCGGATGAGACTTCATACTTCTAACTTCTGACATTTCGATGTTGCAAACATCTCACAGCAAACCCCCTAGGATTCCTGAGCCTTAGGTAAAGGAGTAATGTTGTAGATCTATCAACTGGGCCTGGGCTACATAATATGCATTTGATAGGTTATAGTTTTGTTATGGTCTCTATCTATTACAAAGGGAAATTTCCTGATGAAGTATGCAAGCTACCCTTATCTGTGGGTATAGGACAAATATTCAGTATGTAGTTAGAGATTATACTGGTATATTAAAGTGGTGGTTTACTTCACTATCCCTGGGTAGTTGGCTAGGTTTCCAGGGCCATTCATGACCTCCCTCTTGCTGAGCAGGTCTCAAGTCCAGTGAGAAAGCTGTTGCCACTGCCAACACCTGTGTACTACTACTGTAACCTTGGGGCTATCAAGCCATAGTGGTGCCAATTCAGTCTTATACCTGCTAAAGTTCAAGAAGCACCACAAACTAAACCTTCAGAACATCTAGTACCAGGCACCCACAACGACTGCTGATGACAAAGGTGGAGATCCTGAAGCCAAGTTCACCTTTGACTATCTGACCATAGGTCTGCAAGTGTTCTAAGAGTTGGCAACGCATGCTCAAGACAAAAGAAACCATAGTAACAGCTCGGGACCAGAGGAGGGAATGTAATTCAAGCAAAAACTCAAAAATTCCAAAGCTAGACTCTAAAACAAATAAACAGACAAATAAAAAAACCTTCCCAAGAGCTGACCAGATAACTGAGCAGATAAAGGATCATTTCAGCAAGGCTGACAATCTGAATGTCATCACAGGAATACATGGTGGCAAGAGGGACTGACTGCCATAAATTGTCCTCTGACCTCCATATATGTACTATGGCACATGTGGGAACACGCAAACATGCCAAACAAACATAATCAATCATCAGTCAACCAACCAATCAATCAGCAATGCACTTCATTGTTTAATTCAAAAAGCCAGCAGAAGCCATGTGTGGTGGCACATGCCTTTAATCCCAGCACTTGGGAGGCAGAGGCAGGTGGATTTCTGAGTTCGAGGCCAGTCCGGTCTACAAAGTGAGTTCCAGGACAGCCAGGGCTACACAGAAAAACCCTGTTTCAAAAAACAAAAAAACAAAAAAACAAAAAAACAAACAAAAAATTAAAAATAAATTTAAAAAAAAGCCAGAAGAACCTCAACCCTGTTTGGTCCCCATTTTCTAAAGCTCAGCTCTTGGCACCTGAAGCTGATGAATGGCTCAGTGCTGCATGCACAGAAACCCACCAGGAAACCAAGCTTCCCACAGAGGTACAGCTGTCTTCAACTTCTGAGAAGCTTAAATCAGGCCTGGCTGGGGCTCTCAGTACAGGCTTTGTCCCGGGAACTTTTCTCTGACACAGAGACCCAAGTGAATCTCAAGAGGAAAGCCGGAGGCACTGGCATATAGTGTTCATAGCTGGGCAGGACCCTATGCTCAGAAATGGGCAGTTTAATCCACTGCTCTGTGGAAGCGGTCTTAAACCTTTAAACGTTTTTACTTCTGAACTTATATTGGGTAACTTGATATTCTTGGTTATGCATTGCTTTGATACCCTCAATTCTTAGGAACCCATAGTATGTGGGGTCTTAGCAAGTATCAAAATGAATTCTAATGGAGCTTGTTAGGTCTACAGCTGTGGAGAGCGACAGTCATGAAAAGCCACACTTTCTGCTCCAAGAAAGCAAGAGCATTTGAAGGGCCTCAGATAACCCTGTGATATTAGTGGAGCCTTTCTTACTCCTGCTTTTCCTGGATAAGCCAGGCACTGCTGCAGACCGTGACAATAGGGAACTGGAAGGCCCAGGCATGCTGCTTTCCGTTCAGTCCCTCTTTACTCATCAGCAAGCCAAGAACAAGCATACTGGAGATACGCAGGCATCAAGATATGCAGCGCTTCCACTGTCAGTGGGACTGAGTACTTGTGAGGCACAGAGCATGGGCTGTATAAATCTGGAGGATGCTGCATATGAGTCATTTAAACTTACATTCGAGATGGGCACTGTAGATATAAAGATGAACAGGAAGTGCGTACTGATAACTCAAGTATTTTTTTTTTAGAACACTAAATTACAAATTAAAATACCACAAGTCAACAGGAAAGAAGCTTTCTATTTTAATATCTTTTATAGCTTTGATATCTTGATTTAAAAAAAAAAAAAAAAAAAAAAAAAAACAAGGAGCCACGAAGATTATGCAGCATACCCCTGGGATTGCCTTGATACCTCAACTAAAACCCCTCTTCTCTCCAGGTGGTACCTGAAGGTGTGCCACCCCTGCAACATCGCCATCTCGGGCTAACTCTTATCTGTCCAGCCACCTTCCTCCCCTCCAGACAATTTCTCACTCGGGTACACAGACTGGGCTTTAAAGGCACATCTGATTTCATTGCTGCTCACCACCGCCGCCGCCCTCCCCAACTGTAACTGTCCCTACTCCTTTCAAGACGAATTTGAAGAAAGTTTAATCTTTGCCTACCAGGTCTGTCTCCATAACCCACTGGGCGTGTCCTCTGTGTATGGCATAGCCCCAGGTTAGCATTGATATTGATCCTTAAGTGGCCAGGAAACATCCACCTACAGGCCTGGCTGTTCTCTCTTACTCGGAGTTCTCCTCACCTCCACCACCCAGGTCCTGCACCTCAGCCCACAGACAATCACTTGTTTAGGAAAACCTGTCCCACCCACGGCATCCTCAATCCTTACACACCCCTGCCCCCACTCTTGTCTGTAAATACATCTAATATATGCATCTTGGGGATACAACTCAGGTCATCAGGCTTAGCGGCAAGTGCCTTGGCCTACTGAGCTACCTCTCTGGTTGCCCAGCAACATCTTCAAATGTCTAAACAGATACATGGTAAGAACACTGACTTTTAAAGGGCTCATTCAAAAAAAGATGATAAGCCCTGTATTTCTCTTTTTACAGAAAGAGAAAGTTGAGATACAGAAATAAAGGCAAAATGGTCATGATATTATCCATTCCTTCATGATGCAGAAACAACCTGGACCCATTTCCTGGGTTTAGTCTCTAAAATGACAAAGCCTGTGCCCTCCTCTTACTTGTTCTTCTGCAGCAAGATGCTTCTGATGCTTTCAGGATGCCACTAGCGCTACTTTCAAACCACTCAGGCTACAGCAAACGCTAGGAGCAAATCTGCACTCGAGCAAATGGAGTAGACGAGGCTGGAATTTTAAATGCCTAATATAGTGGAAACTGCGCCAATTAACCTCAGGTAAATGCAGAAGCCATCATTCCTATGCGTCATGTATCGCTTGAAGGAATGCATCCGCAAGCGTGCCCTCCGGGTGAGCATTTCATGATTTGTCTTTTGCAGTTCACCTGAAGTCTGGTCATCCCAACTTAATGAATAAGAAAGTCTGAGAATCATAGCTACACGCTGCCTTTTTAATAAGTTCTCCAGATGATTCTTCAGCAGAATGAACTGAAGGACTTCTGTTACAGGAAGACACTGCACGCAAGGTCTGAATCCCAGAGAACTGGAAGGCGCTAGCAACGGCAAACCTGGGGAAGGAGGGAAATAAGAAAAGGAAAGCAATGGCCTCCTGTGGACCTGGAAAGTCCCTGGCAGCAGGCCTCCAAGACAGCAGCAGGAAGCAGTTCCCACAGAAAAGAAGGACCATGGAAAAACCCGGGACCATTGTTTGCTGGGTCATTAGTTATTTTGGCCATGTTACTTTCATGAGCATTTCCTTCTATCTCAAGGTGCACTTGGAACAGTTAAAAAATCTTGACATGGTCCCCTTGCTGCAGGAAGGCCAAGGTGACTATGACAGGGCCACTTCTCATATCCTCATGGCTACTTTGGGGTATGAGAGAAGCAGTCTGTGCCCACGTGCCCTGATCACAGTCAGGAATTCCTGCTGCTGATGCATCTGCCCTCTGTCCTTCCAGCCCTTGGCCAGCATCCCCATGAACACCCATCAGAGAATAAAAAAAATGGAAAGACCACATCCTACCCTGAGGTGATAGGGCCATGCTATGCAGGGGCAAATTGTTGCCATCTTCGGTCGGGATGGGTATGTTTGCCAAACATCTTCATGGCTGGGCTTATTGGCTACTGATGGCTCATCTTGAAATGAGGGGATGAGAGGGTCATGGGATCTTCACAGAGTGACCATCCATCCATCCATCCCAATCAGTTGTATGCAATTCTGCACTAATTGCACATGGTCTCTGAGACTCTGGGAGGGGCCAGAGGATGTAGATAGGGAGGATGAGAGGAGAAGCTCTCTCATCCTGCCATGTGGTAGCCATCATCCCTGCTCCGGGCAAACCTTCCAGTGTGGCTGCTTTTAAGGTCACCTAAGCTCCATAACCCCTCACCCAGTTCTGAATGTGAGCCTAGTAATCTGATTGGTTCCTCGGGTGACTTTGGTGGATTCATACCTTTGGTTTGTTATCCCCATAACCTTAGGAGGATAGGTGGATGCTACTGATGTCTCTCCTGGGGAAGGAGTTTTAGCAATAATTCCTCAAATCTGTGTTTACCCAAACCTGCCAGGTGGCCTTATGTGGAAGAGTCTTTGATGACATCATCACTTAAAATTCAGCCATACTGGGTGGAGATGGGTCTTAAATCCAGTGACTAGTGTCCCTGTATAAGAAGGAAAAAAATATAAGGAAAATGTCCTGTGAGAAAAGGGGTAGAAACTTGGGTGAGCCAGCTAGAAGCCAAGGGACACTGGGGCCTGCCAGAGCCACTGCAATCTAGGACGGTGAAGGAACAATCTTTTCTGGAGTCTTCAGAGTACGGGTGTCCGAGCTGACACCCTGGTTTCAGATTTCTGTCCCTAGAATGGTAAGGAAATGAATTTGTGGTAATTTTTTCTGGCAGCCCTAAGATACTAACAGACCTTCCTTGCTTATAAACTTGGGCTAAAAGTCATATTGTTACTGAACCCAACAGCTTGCAAGAAAAGGAATGGAATCGTTCTTCTCACAGAAGTTGTACCAGTCTCATCTGGAGCCCCTCTCCTCGGCTCTCCACTTGCCCACCTAACTTCTCCCTCATACCAGTGCCTTCACAAGCTCTGCCTGAATATAAAAATCCTCTCCCCAACCCAGATACTACTGAAACCCAGCTTCCTCCAGAAATCCCTATAAGGTGTGGTTTCACCAAAATGCCCCTGACACCCTTCTATGGGCTCATGCTAGCCTCTGAGGCAGCTGGACTTCTCCCTGAACTTTCCCAACTTCCTCAGTGTGGGCAGCTCTAAGAGAGCTCAGACAGAGAAGTCTCATGAGCTGGCTGTCCCCATGGCTCAGCCCATAGGAGTAAATGTATATTTAACTGAACAGGCCAATGCAAATGTCCTTCATTCTTCATGACTAGGCCAGAAATACAGCCTGTCTTCCATATGTCTTCCCACAGCTGTGAGAATACTGCTATAAAAGAAGTGAACTAACACAAAGACAACTCATTTACTCAGGGACTCATTCACAAAAATGTATTATCTATCTATGTATGCACCATCATGCAAGTAAATCACTGGAGAGACAAAGCCAGGTAAGAATTAGACACAGCCTATGACTTTGGAGCACTACAAGGTGGACTCTAGGATATAAGTCACTCAGTAACCTCACATCACAGCTGAAAAGTAACCCAGGGTTTTGTTCAAAATTTGTTACCTGCTAACTTCTACCTAGTGCTCAGTTCCAGTGTCTACACAATGCACAGCATGTAGAGAGGCTCTTGCGAATGGAGAAGATGGAGAAAGAAGTACAGACTAGACGGATGGATGCAAGGATGGGCAGGTGGGTGGGCAGATGGACTAGTGCCTCAGAGGTAGCAGGCAATCGCTAATGATACAGAGATGGACAGACAGAAAGATGGATGGGTATCCAGACATCAAAGCGCCAGCGATGAAATGTATATAAAATACAGCTTGGAAGTGCAAAAAAAGATACCAAAGTGCACAACCCAGCTTGTCTCTCAAAATAACCAGCTGCTCCCAGCATCTGAAAAAGCCGTTACTCTAAATGGGCTAGGTATTCTCCCTCACCTGTAAACCACTGGGCAGAAAATGACAATGACTCAGCAACACACACACGAGAGAGAGAGAGAGAGAGAGAGAGAGAGAGAGAGAGAGAGAGAGAGAGAGAGAGAGAGAGAGAGAGAGAGAGAGAGAGAGAGAGAGAGAGAGAGAGAGAGAGAGAGAGACTGACTCCCTATAATGCTTCCTACCCCTCCCAGTTCTCTCTATATATAGTGCTTTGAAAGCCTGTTTTGCCAGCCCTCTACCACAGTGAGTATTTACTATTCTAAAATGTTGACTTTACTCTTGCCCAAAAGGCACAGCATACAGCCCTGCAGGGTTGTGTTGTTTTTAATTATTATTTTTATGATTCTTCCTTTATCTACTGCCTTCAGAAGGACTTCTTGCAGGGATCTAAAGCTAACGCTGGCTAGTCCATTGTCATATGTTTGGACGGGGGCGGAGAAAACCACAAGCTGCAGGGAAAGAGGATCTGGGTACTTTCTAACAACATACCCAATTAAAGTCCCCTTCCATGGCAGCTGAATAGAGAAATAGTTTGCAATTTAAAAAAAAAATAAAAAGCCCAAACATAAACACTTAACCCTGTACAGAACAGCTGCACCCCAGAATGACAGAGGAGATTCCCATATGCCTATCCTTGGCTCTGGCTTGCGTCCTGTTAGAGTCCTCCTATTTCCTGGATCCACTTCATCTCACACATCAGCAAAGAAGTTTAAATAATTCAGATCCCACGGGGCCTTTTGTGTTATCCTCTTTGGGTCATTATAACTGAATAACACATACTGAATAATTTATCAAGAATAAAAGTTTGCTGGGTGCGGTGGTGCACGCCTTTAATTGGGACACAGGCAGGCAGATCTCTGTGAATCCTTGGCTAGACAGGGCTTTAAGACGTAGTAGTAAGACCCCCCATCTCCAAAACATCTACGTTTATTCCAAGTTCTGGAGGCTGGGAAGCCCAAGGGCATTGCACAACCTCTGAGTCCCAATGTAACAACATGGCAGAGGGCATGGTATTAGACAACGTTCAGGGTGCTCTCAGGTCTCTTGTTCTCTTCTTACAAAATCAGCAACAATTTAGAGAAACGGGGCCTAAGCTTCATGCCCTTGTCAAACTCTGACTTCTGCCTAAAAGCCCACCTTTAGACAGCAGAAATCTGAAGACTAACACTTGAACTCTGGGAACACACATTCAAACCACAGTGCTTTTCAAAAGCACTTTGAGTCCCTCTGCTGAACGCAAGAATAATTTATATACTAAGAACAATCCAGGCCCCACCATGGTGAACAATCTATTTACTCTGTAAATACCTCTTTATTAAGCTCCTCCCACATGTCAGAAAATTTGGGCAGCAACAAGAATATAACAATGAATAAAACTGCCTCACCCCTGAGTTCCCCAAACCTGAAACCTAACACAGAAGTATCGGTGACAAGAAGGTTAGCATATGAGCCAACTACGGTGTCATATGCCTATAATCCCAGAATTCCCTTGTGGGGCAGTAAATCATGCCACCAGACAGAAAAACTGGTAAGGTTGTAGCAAGTTCAGAACCCCAATAAATCTCATAATTGAGAACAGCAGGAGTTTGAACTAGCTCCCAACCAGGTTGCTATCCTGGAGCATATGACCACAGCACCCCACTAAAAGGACCATGATGGGTCACATAGTATAAAACCTAGAGCTCTCCATGCTAGTGAGGTATCTAGATGGGCCCCGAGTGTTTAGCCAATGAGCTTCCTTTCTTGGGCATCCCTTCCTGCAAACAGTATGTAATCCCTGATCCACCCCAGTAGGATGTATGCATCCTCATGTCTCCTTCATAAAGGGGTGAGAGGATTCTGTCATATAGAGCCACACCTAATTTCCTATAGAGGTCCTCTCTTCCAGCTCCTCTATACTTCACAGACTCCTGTTCCCAACTCCTTGGAGTTCCCAGCAGTGTCTGGGTGTGCCTGAGTTTGAGAACCACAGCACCTGTCCCCCACCCAGAAGAAAACGGACTGAGAACCCTATCCTAGACTGCGTTCTACCTTCCCTGAGCGACATTTCGGCAGCACTCTGGCTCCCAGTGGCAAGGCACACTTACAGCCTGCTGCCTCTGTGTTTTGCCTCCCAGAGCAGCGTGTCAGTAGCTCAACATCCCACAAGCCTGACATCCTAGCAGTGAGGCAGAAACACAGAACAACAAGAGGGAGAAGCAGGAAGACAGAAGTCGACACCATCCTGGATAGCATGGTGAGATCCTGTCTCAAAAGGAAAAAACACCAAACAAACAAAAAGATAATGAAGGCAATGAGTGAATGACATGAAAAACCACATCCAAGGCCAAATTAGAAGTGGTGTGTCAGCTCCAGAAAAATTAAATATGTTAAAGACAGGCATTGAGTCTCCCCTCATATTGCAGGATGAGCTTCAGAGTTTACAGGTAGAGGTGAAAATTGATCAGATCATGCCCTTGTGTGAAAGGTATGTGGTAGACAATTGAGCTTTCAAAAATAATTCGCCTGCTATCTTGCTACCTACATGGATGACCTTCTGAGTGACAAAGGTTCCTGAGGTCACAGAGTAACAAAGTTCACCAAATACACCACCCTACAATTCTATAACTACTCCACGTACTCAGGAGGAATGCATTCCCTACAATGGGCCATCTGTGTTCCTCATCACACCACATACATGCATACTCCCAGCCCAGTTCTCCTGGAGCTTGGAGCCTCCTACAAAGGTGGACCCAGATTAAAAGGGGGGGGGGATGAAGAGCTGAAGACTACAGCATGTCAGAATGTAGAGAGTTGGGATATTTCAATGCTGTGACAAACGAGCTTTATTCGAAGTCTGGTGTGTGCCCAGGCACTGAGGATTTTAAATATATTAATCACTTAATTCTCTCCAGCTCCCTCAGAGGTAGGTACTACTGTTTAAAGCCACTCTACAAATGGGAAAAGTGCCAGTGACAACATCTGAAAGCCTGACTATGTTAAGTTACAGTTTTAAACCTCAGCTACAATGCCATCAGTTGTCCCAGAATCTCCTTTGTAGCCTAAGTGACTTCTCAAAAACACTGTTCTTGACTGGCCAGACTCCCTGAGCCTCCCCTCGGGGTACCTTCTGCAGCTCTGGGGTTTGGCAAAATGATGGAAATAAGTTTCAAAGCTGCGGTACTCTGTAACTCACTGACTCTGACACCTACTTGTGACGAAGACAGGCTTCAGAGGTATCCAACAGGCAAGAAGAGACAACAGCTCAAATCTCCGAATCCCCACTTCCAGGCTAAACAGTACACAACACTCTGATGGGGACATTTTTCTCTGCTGTTGGTCTTTTATTTTTTGTTTTGTTTTGTTTTGTTTTGTTTTTGTTTTCGAGACAGGGTTTCTCTGTGTAGCCCTGGCTGTCCTGGAACTCACTCTGTAGACCAGGCTGGCCTCGAACTCAGAAATCCNCCTGCCTCTGCCTCCCAAGTGCTAGGATCTGCCACCACTGCCAGGCTGTTGGTTGTTTGAGATGCAAACATCCTGAGTAAGATCATAGCTATAGAGGACACAGGGGAACCAGAGGAAGGCACAGCTCCTCTGGGTAGAGGAGACCTCCCACTGCCCTGTCCAGGACACTCAGCCAAGTCATGTAAAAGCAATCTCCTGCTGGCAGTCCACAGGCAGCAAAGCAGTCTAAGTGCAGATACGTGAAAATGCATGTGAGCTGGGTAAAGCTCCCTGCTGTTACAAGGCACGGGCTCTAAGATTAGCAGCAGTACCGCTCTAATTAGTCATTTAAGGGAAAATAAACAAAGTGCACATGCTCCAAGAAAGCCTCCTTGAAGAACTCAAGCTCTCAAGTATCCTGAAAGCTACAAAAGATTTATTTAAATAAACCTAGGTCCTGCCATGCTGACTCCCTTTCCCAAGAATGCCTTTGGAGAAAGGCAGTGGCCAGCGGGTGCACTTGGCAGTGGATGGGACAAGAGCCAGTTCTTCTCCCAGGAGGACAAGTATCCTCAGCAACAATATTGACTTGTGTGACCACACCAGAAAGCTTTAAAAGCTAACAGATTCCCACCTGAGACTTGTTGTTTATAAGCTATGTCTGGCTGCTCCAAACCCATCTCCCCCACCAGGCGGTGCCTCCACTGCCTCTTCATCAGACCTTTCCCTGGCTGAATGTTCCCCCTCCCCCCCCCCCCAGGCACAGCATTACCTGCCTCTTCACTAAAACACTGAGAGCCCTCCTGCAACAATCTAGCATCTATCTGTCTACTTATCTAGCATCTATAGATAGCAAACATCTATCATCTATCACCAAAAGAGCAAGAAGGCAGATAAGCCCAAACAAACTATTGGCAGAAAACATTTTCATGTCTATTTCTGGCCAAAGTGAACCCAAGGTGAGGTATGTGTATGGAACAGACGCTGGAATTAGAGACTATCTGAACAACCAGGAAAGTCTCAAATCTCTCTGCACCTCTCAAGAAGTACAGGGAGGTGAGAGAGCGCCCCATGCACAAGGGTATCTAGAGGGATGCTGGATCAAAGGCTGGAAACAGTGACTACAGCCAGCACACTAAAGAAATCACAGGGGAGAGGCCAGCATAGGATAAAGAGAGGGGGCCTTACACAGGGCCTTCAGAGCCACAACCAATTCTCCACAGCTACCAAGAAGCCCAGTGCCATGAGCAATCCACTGACAGCTGTAGTCACCTTTTGGTTATTGCAGGGAAACCTCAGCTTTTTTCTATGTGCTCATGAAAGGCGAGATGCCAAATCACTGACAATAAAACAACTAAACTAAGCTACTGGAACTGCAATCTCAACCTGTACATAGTTGAATAATTTCTAATTACAACCTAATAGCTGATGATATCTTAACTAACATCAAAATGTATTTTCTGTGTCAACAAAAATATAAAAACTGCCCATGTGTAAAACAGTTATCTCATCATCAAATGTGCCTTGACTAATCTCTCTACTTTAAATTACTCAGATCTCTGATGTGATGCAGAAATCTGGGTGTGGTTTAGACTGTGCACTCTTTTCTAATGCTGGGAATTTGCATTAAAGGAGCAGTTATAATAAACACTCTTGAAAGGTCCTTCAAATTCATTGCATATTCATCTAATAGCTACTCTTCATGTGAGGTGTCTGCATGACACAAAAACAAGAGTATCTAAGCAGTCCTAATCAGAGTAGGTAAGGAAGAACCCAGCAGAGACAGTCTCTCACCTGACATTAGCTTGCACTGTCTCCTTTAACCCTGCCAAAAGCTAGATCACATAGATACCATTCGCTCAATTTTGTGGAGAAGCAAAAGTTCAAGATACCAAGATCCCCACCCAGCACAGAACCTAACAACTTCAAAACTGTGTCTTCAAGGACAGGTCTGATGCTCAGATTTTACCCTTAAATACTATTATCAGGCTAGAAGAATAAAGGTAGTGACCTGTCAAGATAGAGACACCAGACATACAGATGGGACTCCCATGGGTGGCAAGAAAAGAAAGAACTGAAGGACAGTCTGGGTGCCATGCCCACATGCTTGCAGAAGCCAGGGACTGGAGAGATGAGTGACCAAAAGAGACAAACCTGGAGTGGCAGGAGAGACAAAAAGAAAAGCCTTGAGAAGACCCACAGAACCAAGATGTAATGAAGTGTCTTAGTTGGGCTTCTATTGCTGTGGGAAGAAAAAAAACCCACCATAACCAATGGCAATTTGGGAAGGAATGGGTTTATTTGACTTACAGGTTCAATCCATTGTCAGGGGAAACTGAGACCACACGGGAGCACTCCTTACTGGCTTGTTCCTGATGGTTTGCTCAACCCTTCTTTTCCATACCATCTAGGACCACTTGCCCAGGGATGTGCACTGCCCACAGTGGTTTGGGCCCTCCTCCATCTCAATTAGCAACCAAGAAAATGGCCCCAATAGACTTGTCTACAAGTAGAAGGGTATTCTTAATCAAGGTTCCTCTTCCCAGACAATTCTTGTTTGTGTCAAGTTGATAAAGAACCCTCCACCAGGACAGCAAGTATGGGTGTTCAGAGGAGAAGAAGGAAGCCTAGAACCTTCCTTCAGTCAATGAGAAAGAAAGCTTCAAGAAAGGCAAGTGTGTTGGTGTCATTAGCAAGATGGTTCCTGGAACCTTTGCGATAGCAACTGCAACAGAGAACCTAGGTTTGGAGGCACAACAGATGACTAAAAAATTTGATGGTAAATCAGAAGAGGCAGTTAGGTTGAGATACTCTGCAAAGCCGTCTTCTCTTAAGAAAGCCATGGCACAGATGGTACCTCAGCGGGAGAAGTACAAAGGGAACTTTTGTTGGATTTGGCTTACTTTTTGTGTTTTAAAGATTATATATTAGCATATTTACAAGCACAAGAAAGTTTGTCACAGAGAGGAGGGGCTGCTGTTCAGAGGCACTAAGTTGGGGCAAGTGTCCAGAGAGGCAGAAAGAATTCAAATCCTGAAGGGGCAGGGGGTCAGCTCTGGAGCAAGGTGGCTATTCTAGCTACTTGCTAACCACAGTGGGAACAGCCCCCCCCCCCCCGACCGTATGGATGGCACGTAATATTTAAAAGCCACCTGGCAGGCAACTGTTTGAAGAACACAGACCTTCTCAAGCACCATTCACCTCCCTAGAAGACAAGAGGACACAACGGGGCACGCTTTGAAGGTGACAGGCACAAGGTACAGTGGCCTCGCCTGTTCTGAGGTCCAGTGTTTCCTTTTTATTTATGTCTCTGGAGTTTTTGCTTTCCAAATGAGAATCTCATCCAAAGGTGGGAAACTTCACATCTACCTCACAATGGCAACCAAACTTAATTGCTTTGGTTAGTAAGAATATTCTCCTGAATTCTTAATAGTTTCAATATTGAAATCATCTTTCAAAACCACAACCCATGGATGCTAGGGACTGGACTCAGAGTCATGCCTCCGTGGCAAGTGTTTTACCAACTGAGGCGTCCCTGTGCCTTTATAAAGCACTGTTAGCGACTCAGGGAAGACTGATGAAACCCTTTTTTTCATGCTTTTGGAGTTGGGAATGGGATTACCATGAAACCAATGAATGGCATGACGGAGACATCACAGCCCATCTCCTGGATCATCATCAAGACAAAAGCAACGCAGTGCAAAAATAACAGACTGCTCCTGGGATCGGTAACACAGCCACATCTGCAAAGAGGAAGGAAGGAGTTGTTGCCTGTCCCATAGATCGATTGATTCCACTGGTTGATTGCCACAAACCACAGCTGAACCATACACATCTAGGAAACAGGTCCCTATTGTAAGGCGCTTCAGTCCTGAGACCTGGTTTGGTTTGCTTTTGGTTTTGCCTCTTTGTCAAGTAGCTCTGGCTGTGAGACTCATGTTTGAGGGTCCTACTTTATTACATCAGTCTACATGTCTGCTTTTGTGCCAGCACCAAATTGTTTTTACTGCTATAGCTCTACTCTATCCTGAAATCTGAACCAGCAATCCCTCCAGTATTCTTTCCTTGCTTGGGTTTGCTTTTGCTATCTGGAGTCTGCTGGCTCCATATGAATTTTGGTATTAGGTCTAGAATGTTGTACTGATTCTAATTAGGATTTCACTAAATCTGTAAATTGCTTTTAATGGGATAGTCATTTTCACAGTACTAATTTTACCAACCCATGAACGTGGGATATCTTTCCCTTTTCTACTCTTCCCCAATTTCTTTCTTTGGAGAGTTGAAGTTTTGATAATAGTAGATTTATCATATTTATTGATTTATGTATGAAGAACCAACCCTGCATTTCTGAGATAAAGCCAACTTGATTGTGGTGGATGGTCTTCTTGATATGCGCTCATATTCAGATTGCTAGTATTTTACTAAGGATTAATATCCAGAATATACAAAGAACTCTAAAAACAAAGTATCAAGGAAACAAATGACCCAATTTAATAAATAAATAAATAAATAAATAAATAAATAAATAAAGTGCTAGGATTCAAAACAGGGAGCTCTTGAAAAAATAAATATGGCTAAGAAATATGTCAAAAGTGTTCAGCATCCTTAGCAATTCAGGAAGTGAAAATTAAAACAGCTTTGAGATTTCATCTCATCTCCATCAGTATATAAGATCAACAAAACTAAAAACTATGGTGAGGTTGTGGGCAAAAAGGAGCCCTCATTCACTACTAATGGGATTGTAAATTGGTATAGCTGCTCTGGAAAGCAACATGGAGATTTCTCAAATAAATAAATAAATAAATACTAAAATAAATCTACCATAGGAGCCAGCTGATCCACTCTTTGGCATAGCTCAAAGGACTCCCATCCTTCTCTAAAAATACTTGTTCAACAATGTTCACAATGTTCACTGCTGCCTACTTCACAATAGCCAGGAAATGGAAAGAACCTTCACGTTCTTCAACAGATGAATGGCTAAAGGGAATGCAGTGCATATACACATGGACTAGTGCTCCACTGTAAAGAAAAGCCATCATGAAAACTGCAGGGAAATGGATGGACCTAGAAAAGATTGTTCCGAGTGAAGTAACCCAGGTCTGTCAAAACAAACATGTACGTTCTCTATAGTTCCTGGCTTTGAATCTGCAGACATAAGTGTAGCAACCACACCTCGTCAAAGAAGCATCTCCCTACAGCAGACATCGGCCATCACAGCAAACCGCACTGGACACAATGCAGAGTTCAACACATCAGGTCTTGGGGAGCCCAGCCCCAAATGGATACATCTACATCATAGTTCTTACGTCTATGGATCATGGAACATGGCAGAAGAGAAAGTAGATTGTAAAAGCCAGAATACCAGTGTCTACTGTGAAAGAGACTCTCCAAGAAACGGTTACACAAACAAGACCAATGGACATACTAATATAGGAGGGGGTTAATTTCGTGGGGTCCCACATATATAAAAAGAATTCTAGTCAACTAATAGCTGCTGGGAGAGGGAGAATTAGCCTATGCCAAGGATGAACCCCGTTATTGGTTATCTAATACAAAGTGATCAGCCCTGAAATCATATATATGCAACAAAAAAATGAGCTCAGCAGGTTGAATTTATATATTTCTACATATATGTAACAGTAATAATCAAAGGAAAAGGTTTTCAATTTGAGGGTATAGGAGAGGGACTTAGGAAACATATGGGGAGTTGCAGGTAGGGTACCTAGGAGGGTTGGAGAAAAGGAAGGGGGATAGGTGGTGTGATTCTATTTTAATTTAAAAAAAATTTTTTTAAGAAGAGAAATGCAATGGCAGAAAGCATACTCACGTTTACTTTAAACAAGCACTTGTTTCTGAGCTCTCAAGTTTAGGGCAGAGCTCAAAAAGTCCAGGAAAAAAACAAAACTAATATCTGGAGCTACTTAGTTCAGTACCCAATAGGTAAGACTTGGTACTGGCACTTTGGCAAAGAGACACATGGTCCCAGGTCCTGCTCTGAACCCTTTTCCACCTGCAGTTCAAATTTCCTTTCTTCCCCGTGACTCTTTAACAACCAAAGCTGTGCCCACAACCCACAGTGACAGAGTGGAGGAATCTCTGTGGAGCCCCTATATACAGGGAGGTCAGGAGCTACCCAGCCGTGCCCACTCATGACTGCTGCTGCCTATGCTACGGTTGCCGCTCACTGTTCCAGCAACGCTGAGCTTCCTGGTCTCCAGTTATCCTAGCAGGACAGATCTCAAACTCCTGGAGGAGTTGTCCCAGTGCCTCCCTGAAGCCACCTGCCTCTACCCACACTGTCTCAGTAACCTCTCTAGAACACCCTGCTTCTTCCAACTGATGAGGATGAATACACCAGCATTCACTATAGCGTTTGCTGGGTGACCCAGGCTTTGGTTCTGCACTATTAAAGAATGGAGATAACACTTACTAATAAGGAAAGAAAAACAGGCCACTTTTCATGGAGATCTTACTACATACCAGAAGTGCTGCAAACTTCATGAATAATATTTCATTGGGCCTGCAGAATCCTATAGGATAGGCACTGTTTCAGAGAGGAAGAAACAGAATTAGACAATCTGTAATTTGCCCAAGATTCAGTCAAGCATCAAAGCTGAGGTTCTTGATCCTGGGGCAAACACCACTTCCTCCCTTCATCTCCATTTGCTACAGCCCCATCCCTCCCTTCGGCTCTCTCCCCGCCCTGGATTATGCAGAGACTGCATTGGAGCAAATGACACACTGGCTCCTCTGGCCTTACTGTTCCACACTAACCTCCTGTAAGGGGGAAGTATTCACATGCACGTGTGCTTTAAGCATACTACACAGCAGGTATCAAGTGAACAAGGAAGAAAATAAAGAATAAAGGACATCTGACACTACCCAAGTTAGGTCATGATGTGTCTTACAGAGGGCCACTCCACAGCCTATAGAAAACACCGCACAGACCAGCATGGTCTTTTTCTCCCAGGTATCTCTGAGGTTTCTTTCCAGGGATCAGAGAGAAGATGGGAGGCAAACTCAACCCAGGGAGGAAGGATGACTCAGCACAGTACAGAAGCAGCACACCCAGTTCTGCAGCCCTCACTAAGACAAAAATCTCATGTAAATCCTCTTTGTCATGGAGGGAGGGCAGTCAGAGACACTCATACTCAAAGGGGCTTGAAATTCAGGCTCTCTTAGACTGGAGCAGAAGGGAGGCAAAATCGGTGGCCTGCCCCACCCTCCTCCCTGCTGTGGTGACTCCAGCTCTGGGCACAAGAGCCTCAGCTTTCCTTAAACACAATGACCTTGGGTAGTTCCCAGGCCCATCAGAGAATGACAGAACCGAGTTCACAGTGCTACTAAAAGGACTCAACAGTTGATACATGCAGCCAGAGTCTGGCAGAGCGCAAGCACTTGATAAGATGCAGCCAGGCAACAACAATTCAGAGATGCTGTGCAAGAAGACAGCAGAAACCTAAACACTGCAGCCCCTCCCTTCTGTGCACAGCAGCCAGGCCCCATGAATTAATTCCTAACAACTGGCACAGGGACACTTCCGGTTGTTAGTTGCAGCACAGTGAACAGAACATGAAAACTCAAAATGCTGTTGATCTGAAACGAATGGGGGTGGGGAGGGAGTGAGACAGGAAAGAAAACATAACATAAAGAGGAGTATGTAAGCAGAGAAATGTTGGGGTGGCTTGCCCAGCTTGCTGATATAAAAGGGGCTGTTTGGTGACAAGTTCAGGCTTGGGGGTAAGTAGAAGCACACTGTTATGGGGTCTCAATGAGTTTGGCTTTACCAG
Organism: Mus pahari; assembly: GCF_900095145.1. Lineage (NCBI taxonomy): Eukaryota > Metazoa > Chordata > Mammalia > Rodentia > Muridae > Mus > Mus pahari. The sequence continues at coordinate 34,128,564 of NC_034604.1, read as the reverse complement.
TTAAGACTCTTGTCCCTGAAGTCAGCATAGCAAATACCAGCTGGGCAGAAGGCGCCTGCTTACAGGCGCAATGGCTTTAGCTGACTCTAACATTCAGGAGCCAAGATATCCCTGTGCATGAACAGTGCACAAAGTCGCTTCCTTTTCTGAAAATACGGGAGGCTGCAGTTTGGCGTGGAGGCCATCTAGAACACACAACAAAGACAGTAGCTGCGGCTGTCTGGCCACGAGGAGGACAGGCATTTCCTTTACTGACAGCAGAGAGCATGGAGTTATCCCTTCTCCCCAGAGCTTGACTCCACCTTGGGAAAAAGGATGGCGGCACAGCATTTCGATCTGAGACTCACTTGAACTGGCGCCCATCCTGACGCCTGCTATTGCCCCTTAAATTCCCTGGCTCTGGGTTTGCCCGTCAGTAAAATGGGGGAAACAGAAGTCACCTTATCTTGAAGAGGTAAGAAGGCATGAGTGTAAAGCACCTTGGTCATTCCTAAAATCCTGGCCGCTGCTGCTCCCTCCCTCTCGTCAGAAACCACTCCACTTGAAGAAAAAAACCCTTGCCTTCCTTGTTCCTCCTGTAGCCTCTATCAAGAGCCACAGCTCCTAAAGGACCTTCTAGTGCTTGCTCAGGGCAGCAGTGCCTCACAGAGTGACCAGGAGGAAGAGGAAAAGGAAGCACATCCCATCAGGCCTCGGGGAGGGTTCATCTACACGGCCTGTCATCACAAAGGGCCAGCACATATATCAGACAGAACGTTACCCTGTAGGAAGTGAACAATAATTAGCTGACTGGCATGTACTTTCTTGGGAAAGTGTCTAGAACTTTCACAGGGTATTCAGTAGTGTCACCAGAAAGGGGGGGGGGGGCTTCATAAAGTCATTCAGGGAAAACAATCATGTCTGAGAAAATAAAATATAAAATTTCAATGTCTCTGCCATGTGCTGTCCCATAAAATCGCTGTACCCACAGCAGTGGAGGGAAAGCATCCCCAGGGAAGGAAACTGAGGCTCAGAGGCAAATGCTAGCAAATGACAGAACCAACACCCAAACCCATGAAAACGAGGCCAAAGTTTACGCTTAGTTCAACCCCATTTCTACCATACATAGTTTGAGCAAGTCTTCACACAACTTGGGCTGAGAAAAGTTGTAGCCATTAGGAAAAGAGCAGCTAAGAGGTTCATAAATACAATGTGTCTCAATTTCTTTCTTTCTTTCTTTCTTTTTTTTTTTTTTTTTGCTACAAAAATGGGATTTTTTTTTTTTAAAGTCATATCCCATGGGTACAATACTAAAATCAAATGATATAAGACAAAACACAACATGTAAAGGAACTGGGTTTGTCTGCCATAAAGTACAAACTCAATGAATAGTAGGCATGATTGTAATCAGAATTTGGTGAAACACCAAAAATATTATCCCTCCTCCATGACTCCACACTAATCGCACTGATAGGCGCAGCTCCCTCTCCCTAAATTGGGCTCCAACAGCAGGAGGGTGAGGTTGTCCTGGCTCCTGAGAATGAGCATGCTCTTCCTCTCAGCTGCATGCTTGTAAAGCCAGCAGCAGCTGCTGCCAGCGAGACTTGGGTGCATGCCTAGGTCCCGGAGCCAACTCTCCAATATCAGCCGAGGTGCTGAGAGGTCTTGGAAGCCTCCAAGGTGATTACAGGGAGTAGAGAACATTCATAGCAAGTGTCTCCAGAGTGAGAGAGACGCCACAGGGAAGAAAAAAGAAATGATACAAGGAGTTATCAAAGTGAGGTGGGTGGGTCCCGCCCCTGAACCAGACAGGCCAACAGATGAAAGTGTGATTGGTTAGGCCAGGCTCTAGGGAGAGCAGAGGTTTGGGGGAACCTCCGCTGAACAGCCCCTTCATCCCTGTAAGAGATACGTCTAACAAATGAGATTATTTGAGGAAGGTAATTTTTGTGAGTTTGTCCTGTTCTTCATAGCCAGAGTTTTGTATTTCTAGGAAAACCCATGAAGGCCGCACAGACACCAATCATGAGCAGTAATAGATGCCAACTATGTATTTAACAACTATCCCATGCACCAAGCCCCTTACCCTCACTCTCCGTGTAGTACTCAAAATAAAATCTTGAGGCCGTTTCCATGGCCATTTTATAGGTGGGAAGTGGCCATCTAACAGAAAAGTTAGATAGCTGGCCTGAGGCTGCAGAGCTAAGAGGAGACACAGGTTAATAAATCTCATGCTCTATTAGTTTTAGATCATTAGTGAATTCTGGCCACAAAATCTCTAATCAACCATTTCTCCTAGTCCTTTCAGAAGCAAGAGGACTAATTTATTCCAGCCTACCTGTATTTTTTTCTTTTTAAGACAGAACCTCACATAACACAGTCTGGCTTCAAATTCTCTATAAACAAGGATGACCTTGAACTCTGATCCACCTGCCTCTACCTACTGAGTGTTGGAATTACAGCATGCACAAAACATGATTGATTTTATGGAGTGTTAAGGGTTGAACACAGGACTTCATACATACTAGCCAATACATAAACTAAATTACATCCACAGCCTCTCCAGTATATCTTGATCCAAATGATTTCTTATGCTGAGTGCCAAATCCAAGATAAACTGCACTAACCTAAGGATCACCTACACTTAGAACATGCAAGGCAGAAGCATACATGACACAAAAAAAGGTGCATATTAACAGAAACAGAAAATGGGGGTAATATTCATAAACTTTCTTTCCACAGACTTGCATACCTAGAACCCTCCACAACACCCTCAACATCAGTTTGAATAGCAGACATCAAAATTCTGCAAATGGTACTGGAATACCTAAAGAATGATATTCTATAAAGGTGACCAGCAAAGAGCTAAGAACCATCTCTTAAAAACACACAACATCCTCCAAGTGTTCTTCATTAGATTTCCCTCAGCCAGTCATGGCTTTGGAACCCACCCATTAATACAAATCAAAATAGATGTGAACCAAATGTTCTCATGTAAAGGCTCCTTCCTCCTCCAAGAGCTGTACCAGAGGAAATACATTATTATACACCAGGCCACCTTGATCTGGAAATTAGTGCCAGACCTCAAAATAGTCATAGCACTTACAAACCCAGTAAGTCTAAGAACCCCAAATCCTGAGCAGAAATCAGAATTGAGGTAGAAGGAGGCAAGTACAAACAAGGAAAATTCCATGCTAGGACTTCCCTCTGAGATGAAACTGTTGAGTTTTTGTTCCTAGAAGTCATCACTGAAGACACCCAATGCACTAGTCGGCTTGCCTCCACCCTTCTCATCAGCCACCTTGGCTCTAGCCAGAGAGATCTGTTGCTTAGCAACTACCATCCAACAAAAATAGGAGCCAAGATGAAGTCAGGCTTGTGATATCTCTTGCTCTTCAGTGGTCACAGGACGAGTTTCAAACAGAGCCAAGAGAGTTTTCAGTTTCAGCATACCGAGGGTTCAGAGGCTGCAGAATTTTGCAGAACTGTTATCAATGTCAACAGCCAACCAGGACAATTAAGTATGATAAAGAGTTTTGCTAAACTTTAAGCCCCCCTGACCCCGTTCATATCCAATCTCTCAATTAGAATATGGTTGCCATGGCAATGGTGTTGCCAGTATGGTCCTAGGCATCTCTCAGCACAGTTATCTAACTTAGCACCATGTTATCTGGCAGTTGTGGTCATCTCCTTAGAGTCTACCCTTAAAACCACATTTGAAGTCAGTCCCACAGGGTACTGTGGAACATGCCAGTAGTCCTAGCACTTAAGATGTATTTAAGCAAGAACATCACAAGTTCAAGACCAGCCTCAACTACATAGTGAATTTAAGTCCAACCTGAGCTCAAAATTAAATTAAATTAATGTAAATAAATACATAAGTAAATTAATCCTGTTACCCAGAATTTCTTTCCTGGCCATTTTAGGACTTACAGATTAGCCATATTGGTTGTGTGTGTGTGTGTGTGTGTGTGTGTGTGTGTGTGTGTGTATGTGTGCCTACGTGGAAGTAGGGACCCTGGTAGCTACTTTATTTCACAACCCCAAATGCTGATCTTCTCTCTCTCTCTCTCTCTCTCTCTCTCT
>NC_034604.1:34095371-34124474 GCF_900095145.1 Mus pahari | reverse complement strand
TATATATATATATATATATATATATATATATATATATATATATATATAGTGTTTTTACTGTGTGGATAAGGTCTTGATAGCAGGGGAAATCATAGAGAATGACCTGATGCAGTTTCAAACAATGACAAACTATGACATTCCAAACTGCCCCCCAAATAACCTGTTATAAATTTTTTGTTTTTAATGAACTCATATAATTTGTTTTTACATTCATTTACACCTTTGGTTTTGAGAAAAATAACTTCCTCCTGTTTACTATCCACCATGTAAGTAAAAGCAATAGTCGTTTCTATTTTCCCACATTGCCCCTTTGTTTAGAAGGACTAATGGAGAGAACTCTGAGATTTTGAGAAGGATTCCAGTTTCCCCTGACAGTGTTATCTCGGGTCATAAGCAGCACCCAGGAGGGCTAAGTCGAAGTGCTCACCTGCCTTCCCTGATGACTCTGTGTAGAGGCTCATATAGCATCATAGAGACTGCCATACGCCATGGAGCCTCCCCATTCTTTGATGTAAGAACTCTACGGCTACCTGAGACTCTCATCTACATTTTTAGACATTTTCTTATTCAAGGTCCATCTTTTCAAAGTTTTATATAAATAAGACCTTGCTTATCTTATTCACAAACGTCAAGAATATTTTCAACCTCAGAAAACAATGGTCAAAAACGATGAAAAATAAACAAACAACCCTTGCATGTTCGTGCACTTCAGTGACACTGCCTAAGCTTCCAGACAAAGCCTAAGGATTTATTTCTTCCCAAACAAAGATTAATCCATGTATTGTTCTTCCATGGTGAGGTATGGCTTTACCAGCCACTCCCCTTCATATATTTACATAGTTCTGAGTAAAGACAGTTCAGATTCCACCCAAAATTGTTTAAATATATCCTTTCTAACATCTGAAAGTTTATAAATTATACAGAATGTGGATAACGTGACTCAATAAAATACTAGGTCCTGAACAGGCCTATTTAGGGAGAGTAGAATCAACACATGTAGTAGATTTCATTTTCTAAACAGCCCCACCAGTGTTAATCCCACCAAACACATTCTTCATCTACTAAATGAAATATATAGGCAGTCTTCTACCAAGCAAAGGGTCCCTCCCTGGAACCTGGAATCGCCACAACGAGCATGGTGAAAGTGACACTACGATCAAATAGGTCACACACTCATGAGAGACAACATGGCAGCTACATTTCTTCCCCATATCCATGACTTGGAAGGCAGAGTTATCTCTATGTAAGGATGCCATGCTGGAAAGATGGTACTTGTTCCCTTTCTCAGGCGTTCAGTCTTTTCAACCCAGAGGCCAGCTAAGAGCGGGTAAGGCTGGAGAGGATTCCAACCCTCTGGCAACCCCAACTGAGGCCAATGAAGCAGAAATGGATGTCCAGGATCATGTGCAGACTGCACACTGATGAGGACAAAGTAAATATTTCTGTTTTTAAAAACCACCTAGTCTCGGGTGGTTTGTCACTCAGCCCAGTGACTAGAACAGGGCATAGCCACTGTGGTAAAAGTTGTCATCTCTTCAATCCTATGAGCAATAGTCAGGCTCAGTATATATTGCCCACGTCCAACTTTCAGGTCAAGAAACACCATAAAACAAGCAGTAGATAGAAGAAAACCACACAGCACACAAGACTGGCCGAGCATCTAAGTGTCTACACTCATTAGACTTGAAGGAAACACTGGCATCTAGCTTTTGACAGCTGTCACTTTTACCCTCCGTCTTAGTTGGGATGACCAAGGCAAGTCTTATAAAGACAACATTTAATTGCGGCTGTCTTACAGGATTAGAGGTTCAGATCATTATCATCAAGGTGGAAACTTGGCAGCATCCAGGCAGGCATGGTGAAGGAGGAGCTAAGAGTTCTACATCTTCATCTGAAGGCTACTAGCAGAATATTGACTTCCAGGCAGATAGGGTGAGGGTCTTAAAGCTCACACCCACAGTGACATACTTCCTCGAACAAGGCCATACCTACTCTAGCAATGCCGCACACCTCCAAATAGTGCCACTCCCTGTGACAAGCTTATTCAGACCACCACACCCTCTGTTATCTATTTCATCTGTACATCTGATGTGGAAAGTGAGGCCACTAATCTCTTAAACTCTTTTTGTTGGCTTTTTCATGGTGAGGAAAGTCCCACTCCAGAACATTTTTGTTTTGAATAAACTAGAATTAGTATTATTTGCTTGTGTGAGGTTTCTCTTACATCTAAATCAACAGATTATATCGGCCAAACTTTTGATTATTTATCTAATGGGGAAAATCCCTTAGTTTTTAGTATTTATTGAATAAATATTTCACATGCAATGCCTACTATACATGGGGATTTTAATATCAAACATACATGAGTTCAAGTACCAATTCTGCCACTTACTGGCTAGATGGCACTGGGCAAATCATTTGACTTCTCTGTAAATTAGTTCACTGAGTCAATAAAAGAGCCAATAATAACATTCAAAGGACCGCTGTGGCCATTAAATGGGGTCATTAAAACTCTTAGGAAGAGTTCTAATAACTCTTGTGTGAGTAAGGCACATTTCAAATGCCAGCTCACACCTGGCACATAGTAGGCACTCCACAGCTGGTAACTACCACCAGCAGCACCATTACCAACATCAACAAATTAGAATTGGTTCCTATGACTGAGGCCCTGATACCTCCAGGTTTACGCTGTGAGGATCAACTCTTCAGCATAGCAAAAGAGAAGAGAGGTTCAAATTCACAGTCAACTCGCTGCTCACCTCAAATGCTAGTAAACATAAATTCATAAGCTATATACAAATCATCTGTGGTGTTTGTTAATATACAAAGCCAGACCAAACACAGTGGCACATGCTTTTAATCCCAGTGCTTAAGAGTCAGAGGCAAGAGTATTTCTGTGAGTTCAAGCCCATCCTGATCTATCTAGAGCATTCCAGGCCAGCTAGGACAACAAAGTGAAATTCTATTCCCACAAAGAAAGGAAGAGAGAGACACACACAGTGGGGAGGGGGGACTAGAACATAAATCCCTGCCCATACCTCCACAATTTGATTCATTAATCCACTGAAAGAGTCCAGGAATTTACTTTTCTAACCAACGTCCCACTTCCCTTCCTCTCCAGTTGATTCCAGGAAACCTTACCCTAGAGATGCTGGTATGAATTTGTAGACCAAATCAGTCATAATGCAATAGAAGGAATGTGAATTGAAAGCCACAGCTGATCCCACAACACACCTATTGGATATAAATGTCTCAGTCTGCCTTGTTTTGTGTATTTATTGCAAACAAAATAAGAGCTATCATTTACTACAACTGTACCATGTGGAAGACACTTTTGGGGTGTTTGATTCACTTAACTCTAATGTCCACAACAAAGTGCAAGCATGATTACAGGAAATAACAAAACCAAGCCAGAGAGGTTAAACACAGCCAGTAAAGAGCAGAGATTGGATTCCATCCCCGGTATACCTGACCCAGCCCTATTGCCCTTAAGATCACTATGCCTCTGGCCATCATAGCAGAAATTCACATCTTTGTTTTCATTCAGCCAAAAGGTGGGACAATGAATGCTTGGCTGAAAGTAGTTCCCACTGAATGTGAAGCAAACACGAAACTTATTTTTGTCTCCATCTTAGCACCACAGGCAAAGCTACAGAAGTTACGGACAGGTTGTGACATTTTAAATTCAGATTGCTATATGCCAATATTGCTTTATGTAAAAAATGAACATTCTGATTATTAGCATAAAATTGCATACTTGATGAATTATTCTTGGGTCGAAGATTTAATTCAAGGTTGAAAGTGCTTGCCTACCATCCTCATGGTACCAGAGTTTGATCTTCAGCATTCGAAAGTATTTATATTCTTTAAACCTGATTTCATCTCAAATGACTGGAATGCTTTGTATTGTCAGTTACTCTCAAAAAAAAGGAAATTAATTGGAGTATAAATAAACTTTAGTAAAACTTCGAATTCAAAACTTACCATAATTCACAGTGTCCAAAAAGGAATGGCAGGAGCCAGGGACCTGACAAAATACTTAGTGGTGTTCTCCCATGCAAGATTAACTTGTACTGTGGAGCAAAGACATGACCTGCTCAACCTTCAACTCCTCAGCTACACATGGTGCCAAAGGGACACCCAGGACAGAGGAGGGAGACCCAGGCACTGGAGCCTGAACAGCAAGCCTTCCTACCGTCTCAACGCCAAGGCCAAGTGAGAACTGAGAGCCACAAGACAGCCCATAAAAACGATGGGCTTAGCGTGAGAGGTGTTGTACGTAGTGGAAAATGCAAGCAGAAAACGGAGCAGAGCTTTGGGGCTGCTCTGTAGGAGAGGGTGAAGAAACAGGATTTTGCCAAGCTCTCTCTCCCCTTTCTTAATTCCTCTCATGGGAAGAACAGAACTTTCCATATCCTCCACTGAGCTGAGACATCCAATGGGAGACTTTCTCATGACGTATCCCTTTTTGTTTTCTCTAGCCAAGTAATTTAAAGGGAACCTAATCCCAGACCTCCTTGCCTCCAAACTTCATTACTTCACCCGGAGCTCAGAGAACAAACAGAAAGAGGAGGGTGAGGGCAAGAAGAGGGGGACAGAGCACTCATTATGGCAAGCTCCCAAAATGCTTTGTAAGACAAAATCCTCTTTAGCCTCAAATTTTGTTTTATGAGACATGTAAGGCTTTTATGAGACAATGAAGGCTGTGTCACATGCAGATGCACAGAGGTCACACAGGAAAAAAAGATGACTCTGAGCCCTGACAGCAGCCCACCCGATCTGCTTCCAGAATCCCCACCTTAGGATGGGCTAGCAAATCCTCCTCCGGTTTCCATGTTTATGGAAGACCGACAGTAGAACCCTTCACAGGCAACTCTTCTGTACGGTGAACAAAATAGTGGACATCTGACCAGAAGTTTTTCTCAACTGGCAGAAGACGCATGCAAAAATTGAACCACAAAGTCTCATTTATATTTGTATCGTTTTAAACGCCTTTCCGCTATCCTGTGGGGAAATTAAATGGGGGCACCCACAGTTCTATTCCAATCTTAATTCTTCCAAGTAGCCCATGGCCAACTTCTCCTGTAACAACAAAAGCCTCCAAGAAGTGTAGAAACTATCCCCATTGCCAAGGAAAACCATGGCAACTCCTTCAGACTGCCTGAGACAGAGAGGACAGGTGGCCTAATTAACAGTGAAGGCCGGGGCATCGGGCTCCTGCCTTCCAGAGTCCACTGAATTCCACCAGGAGAAAAGAACACCCCCCCCCTCAGAATAGGCTGTAAATCATTTATTTGACTGCTTTACCTACCGTGGGGCAGGGGGAGCTGCTGGGCTTTAAGGAGGCCAGCTCCTCTCTTCAGGGGAGAATAAACCTCTGCTTAAGGGCTGGAGAAGCCAGAGCACCGGAGAGATCATTAGCCAAGGGGACATCAACTTGGAAAAGCCGGTTCATAGCCCCTACCTGGGGCTAACCAGAGAAGAAAGTTGAACTCTGGGACAGGGTCAGATACCCTGCCTTTGGGCTCCAACAACCCAGACACCATGATTCCTCAGAATCGAGAAAGGGTACCAAGGCCTGGACTCAAAAGGCTTGAGCTGAGTCTAAATCCTGACTCTGCCACTTACTAGCTCAGAACTATGTTCAACTCCCCATGCCTGATCTATAAAATGGGTGTGATGCTAGAACCAAGCTTAAAGGGTTTTGTGAAGATTGTGGGATTTATTATAAATATAGAGTTTTATCCCATGAAGTTATTGACTCAGTGAAAGCTATTATTATCTGCCATTTACTGCTGCTGGCTAAACATTTTTCTGCTTTTATTACGTACCTCAAATATGCTAACCATATCACTGTACATAATAACCATATTTGTTCCCCTAAACCTTATGAGACAATGTATATAAAATCTAAGCCCAGTGCCTTCTCCACACACGGACAATTTTCAACACAGGGGACTTACTCCTTTTTATTACTAGTATCAAATTGCATGCCAAATCCAAAACACCTCTTTGCTCAGTTTTTAAAAGATGGGTAAAGATAAGTCAAAGAAAAAGAAGCTTAATTGTCCTGTAAGCATCTAATGTGCATCTGTCAATCATGTATTCCTGATGACTCTCTTCTAGACTCCTTGTGCCAAACACCCTTGACGTTAACTTGAACACTTCCATTGGACACAGATCACAGAAGTCAGACGAAGGCCAGACTGACCTCCCACACTGGAGTCCATGACTAGAAGAAAAAACAAGAGGCCTCCATACCATAACTCCTCTCCCTGCTGTTCTAGAAACTACATGCTTGGAAGAGAATTCATTACAGCCCTAGAAGGTCTTCAAGTTGGAAATGAGAGATGCATTAAATGAACAATTACCAAGAGAAAGAGAATGATGTAGTAAAGAAAGAAAAGACTGCTGAGCCAGGCCTCCTGTGTGCACTCACACACACATACAGACACAAGCAAGCATTCATAGGTGCACACCTGTGTGTGAGAGTCTGTGATCTGCAATTACACAACGGAGAGCAGAGGTCAATTTCCTTGTCTCCCTTGCTAACTCTCCCGCTAATTTTTTGAGGTCTCTCACTGAACCTTGCCAATTCAGAAAGGGATATCTAGTTTGAAAACCCTAGGGATCAACTTGTCTCCATCTACCTTGGATCTGGATTACAGGCATATGCCATGATGCCTGGCTTTTTTATATGAGTGTTGAACATAGTTCCTCCCAACTAAGCCATGACCCCAGCCCCTCTCATACATATAAACACAAAAACACCCAATACCTACCCCAGATTACTGGCCTCTCACTGTTTAAATATGAGCCAGGTGGGATAGAACCCCATTGTTGGACAGTTCTATGCAGGCAGGAATCATGCTCTGTACAGGAGTAACTATTGCCCAGTAGGATATCTTCAAAGCACTCTCTTTCCGATGTGACTTGGCTGTTCCTCCTGACAGAAGATAGACCTTGCTTCTCTACTCCTTTACATCTTGGCTGACCTTGTGACTTGATGGGTCCACAGAATGAGGCAGAAATGACCCTCAGCAGATTCCACACACAGCAGATTCCATCAGGCAGTTTCCACTGTTACCTTTTAGAATGCTATCCTGAAACTACAACAGCACGGAGAATCCCAGGCTGAGAGACCACAAGGTGTAAGGTCCTGCTGCCCCAATGCAGCTTTGTGAGTGAGCTGGGGAGAGGCCAGGAGCGGCACCCAGCAGACCCACTGGGACAGGAGAAATAAGTGCTATTGCCCTCTGTCTCAGAGGCCGGAAGGAACCATGATAAAGGGTGCAGGCGAACTGTGTACGGCTTAACCTCTTCAATGTAGTTATAAAAGTTGGAGTGCTCTCTTAAACTCCACACCAGACAAAAATCTAGGTTAAGAGCAGTTACCAGGGGGTCTGGAGAGATGGCTCAGTGGGTAAGAGCACCCGGCTGCTCTTCCGAAGGTCCGGAGTTCAAATCCCAGCAAACACATGGTGGCTCACAACCATCCGTAACAAGATCTGACTCCCTCTTCTGGAGTGTCTGAGGATAGCTACAGTGTACTTACATATAATAAATAAATAAATCTTTAAAAAAAAAAAAAAAGGCTATCTTTATTAAAAAAAAAAAAAAAAAAATAGTTACCAGAAGAAGAAAGGGATGGGGAAGAAGGGAGTTTACTGGGATAATAATGTCTATTTCTCGGCCTAGGAAGTAATTACATGGGTGTATTACTTTGTTATAATTAATCAGGTTATAGACTTTTGAACCACACACCTTTATAGATATAAGCTAAACTTTTATTTTTTAAAGTCTTAAATAAGCCATCCTTAGCAAATGTCTTTGATAAATGGACATATGGCTAAAGGAAATAAGTGATCATTCTTGTAATTTTTGTCCACTAACCAAAATTTCCTCAGGAAAACACTTGTACAGAACACACAAAACTAGTTTATGAACTGAACATGGCTTGTTAAGTACAAGTACCTGTCCTCCTTGCCAAATGCAGGACTTTCTCAGCTATGAAGGCTATGCACATAAGCATGCCAACACCCCTGGAAACTGTGGACACCAAAGTCACATGAGTGTCAAGTGCCCTTTGAAATAGACATGTTGTTTCAGGAAAAAACTACGTAAATTACTCACAAGGCGAAGGGTCTTCTAGACATCTATGCTCATGGATTCATGCTCCTTTCTACATCACAAACACTCTGTAAGGTGGCTCCCATGCCCCCTTCAATTCCAGTGCCAAAGCCAAAAAAGAATGTTCATGCACAAAAGGAGTCAATAAGTGTGTGAGGGGGTATGTGTGTGTGTGACAGAGAGAGATTGAGTGTGTGTGTGTTTGTGTGGTGTGTCTGTGTGTGAGCGCCTGCATGTGTGGTATTTGGATTTCTATCCCTCACCGAACCTAGAGCTCACCAATTCTGACTTGTCTAGCCAGCCAGCTTGACCCAGTGATTTCCTGTCTCCACCTCCCAGACACTAAGACTACAGTGGCTCCCAGGCCTGCCTGATTTTTCCCATGGGGGATCTGAACTCTGGTCCCCATGCTTACACAAGGAGTGCTCCATCCACAGGAATGGATCCCTGGAGTTTTTACATAGGTGCTGGGGACCCAAACTCAGGCTCTTGGGTATGTTTAGTAAACACTTCAAAAATTAAGTCATCGCCAGCCCTTGATATGATTTTTTTTTTTAAAGCAATGTGTGGGTAGAAAGAGCCAGATATGGTGGCACACATCCGTAATGCCTATAATCTCAGCACTTGGGAGACTGAGGAAGGCGAATGGAGGAGTTTGAGGCCATCCTGGAATACAAACAGAAAGCCATTTAAAGAGAATATAAATTCTCTCTTTGTGGTGGGTTTCATCCTACTGCTCCATAATTTTCAACACTTCCAGAATTTTCTACAAGGTGCAGATATTTTTCACTTTTTGTTTTTATAACCAGAAAGAAAAAAGTAAAAACCTGGAAAAATGTTAAAATAAAGGTAATAAAAACAATTTTTTATATTCCTAATTTCATCCATTACTTAAAAATCCTTGCTAAAACATCATTTTAGCTAAACATAGGTTTGTCATTCCCAATGTGAATATCTAAAATCCAAAATTTTTTAAACAATGATATGAGCCTCCAAACAAAAAGTTCTAGACCATGAAACTTTGTTTCACACACAAAAATGTTATATAAAATTCTCTTTAAGCTAGATAGGGTATATAGGGATAATAAATGAAACTTCGTGTTTCCACCTGATTCCTATCACCAAGATATTTCCATTATCTGCATGCCACTGTTCCAGAATTGAAACACTTACTCCTCTAAGCATTTAGCATAAGGAATACTCAACCTGCTATTGATCCATTTCTGATTCTTTCCATACATTCTGGCTTTTTACCCTTGCAGACTCAATGTCTGTCTTCATCTTACATTTTGACTGTACGCTGCTGGATCATGGTGAGGATTCGATGGCTTACTTAACCATAGTACTATGGGTGCTGTCCCACCACGTGTCCCAAGTCTAGTACACAAAAGACGAAAGCTAAGTATCTTTTATTTGTGTTAGTCAGGCTGAGAAGCCATGACAAAAGGCCATAGACTGAAAAGCTTAAACAAGAGAACTCACCTTCTCACCAAACTGAAGGCTGGAATCTGATAAGACAGAACCTCACTCTTCCTAGCCTGAGGGGGCATCTTGCAATCATATACTCAAAGGATTTCTTTGCACACTGGAGGGGAAAATGGAGCTCTTGTGTATCTCTCCTTAAAAGGACACTGACCCTAACCTGTCATAAGATCTCATTCAACTTCACTTATCTTTATATAGACTCTTGTCACATAAAGGCTTCCTGCTTATGGATGTGGAGAAAGACTATGGTCGCCTTAATTGTGGGTCACCAAGTCGAAATCAAAAATTAGATTATTATAAGTGACCACCAGAGCAATGACATCCAGTAACGTACTCAAGGACAGGTATGAAGTCTGAGGATATCTTCCTATATTTATGAAGAACACAAAGCCAAGAAATGGTTTGGGGGTGGCTATGATTTTGGTAAGATGAATGAGGAAGCAGTGAATGGGGATCCAGACAGAGAAAACCAGGAGGTGAGAACTATTGTTAGAAGCCAGGGACAGAGTCAGCAAATTGTTGTGTAGGAGCTGGAAGTTGGGACAGCTCCGATGCTAATTGGAGAGAAAAAGAAAGAGCAGATACACAGGGCATCCACATGGTCCGATCAACAGAAAACTGCTGCAGACTGGATGATGGAGGCAGGAAGGAGAGGCAAAGACATCACTGAGGTTAAAACCAGGCTTGGAGTCAAAGAAGAACAGCACCGTCTAAAGACCCAGGAATGTGAGCAAGGGAAGCGTGGTTGGTATTTATGGTGAGCCCATGCTACCAGGAGGCATCCAGGCAGAGACAGTAGGCAGGTACCTGGAAAACTATGCTTGGAATCCCAGGAAGAAAATTTGGCAGATTATCTCCAATGTAAATAAGTAAGCTAGTGGAGAAAATGTAAGTGGTCATAGAAAGGGAGCTTGCCTTCTTTGGCTGGGGTGGGGCAGAGGATAGCAAAAGCAAAAGGCAAGACAGTTTGGAAGAACATCAGGAGAATACAGTACCCGGAACAGAAACGCTTCCAGGTAAGTGTTCAGTTCCACCATGAGGTGCAGTGACATCACATGGCTCAACATTCGCTCTGAGCACCTCTAGGCCAATGGGATCTGCAGGAAAACAACTTCAGCAAAGTGGGAGTGACAAAGCAAGAAATTACAAAGTACCAGAGAGACAGACACTAACTGGTGAGTGCCTGTGTGTGCCCAGCATTGTGACAGGAACTGCTTCTGGGTCATCAGCTTTCCCCCTCAGGAACGCCCACCATGGTAGGAGTTAACAGAAGACATAACTCAGGGCATTTTCTGAAAAAGCTAGCAATGGAAGGAACACACCTACAAAGTCATATCTGCCTGGGCGTGGGGGGACAATACGAGCCTCTCATGGATATTCCGATGTAGCTATGGAGACGTGAAAGCAGACATGTAGGTGGGATCAGATAGCAAGGAAAAGGATACATACTGGGAGAGGCGGAGTGTGGGAAAGTCTGCATAGGTGACCAGCCACAGTGGCCAAAGTATTCATGACAGCACACAGATTTGACTCCCAGGAAACACACCATTCACTCACTCATTCATTCATTCATTCATTCATTCATTCTCTCTGTCTACCCTACACACACTATTTCTAGAAACCTACCCTCCTTTTCTCTCTTTCTCCTACAAAAACTGATTAGCAGAAAAACACAAAACCAGGTTAGTCTCATCAGATGCCCCAGTGCAAATGGAGCCATGGATTACTTTTTTGAAGGCTGCATTTTTTTTTCTTTTTAAATTTACCTCTGCAGGTTCAGTGGCTAAAGAATCCGAGCTCACCACATCATTAAACACTCAAGTCTTCACTAAGACATCATCACAAGTCTAGTCTAACAGAATGCAGAATACTCCCAGTGATAGCCCAAACTTGGGATAGTAACATGAAGAGAAAGACTTGAGCATCAGAAATCCTTCACTCACTTTTCCCACACCCTACCACAACAAGTCCATTTTTAATCATTGCCACTGTCACTTATATTGACTGCACTGATCAAGACACATAAAGTCACCTCATCTTTCTCAGCCAGCTATTTAAATCATATTTGATAGTAATAAGCTATTTTATTAGAAATGATGAGGAAAAAAATGTTAGCAATCCTGAGCTTGTGACAAACCCTAATAACAACAGTCCCTTTGGCTTTTACGAACCCATAAATCTGTGAATACTGTTTGACATTTAATGAACATGAGTAACATCCCCACGTGCTGTGTTCCTGAGGCTTAGCCAACGTTCTAGGGAAATGACTTAACTCACACAGACTTGGAAAGATTCACCCTGGACCAGTGTTTATTTCCTCATACCAATTGCCCTTCCTCTCATTCTAATCAGATCGAAAACATGCACTTTCTAACCATCCCCAAGGTAACAAATGTCTAACTCCTGGAGCCTAAGCTGAGCCTCTGCTCTTCCTGGCTGATGAGGTTAAAACAATGAATCATGCTCTGGCTCAGCTTGTTCCCTAGGTGATGGGAGTAAAAGCACAGTAGAGTCAAGAACTAAAAAAACGCTAGGCCAATACCTCCCTGAACAGGTGACACGGAGGAAGTCCTCCATCACTTTGTTTAGGTTGTGCTCGTTTCCTAATCATCACATCTGAAGTTAGCCAATTAACCTGGAAGGTTTGTTGCATGGCTTTTCTAATCCTTGGTGGCAAGCCGGTGTATAGCCATTAAATCAGATGGCTCCTGTATTAGCAGGGGCGGGAGCAGTCTCAAGTGCCCTGCACTCTGCAGGCCTGTGGTGTTTTCAGATGAATGAGGTGGCAATGTGACAGCTCCACAGAGCCCTGCTTGCCTCTGACTTAGGCGGTAGAGCAGGCAGCCTCACATAGGACACTACTGCCATTCCATTAACCATGGCACCAAAGAAACTCGTATTAGCTATACATGGAGTGGCCTTATCAAACCGGGTTTACTTGGGATTAACAGCCATATTAAAGATAACATATGAATGCATATATATATATATATATATATATATATATATATATATGATCCTATTTCATTAATCTGCTCATTGGATGTAAAATAAACAGAGGGAGAATAAAATTGTCAATTCATAACTAACTTCATGGTAATCATGGTGAAAAAAATTAAGTGTATACATGTAGAAGAGGCCAAAGGGCAGGAATAAACCCCAAAATGTATTTTTTTTTCCTTAAAAAAGAATGGAGATCCATGTGCAGCACTTTTGACTTTCTTCATTCAATGTATTCTAATTACTGTTCCCCTCCCTCTCCTCCTCCCAGCTCCTTTGATCTTTAACAGGCATGGGAGTTCTAGAGAGGTCCAGGCTGAGCATCATCAGGTAAGGAAGCTACTTCTCATCCTAGGAGGAATCCTGGCAGCCTCACAAAGCCAAGAATTCAGCCCCTTACAACAGGGTGTGTAGCTCTTTCCAGAGTAAACCATTTACTAGTCCTACTTCTGGCTTTGATAACTAAGAAAGAGGACAAAAACAAAGACTAGGAAAAGTGACCACGAAATCCCATACGCTCAGAAAAGGCCAAGTACAGTATGAACTAAATGACAGCATTTAAAGAATAAATATCCGTACCTCTTACTGGATAGTAAAGGAGTCATTAGCTAGGAAGAGCTGGTGTGTGTGATCATTTACATATGCCAGGTAAGGCTACATTTGCTGATGTAGCCCTCACCTGGTCCTAGTATCATCCCTGATTTGGAGAGTAGAGAACTGAAGTATCTTGTAAATATGTGTCTCCCAGAGTCAGTCATGGCCAAAAATGAGCCTCAGCATTAAACCCAGTGCCCATGATATTTATTCTATATTATATTTGTCCTCTTCTTATTAGTTACCCAGCAGATGAATGAGGTGATAGGTCTTGGACCCCATATAGCCTGACCTCCACTCCAATACCACAAAATGTGCACACACTCTGGGCTTCAAGCACACCCTCGCACTGCCACTGGCAATGATTAAGAAGATCGAGTACAGAAGGCTCCTGTACCAAAGTAAGACAGCTTTGGGTCAAAGACGTAAAGTTAACTCAGATCCCAAACTGATAAGTCGTCCACACAGGACTGAATCTATGTATACTAGACAATAGCAACTGAGCTCGCAGTCCCTCAGCAGAAGCAAGGGTTGGTTGTCATCAGACCATGACCATAGGACATAGGACATACCACATAACCAACAATAGAAGCCTGCTACATCAGGGGCTGGAACAAATCCACGGATCTCACCCAGCAACTTCCTGCTTTTCATAAAACAGAAACAATACAACCCACACCCCCTTCCCCCGAATCTGTTTTCTTGCTCTTGGCAGATGAAAGCAAAGTGGGACAGTTAGCAAGAAGCCCAGTGACCACAGACAAGGTGACAACCAATATGCAGAGAAAGAATATGAAACACTAAACTGCACAGACTCAATTGTACAGGACAGCAATGAGGCACATAAGGAGAGGCCCGGGTCACGGACAAGAAGAGCAGGCCCCTGCTGCATCCTCCTGTTTTAAAAAGCAGGTGCATGACCAACACTTACTCCAGGTTTTTAATCAAGTATTTTAAATTTCTTCAAGTCTTGGAAATTGCAATAACAAGGGACAGAGGTGCTAGTGAGAGGAAGCAGAGAGGACTAGGGACGATCTGAGCTTTAGCCTAAGAGTTACATCCTACCCAGTGATGTGGTCAGAGACCCAAAGCAATCGCCAATCAGCAGGCTTCTGCAGGAAGCCCTGTCTGTCCCACCTCTAACATTCTGTAAGAATGAAAGTGGTGTGAAGTCAGACTATCCCGAAGAGTTCTGGAGGCTCCCACTCACAGCCTGTCTGGTTTGCTCACTGGGACAGCCCTGGCGCCCAAGCACAGTGGACACTCAGGAAACAGCTACTCAACACAGGAGTGTCGCTGTGTGGTCTAAATCATCAGCTGTTCTCTTAAATCTTCAACTCTTGCTCCTTATTATTCTTATATAGTGCAACAGTAGTAAGAAGTAAATGACTGAATGCTGTAAACCTCATCTAGAACCTTGCAACCTCGAGACAATCAAACGGCCAACAGCCAGTTTTCTAGAAATCTGGTTTAGGATGCAGCAACCCATCCTCCAACAACAGAAAGAAAAAAAAAATAGTTCATTGGTCTGTCAAATGTGTAGAATACAAATTCAACGAATATCACATTCCCTTTCTCTCTAAACGAATCCTAAATTTGATAGTCTTGCTGTCTTCAATACCCTGTGAGCGTGTTGTTTTAGTTTTATAAGTAAACCAGAAGTGGCTCTCTAGGCTAGCAATTCCATATTAAGCCTAGATCTTCTGGCTGTTTTCTCGACATCTCTCCACAGCCATGGGATATAACCGCGTGCAAAGTTCAAGGCATGGGGGAAGCAACCCTGTCACCAAGGGACTTATGACCCCATCTGAGCACTAGCCCTACCGAGGACACAGATAACAGATAACAACAATTCCTGGCTCAGAGAGGTTCCTCCTCTCCACTCTGGAATCTCATCTGGACAGAAGGCCCTTTCAGAATATCTCCCAGAATACAGGCCCCTCCCTACTGCCTACCTTATCTTTTAGACTTATTCATTTAGTCTCCATGGCCAATTTAGCTTTGTTTTAAAAAAAAAAATTAAAAAGTCCTTAATGTTCTGGAAGGAAATATCATCCCACTAAGGAAGTACAATAGAGAAATAATAATGACCCTTTGTACTTTAGGTAGCCTGTGGACAGGGAAGAAATTAAATCAAAGGAGCCAATTCTCCTTTCACAAAGGCCAGGCAGTCTCCAGGGAGAAGCTACTGATTATAGGCCCCATCCTGGGCTGGGCAATGAGAAAGAGCCTGCCCTGGAAATCTCTATGACTACCACCATGCCATGCCTACTTCCATCAGAAGGGGCAGTGAGTAGGCTCCCCCTGAAAGAGCAAAAGCCCTCTTTAGTCAGTAGCATGCTGTAAAAGTAGCAATACCATGTCCTGTGTATTGTAGAAGTACTTAAATGTGTTAACTGATTTCGATCCTTAGGAGGCAGGGCTGTAACTCCCAAAGTCACATGGACAATAATGTCCACTACGACTTTTCTTGGCTGAGCCCACTTCCCAAGCTTGCTGAAGAGTAGAGGTGCATCTTGTTCGTATAGAAGTCTGGAACACACACTTCACTTACAGGAAACATTGATTTATAAAGGAAGAAAAAAAAGCCCATTTTCACTGTTAATCAGTAAGAGTATCTGCCGATTTCTTTGTCTGCACTTGCAGAGGTTATAAACTGTCAGTAAATATTTAACATATGCCAGATTCACCCCAACTCTTAAAATATAGTTCCCATGGCCTGGGGGGGGTAGCTTGGAAAAATCAGTTCTTGCCTAGCACACAGAAAGCCCGAGTCTGATAGCAAGAACATAAACCAAGCGTGGCAGCAAACACCTGCAATCTCCATAGTCAGGAAGTGGAGACAGGAGGTTCAAGAGTTCAAAGTCATCCTTGGCTTCATATAGAGCTTGAAGCCAGTCTGGGATACATGAGACATTGTCTCAAATTTTAATTAATTAATTAATCATTGTTATGAGGACCACTTGCAGTGGTAGCCAGTAGCCTCCCTCTGCTGACTGTATAACCAGCCTCCTCCTAATCCTGCCCTGCTCTGCACTTCCTATCACCAGAGGCCGGTGGCTGTACGTGGGTAATAATTTAAGCACTCACCTGTCCGGCTCTCCTCCCAGGACGCCCACTCTGGAACTTTTCACAGCTGCTGATGTGAGGGAGGGCTACAACCCTGTAGGGTGCTGCCTTTGTTGGCGGGGACTAGGGACCACTGTTCCCACCCTGGCCTGCCACCAAGTATAGATGCCTGATAGGAGACAGCCTCGGCAGCCTACTATCCCCGGCTCAGCAACCTGAGGATTTTCCTAAATTCCCATTTTGGCAAATATTAAGGACCAATCAGCTGATAGAGCTCTGCTTGGCAAACAATAACATACTCCAGAAACCTGGCTTACAAATATCCCAAACACAGCTACGAAAGACCCCAAGGGAAGGCAGACTGAAGACAACACACACACACACACACACACACACACACCCCACTTGAAGTGTTATGCAGTATTCAACAAACAAACAAAAAAATGTGACGTGAAAATAATCATGGCATTTGTCCCAAAATGTATGTGAGTCATACTAGCACAAGATGACAGGAAATTATGTGAAATATTCCCTGACTATTTACAATACAAAAAGAAAAAGGAAAAAGAAAGAAAGAAAATGTTCTGTATAAACTACAAAAAGGAAAGTCTGTTTCATGGTTACAAAGAAGTTGCCCACTTTTAGACAGACACTGGCAAGGTAGGCTTTAAGAAAGAACAAAATGTTTTGCTGAAAGCAGTGGAGAGATGAAACCTAAGTCAGGTTTGCCTTTAAATAACCACCAGCAAGCTCCAAGCTGTCACATGCAATTACTACTGTCAAGTGTGTACTAGCATACACACCGCGACACTGATTACAAGAAGACAGCAGAGCAGCAACTTTTAAGATAAATCTAAAATAATGTTTCAAATAAGACTCTCAGTTCTGGGTCTTATGGAGAGAAATAAGGTTTCCCACACCACCACCCTCAATACCCACCCACCCCCTACACACACACACACACACACACACACACACAAATGCACTTATATTTATGACAAATGCTTTGAAATCATTTTGCTAATACTGATTATGAAAAGATGACTCAGTTTGTTTCCAAAACAAAGAGAGCAATTCTAAGGCCAGAGTCCCTGCAGGCAGACCTTAGGGTAGACAATGGAAGAACTGGGAGTATACCCAACCAGTGTCTTTTTTTTCTGCAGAGAAGAAGAGAAACGCCCAGAAGGGAGGGGCTTATATATGCATAGCCCCAAGATCTCATACTTCCTGAAGGCCGGTGCCCTGGACTAAGGAGAAGGAAATGCTTGTGTGTTTAGCACAAGCACTAAGATCATCTCAGCAAGAATTAAATGCTTAGCTCCACCTTCACCAGCTGAATGGCACTAGTCAGGTTACTTTATAAGTCTGCTCAGCTGTAAAATGAGAAGGCTGACATCACCTGCTTCATAAGGTTACTGAGAGAATTAAACAGCAGAACGGCAAGTGCTAAGCATAGTGTCTCTCTTAGACAGCACGCAGAAAATGACAGCTGCCACTGTCAGTAGCATCAACACATCAATACAATGAGAGCTCACTGGTGAGCCAGTTCCCTTGCAGAATTCTCCTGCACGTGCTGAGCACCATTCTGGAGGTTAGGTGTGCAACAGGCCCCAATTTGGTAGCAGCATATTCATGTAAACAATAGAGTCCCTAAGGATGTGGATCAATTCTTAGAGTATATAACAAAATGGTTAAAACACCTAAACTGTATGGACTTAAACTGTGGTGTGAGTCAAATAAGTCTCTCTCTCTCTCTCTCTCTCTCTCTCTCTCTCTCTCTCTCTCTCTCTCTCTCTGTGTGTGTGTGTGTGTGTGTGTGTGTGTGTATACTCATGTGTGTGTGTGTGTGCGCGCCCGCGCGTGTCTGTGAAGTGCTACATTGTATCTTCTTCCTTCATAAGTCTTACACTGAGATTCAGTCCTACAGTTTTCACTCACAGAGAGTTAATGTTCAACAATGGGTTAAAGTTCAGCACTATCTGAAGGAGCTGTCAGATATATAGACACCAAAATGAAAGCAGCCTACCCCTTCAGAGATGAACAGAGTCAGTGTGTAAGTAGCCGGAAAACACACAATCACAAAGACTAAAGTCCACGAACACCCAGCTGACTGCACTTGTTAACTGAGAGGATTCGTCATCTGTATCTCTAGGTAAATGTAAGACTAAAGGGTCCCACTGTTGACAATTTATCAAAGAGCTAGAGCAATGCAAGGAAGCATGAATCAACTCCAGTCAAAACACAAGAAGTGGGAGATGAAAGATTGGCAAAGACCTCTCCAAGAAAACCACAACAAACTGAGAAGTCACAGCCATCATTTACATCAAATGAAACTCTAAACAGAATGCTACACTGGGCAAGAGGGAGTAGGGTGTGTTGACAGATAATATTTTATCACCTCCAACTCTGTATTTCCCTCAAAGGGTTAAGTCAGCCATCGGTGTATGGTTAACCTAAATAGCTAACTAGTGTAGGTCAAAATCCCTTTATCTAGGTATGACTCAATTTATAGCCAGCTAAGCACCAATATATAGAAGACAAAAACACGAATTATACTTAGAAGCATCCTATTTTCTAAATGGGGCTAAGAGGAAATATAGATTTTCTTTAAAATTCTTCTTAGCACAGGGATGCTTCAGAAACTGAGTCTCCAGATGGGGTGAGTTAATCAGACCAAGTGTGTCTCAGATTTTAATGTTCAGGCAAATCACCTGGGTATCTTGGGAACTCTCCAGTTCTATGGGGACCAGATGGAGCCCATGACTACATGTCCAACAAATTCCCCAGGTGGTGCTGATGCTGTTCCGTGAGCCATACTTCAGACAGCAATGAAACCATGACCATCCAGACATAGTTCAGTGATGGAACATTCCCTTCCCATGAGGCAACTGTTCAGGATTATAGATGGCTCCAAGAATATAATGGAAACCAAGGGATAAATGACCAAAAAAGACAAAAAAAAAAAAAAAAGGACAAAAATGCATTCATTTTCAGGTGTGGGCTCAGACATGTGAAATCTCCACCTCTGTTACAGACCACTGAAGGGTACCAGGGTGAAGCATGAGCTCCACACTGGTGAGCTCTACCTTAGGAAGTCTGTCATGTGCTACTGTCAACCCCATAGGATGGAAAAGGGACAAAGTAGAAGGATACATGCCTTTGACCGCTCTGACAAATATGTAGACAATCACCCTCTCGTACTTTTGGTCCATAGTAACATAGTGGACCCCTTGAAGATGGAGAGGGGCTAAATAGTAAGAGAACAACACAAACCTGGAAGCTCTGGATCTGGCTCCAATAACATTTCTTTTTTGGCTTGAACTCCATCACAGGGAATCGTCCTGTCTATGAACAAAATCCTGTCTGTCCTAAGCAGACAGGCCTGCTCAAACCTACCGTGTCCTGGAACAGCCTTCCAGGGAAACATGAAGTCTAGCCTGGACCTAAGGACAGAAGACTAGCCCTGTCAGCTCTCATGTTAGTTACACTTGAGGGTTCGGTTAGGGGCAGACTGTTTCATAGTACCTGGGAAGATAATAAAATTGCATAGCTGGCACTTTTGAAGTGGCCTCAAAATGTGTAGTTATCAGTATGTTTTTATCATTATATCTTTATGAATGTGAAGCAACCAAGAAGCAATCAGAAGAAAAGGTGCCTTTCATTTCTGAATTGAAGAGCCAACCATAATTCAGCCTGTCCTCCTGCTGTGCATATACAATGTCTGTTGTCTGAGAACCATATTGGTGGTCTCCATGGCTGCCCACAAAGGTCTCTGGTTGCCTTTTTTATTTAAGATATGTATTTTTATGTGTATAGGTGTTTTTCCCCTGCATATGTGTCTATACACCACTGTATGTGGTTACTGCAGAGGGCAGAAGAGCATGTCAGATCATGTAGGTGTCGAATATGGAATCCAGCTCCTCTCTAAGAGCAGCCAGTGCTCTTAACCATGAAGCCATTTCTCTGCCTCTCTCTGCTTGCCTTTTAACAACCACTGCGGCCAGAAGTGCTCTCCTCTAACACCACATGTAAGATCACCCAAGCCTTCACCGTCCAAGTCTCATTTTTCTTTTTTACCATGTTAGACACAAACCCAAACACAACACAGCTGTTCAGAGAAAAAGAGAACCACCTTAATAAGAATCCCTTAATAATTTGTAATCCAAATTTATCTGGCAACATTTTTTTTCCAAGAATTTCAGAAGCTCTTGACAAAAACATCTTATCAGAATCCAAAAATATCCTAAGGATGTTGGAACAGGTCAGAATTGGATTCTCAACACTCAGGTCTTTGAACTAAGTAACGCTCCGCAACATGAGGTTCCAGAATGTCCTGCCTGTCACCTAAATGCTTCTGAAATGCACACTCATGGCTGTCATTCCAAATGCCAACTCAAAATTGCTTGGGAGGACAACTGTAAGCAAGTTCCAATAAATATTAAAATGCTAAAGCAAAGACCTATCTACCTAACCCAGGAAAAAGGGGGGAAAGGCAAAAAAGTAAATGCATGTAAGATGTTACCCACAGTTTAAGGCCTCACAGACAGGAAGTCCCCCCGTTAGCTCTTTGAAACCCACTGGGCTAATTACTTCCCAAGGTCAATCCCCCACACCTTACCTTTTCTTTTATATCAAGTCCATTCTGTTTAATTTTTTTTAATAAACTCATTTCCTTACACATATTATGAACGCAAATTTTACGTTACATAGAAATGAAAATGAGTTTGATCCTTAAGTTATGTTCCCTAAATAAAAATTGTAATTATCACTACAAAATACTATCACCATGCTACCTCCCATATCACCTATATCAGAGTACTCCCTCTCTTAGAGACACAGTATGTCACCGAGATATCTGGATAGCACTGATGGCATGGGATAGAGAAGTGAACATTCTGAAGAACTCCATTAGAGTCAACTTGTAGCTTCCATCTGTATACACCTGGTAGAGCAGGCTACAGAAAAGATAAGGCCTGTGCCCCCTATGGAGATGGCAACCTGTCTGGACACCTGGATCTGTCTGTTTCACAAGCATGCTCACCCAGCCCCCAGCCCAGTCTTCTTAGTCCATGAACCAGAGTGGACAGCAGTCCTAGATGACCCTGTCTGCTTCTCTTCAAAGAAGATTTGTAATTGGGGCCCAAAGGAGCTTGTTGATTGATGCTGATCACACAAACTGAGGGATTTCTGGATCTATTCCTGCCTTATGAATATACCGAAGCAGAAGAGGCTAGTTATAAGCCCATGAACAGATAGCAGCAGCACCAGGAAGAAAGTGCCAACAATCTGAGTCCCTGACTGTCTAACTCCTGGTTCTAGACTCTCTGACTTTGTGATGCATGAGAGTCCTGTAATTCCATTCCCTGCCCCTAGCTTTGGGCAGTTGGAGCACATAACTGTTCCTTGCAAGTGAATCATCTCTAACTACAATTCAATGTGACACTCAGTTCTGGACCACGGGTGGCCAAGTCAAGTTAAAGGGCATTTAGGACCAGGAAAGTTGTCCTTCCTAGAACATATCCTATGAGAGGATAGAGCTTGACTAGGACAGGGAGAGGTAAGTCTAATCAAGGTTCCTCCACATCAGTCCAAGTAAGAGGTACCAGAAAGAGGAGCTGACTCAAGGTTATCTCAAGTTCCTCCCTCCAGAGGACAGGCGGAGTCAGAACGATGGTAAATGGACACCATGTTAATAGTGATCACATTTCATTTTCCTGAAAGCTCAAATGTAGTTGTGTCATTTTCCTTGTTTCATACATGAGGACACTAAGCCCCCCAAAACTGTTAAGTGACTGCTGTGGCGGCACAGCTAAGAAACAGATAATCCAAGCCACAGAGTGCGAGCTCTTAAGGGTCATGCTACCATGCCTTGCTAGTCTATAACAACGACAACAATAACAACAAAGGAAACTCCAGGAAACCTGGTGTCTGTGTGACAGCATAAGATGTAGCCACTGAGCCCAGCATGATCATTCTCAGCTTCAATCCCAACACTCAAGAGGCTGAGAGCGGAGTATATCACCTCAAGCTGAAGGCCGACCTGTATTATGTAATTCCAGAACAGCCTGAGCCGTACATACACCGAAACCCAAACAGACAGACAAAAGTACAGTCACCAAAGGAGCATTCCACCACAGCAAGGACCAACCTGCCTCCTGGGATAGTTCATGACCCCAGCCAGCACCGCCACACCTACGGGCACGGCACCAAGAAAGCAAGCTGTGCAGGGAGAAAGGCTGAGAGGCTGTGCCACCTTGACAAGGCATGGCGTGGCTGACTAGCACAAGAATCCATGGAGCTGGCATGGCACCAGACCACAGACAGGAGACTAAATTAGAGCGACTGTTTTTTAAGCAGTAATTGGTGTATGGCATCCCCTCTGTGGTCCCACATGGGGTAGAAGAGAAGACTCACTCCCAGGCCAGACAGAACTGAGTAAGTCAAGTTGTCATCAGTCCTAACAAATGCGGGAAAAGAAACCGCATTTTAGGGGCTGGGACTACTTGATGTATTAAGAAAAAGAAAGCAAACCTTAACTATAGCCTCGGAGCTCATTTTGATATCCCTGGGATCCCTTTGCTAAACCTAAGCCTAGAGCAGACAATTAACCTGTGAAAGTTCACAGGAAACTAAACCGCTGACCTCTGAAGTTCAAAACAGCTCCCAAGCTTCGTCTGAGAGTTTTACACAAGGCCCCTGAGGCTTTCAGTGTTGGCACAGGGAGCTGACCCTGTGAGAATGGCGTTCACACATCCATCTGCCGCTGTCTCTACTATGGCAGTGACCAATGCGCTCTGACAGGCATGAGTAAAATGGCCCTCTTGGCCAGCACTGAGGCCAACACTCACGCTGCCTTAATCTGTCCGCACCACCTCTTGAGAGGCAGCATTAGCTGGAGCTACCTGGACTGAGGAAGGAGCCAGAGTCAGGAAACAGGAGTAACAAAGATGCCAGGCTGACATGGAGGTCCAGTCCAAGATCCAAGGCCATCCAGGGGCACTTTCAAGACTCAAGACTCTCATCTCACAACACTGTTCCCCACCCTCAACTTCCCACTTCACTTGGCTCCTTTACCATCATCCAATCTCAACGGAAGTCATCCCCACCGCCGCCCACCTTGTTCTTCCCACGCTCTTTCCAGTTCCTTGTTCCAGCAATGACTCCTGGAAGGTGCCGTTCACCACTTTCCCTTGGCAACTCCTGTTCTTGCAGCCACCTGGGGAGCCACGGCACCTGAATGCTGCCCTGGCGCCTCCACCCTAATCCCTCCCCACCTACCTGAGCTCCTTATTTCTGGCACAGAGCAGAGAACTGACATTCTGTGAGCTTCCGCACTTGTCAAGCACCATGCTGGGCCCTTTCGCTTTCTCGAGTGCCAGAGATGCAAAATGCCACTGTCTCCCTCCAAGTCCCAATAGTGTTTCCTCCACTCTTACTATCCAGCCCCTCCTGGGATCCCACTCTGCCCCTCCTCTTGCCATATTGCCTGGTCTGTCTTCATGCAAATGACAACAGATAGAATCCTCTGGAGCACAGAGCAGATTCCCATCACTGGGCCACTGGGCTGCTCGAGATAAACCTATGCCCTCCTGTTCCTACAAACTGACTCAAGTACCTTGTCTGATGCTGGACTGCTGCCACCACCTGGCTCTGACGTACATTCTAACTTCCTACCCACCGCATCCCTGCCAGCCTGCTGGGCCCCAGCCAAATCACATGATTCCCCTTCCCTGGCAACTCCCTGAACTTTCCAAGCCCTTGCTCACAGAGTTCCTTCCAGCCTGCATGCCTTTTCCTCCCGTGTCTTCAAACCTGACACACACTCTCTCTCCTGTCTCAGGAGATACAGAGAAGGCATTGCCTATGAGATGCCGATGCTTCTCCCATAATAGAGAAGAACTCTATCAGCATGTGTAAGCTTCAGCTTCCTTCCTTCACTATTTTAACTGTGTTCTACTACCCCCAGGGTGAGGACTAAATGAGCTTTACCACTGCAACTCTCCCCTGTTATGGGATGCACCATTTACCTAAACAATACCCATATACTCAGCATACATGCATACCCAGCATCTATTGTATACTATTATGCTGTAACAAGGAGCTCAGCATATGTCGGGGAACCACAAATTAAATAAATAAATAAATAAATAAATAAATAAATAAATAAATAAATATTAACACCATAGTCCTACCTTCCTGAGTATGGTGATTAGTTCTAATGAAACTAGATTGAAATAATCTAAATTCAATAGCAAAGAAAGTCTCAACAAGGTATTCTTTACATTGAGTTGGCCTGTGGGCATATCTATAGGGGATTGTTTTAAATTAATTGATGCAAAAGACCCAGCCTACTGTGGGTGGCCCTATTCCCTAGGCAAGAGATCCTGAACTGAATGAATAGAGAAATTAAGCTGAGCATAGGCAAGCATGCAGGGGAATGTATGTATCCATTTCTCTCTTCTTGAGACTGTGGATATTATGTGATTGGCTGTGTGGAGTTCCTGCCTTAACTTCTGCTCAGTGATGAACTGTAATCTGTAATTGTTAGCTGAAATAAACCCCTTTATTCTCTTAAGGTTTTGTCTGTTTGTTTGTTTGGTTTGGTTTTTTTTGTAGGATATGTTATCACAGAAACAAAAATGAAACTGAAACACTGGGCTTCCTATCTACAGACAGATAAATGTCAACCAAACCTTATCAAGTAAGTGTGTATCAGATGAGGCCTAGCTCTGTGCTACACAGGGAAAAGAGTAAGGGTCCTAAGGAAAACTGGATGAAAGGATCAGGAAGACTAGCTTGGGGAAGCATAGCTAAGATGACCAGCAGTGAAAAGAAGTGGTGAAAGTATCCCAGGTCCTGGAAACAGCCAGGGCAAAGACCCTGAGGGCAGAAGCTGAGAGGGCCAGTGTGTCCAAAGACTGTAAAGAAAGCTAGGGAATGAGGCAAGAGAGTGAAAGGGGCATCTCAAGTAAGAGCATGCGTATGAACATATACGACCCTTGCCAACTAGGAGGCCTTCTCCCTCCAACTAACCAACCTTACACCTACAAACAAAACAAAACAAAACAAAACAAAACGCACTACCTAGAATTCAAAATATACTTCTTTCTCATTTGAAACCATTTGCTCTTTAGGTGTAAATGCTCTTCTCTTAGGAGTAAAGTACATTCTCCTAGCTAGCCTTAGAAAAGCCAATGAGGTTGGAACCTAGTAAAAACCATGGCATTCCATGGCAGCACAATGCCAATGTGACCTTGAGCTAGAAGCTAGCAACTGACTGGGAAATGGCCTATCAATTACCCAGCCCTGATAATAAGGGCAGGGTCTACCAGTTGCTGAGCATTGATGAAGGCTGTTACAACCACTACTTTGCTGGCTCTTCATGACATTCCAATACGGTTTTCATTCCTCTTTTTTTTTTTTTTTTAATTGAAACGCAGATCCAGAAGTATGGTTCAGTAAGGTTGTTTCTCACCAAACCTGGCAACCAGAGTTCAACCCCCCAGGATACATGCTAGAAGGAGAAAACTGATTATACAGTGACCTCTTGGTGTATGTATGCACTTATGTGTACATGTACACAGACACACAATAAATAAATAAACATAAATTTCTTTTGAGTCAGGATCTCACCTTGTAGCCCTGGCTGGCCTAGAACTCACTATGTAGACCAAGCTCACAGAGATCTAATATCTCTGCCTTAGAGTGCTTGGATTGAAAGAATGCAACATCATGCCTGGCAACAAAATGTAATAATAATTCTTCTTCTTCTTCTTCTTCTTCTTCTTCTTCTTCTTCTTCTTCTTCTTCTTCTTCTTCTTCTTCTTCTTCTTCTTCTTCTTCTTTTTGGAGACAGGGTTTCTCTGAGTAGCCCTAGATGCCCTGGAACTCACTCTGTAGACCAGGCTAGATCTGCTGGCTTTCGCCTTCTGAATGCTGGAACTAAAGGTATGTGCCACCACAAAAAAAAAAAAAAAAAAAAAAGCAATTTTCCAAAAATGAAAATTAAACCTGAGCTCATATGTATAGTAACTGGTGTAAATTTACCCATGTAAGGAGAAGCAAGCCAGATTCTAGCCAGGTCACTGGGACCATCATCCTTCAGTGCACCACAAAGAGCTACCCTGTCGGTACTTTAGGAGTCCTGCTTACCTAGTCCATCTGCACCACATCTCCAGGCCACTGTGTACCTACCTAGCCACTGTGCAAGCCGGAGATCCTCTCAGGAGGAATGCAATGGAACTCCTGCTGTCTGCTCCCTTCCTCCCCTGCTCCCTCACAACACAGCTCGACTCTTCCTCCAATTTGAATAAAGATCAGTCTTGCAGGTCATCGCAATCCTCAGTGTCCTGAGAGAACAGGAACTGGAAACCGATGAATCTCCTTTACACTACACCGCAGCAGCCAAAGTCAACAGACTCCAAGCCCCTCTTGCCGTGCACTGAACCGGAAAAGGGGGGCATGGGTTACTGGGGAGCTCTAGCTGTGGCTTTTTCATCTCTTGACACATTTCTGAGTTTGTGTGGAGGGCAGTGTCACCCTTTCACTGTTAACAAATCCTCTAACAACTATTCCCCTCTTACCTCAAGCCCTGCCTGAAAGTAGCCAGGGCATAGGCACAAACGGAGCTTGCATGCTGGCCATGTGTAAAACTGTCCACCTACCTTCCTCCTAGCCAACCATCCTGAAGGCCAGTCAACTGCCCTGAATCACCAACAAGACTTTACTGAGCCTTGTGCCCACACACACAAGTTCAAAGCCAGCCAAATCCTCCCTTTTGTCATTGGAGATTGGCTTGAGCCACTCAAGGTCCTGGAGTAAAGCCAGTGACTTACAGTGGCCTTCTTGAATCATGCTATTATAGGCTCAGTTATGTCACCTAAAATTCATACGTCCTAACTCTTAGTACCTCACAACATAAATGGATCTGGAAACAAAGCCCTTAAGGAAGTAATGAAAACGAACTGTGGTTAGGTAGGCAGACTTTAATCTAACAAGACCGGTCACTTCATAGGGAAATGAAGACGGAAGTATGCACAAAGGAAAGCAAGCATGCAGCTTCGGGGAGGAGGTGGCCTCTTCCAAGACAGAGACCCACACTTGTAAATAAATGTCCCTGCCAACACCTTGACCTTCCTTTCTACCCTACAGAGCAGAGACAGCTTGCTAGAGAAATGGGAGCAAACTCTCCCTTTTGGAGCTAGCTGTATCCACAACACACTGAACAGTGAGCTTCTTCTCCATACTGATCCAGGGTCTGATGCTTGCAGAGGGTAAGATAGGGCCCCAGACAAGCACAGCCAAGAATACACCCTCCCCTGTCCTGTAAGACTCCCTGGAGCATCTTGCCTATCAGCCTGGGATATAGGCACGGATTTGCCTTACTGATGATAGTAAGAGAGGAGGACAAAGGATTAGAAGGGGCAAGTGTAACCTCCCAGCCCTCCTGCAATCCTGCAATCCGCTGAATCAAGATGTCCACAATTCAGCTTCTCCCTAAGTACCATATCTAAACAGCTCTGCGGGGGCTGGAGTCACCAGTGGGAACCAACTCACAGACAATGGAATTTACAGAACAAATTTTTACTTAACTTTCTATTTCGGCAAGTCAGACTGGCTCTTTAGGAAACCAAGAATATCCTTTGAAAAAAAGATCAAAGATTCCCAACTTTAAAAAAATGTTAGGTAAACAATAGGTGTTACATCTAAGTGACAGAAAAGGATGGAAATGATTAAAGTTGGGAAAATACTGCTTTCCTGGAAGTTTCTTGGTTTTCTGTATCAAATGTCCCCATCCTTGCAACTCACAAACCCACCCAGGTGTGTCATAGTTCAAAAGGAAGGGAGTTTCCAGACACTGCATTTTCCAATTTTTCCGCCAAAATTTCTTAATAAATGACTATACACCGGAGGGAAAGATGAAGAGCCAGGAGGAAGGGCAGACATACAAACACAAAAGGCATTCACAAAAATGCTGTGTTGTTGACACCAGGGCTTGGCCTGAAGCTGAAGTCCTGCCCTCTGCCTGGCGAGGGCTGGGACACAGAGCTCCCTTTGACACTGCCCGAAGTCCCACTCCATTCTTCTGAGATGGCTACTCAGCTCAACCCCGTCAGAAGAACTGCACTGTGGTCTCTGGAACTTGCTCCAACAATAACAAACAATAAGGCTTTCTCTCTCTGATAAAGCCCCTCCCGGTCAGAAGTGAAGACGCACTCTGAGAACTCTCTCAGCTACGTGTGGCCTCCTCCTGAACTCCCCTGCTAGAAATGATTGAGTTGCAGGTAGCCTGTGGATATGAAGGTAAGCTGAGTTCTAGGACAGGACAAAGTGGGAGGGATAAACACTTTCACTCACAGATTCACAGCATCTTACACATGGATGCAAGGGGAGGAAAGATGGGAAAGGAAGCCATGGGGCCAGGGAGCAATGGGTTGGCACAGCACATTCGGGGAGCCATGGACTAGATCTCAGTGATACACAAAAGTGCTGTGGAGTGCATGCCTGTAAGCACTTGGCAATGAAGACAGGAATCAGAAGTTCAAGTTCATTCTCAGCTTTCCAGTGAAAGCCAGCCTGAGATGCTTGATATCCTCTCTTAAGAGCAGAAGTGTGTAGGAATGGAAGTCCAACCTTCACATTAGTCTGATACTTTGTATATTAATTTAAAATAAAATAAATGCTATCCTAACACTCACCCCCCCCCCCAAGAAAAGGAAAAGGAAAGGAAAGGAAAGGAAAGAAAAGGAAAAGGAAAAGGAAAAGGAAAAGGAAAGGAAAGGAAAGAAAAGAAAAGAAAAGGAAAGAAAAGGAAAAGGAGAGGGG
>NC_034604.1:34037593-34095268 GCF_900095145.1 Mus pahari | reverse complement strand
GAGGAGAGGAGAGGAGAGGAGAGGAGAGGAGAGGAGGCCACAGCCCACATTGGCCTAGGGTAAGCTGTATGAGAGCAGAGACTTGTCATATTTACACAGCATTCCCAACGCCAAACACAATCTGGTATGCAGTAGAGACACAGCAGACTAAGTAGAATGGACATGGGGATACATGGGGATGGCTGGATGGACGGTTTTGGAGTTGGGGTAGTGAATGACTGAGAGGTCTCTTTCTGCTTTCTGCATAGAGACTAGCAACTATATGAAGAATGAGACCTTATCCTAGGGACGACTTTTCCCATTTCAGACCTATCCTTTATGGGTGGCAGATTGACAGCATGACTTTTGAACTCAACACCACCAGGGCTCATAGGCCAGCACACTAAATGCTTCCTATTCTAGTGGACTTGCTTACACATACCAACTTCTAGCGTCTGAAACAAAGAGGAGCAGAGTGAGTCTGGCAGTACTGGCCTGCACCAACTGATTGGAGGGCTCCCTCCTGCTAAGTTCAAAGTCCTTCACATCTCTCAAGGGACTTTTATTTGGAGCTTTTTTTCTTGTTTCCTTGTTTTCTCCCCCTCTCTTTGCTTATCTGCATTTTCTAATCCTTCTATAATGAAGATAGATTACAGGAATAATAAAAATGCCCAACAGACTGATAAAATACATATACAATCATTAAAAAAAGACACTAAAAAGGCACACTTTATAGTTAGATTTTAACATTTGTACATTACAAAACTTAACACAGCCATTTCATGCAATTGAAGTCAACCATATCCTTTGAAAAACAATCAGTAAATCTGTGATAAAAGTCTACCCTCTGGAGTTAAAATCACAACACTGGCCACCAGGCACTTATCTCATAAAGGGGGACAGCTATCTGATGAGTGAGGTGACCGTATTAGAAAAGCACAAAGTCTATGAGCTTAATAAGCCACTGGCCATAAACTGTCAGTACATGTGTTCTAGTTCATCCATAAGGAAAAAGGCTGCATCTCTCCTCGAAGAACTTGCAGAGCAGATGGAGGCCTGGATGAATAGCAAGCTCTTCGTAAGTTGGAAGAAAAGCTGGTCTACCCTACAGCACCACTCCCAAACATATGAACCACATTCCAATTGGCTTACCCATCATCTACAAGCACTGATTCTGTCCAGATTCAGGCCTTGTTATCAAAGACCAGCATGCTTTATACAATGATAACAAACGAAGCAGCTGGGCTAGTAAGCAAAAGACCCAAAGTTTAGAGCCCATTTAGACCTTTCAACTCATGGAACCATTTCGTGCCTTGGTGACTTCTTTCTCCAAAAGCGAGGAACACCAGCTATAGGCCATAGACAGATAAGAATAAACTGAGGCAAGGTGGATAAGACGGAGAAAAGGGAAAAGAGGATAGTAAAGGTAGCTAAGAAGACACATTGCAGTCATGCACCACAGAACAGCAGTTTGGTCACAGATGGGTCACAAACACAAGGATATATGCCACACCATCTAGACTCTGTAAGGACATGTTACAATTTCCCCACAATGACAAAATTGCTGACTGATGCATTTCTTAGAGCAGACCACCTCTCCCATCATTTAGCCAAATAATTGTATTGAGCTATCCCTAGTCCAAACTTGATACCAGTTAGATGGATAGATAGCATTTCACTTTCTGAAAGTTGGACAGAGTTTAACAAGCAAAAAAAGAGGTTCAAAGCCTCATTTAGTCCAATGGTCACCTAAAACACTGAAGAACTTAAAAGGAAAATAGAGAAAGGCTCCCAGCTCCTCTTTTTCTACTCCTCATCCTCACTGAGATATGACACAGCATGCCCAACAGCCTGTGAGAACTGCTGAAGGTATCAGGTGAAAAGTCCCCTGTTCTTTCCCAAGGGCGGGGCAGGAGGAAGCCACAGCAGGTGATCCATCCACATAACCCTCTATCTTCAGTCCCACTGATATCCACAAGCACCAAGGAAGGGGCACTCACTCACATCAGGCTCAAGACCCAAGGTTGTAATGTAGGATAAACTTGAACATTCCCAGGATGCATCAACAGAAGGGGTGTGGAAGGCAGCCAAGGCAAAGACTTCCCAAAGCTAAATCAATAAAGCCAGCTGTAGACAGAGGGCAGCAAATAGAGTGTGTAAGGCACAGCCAGTCTAGCCTGGCCAGCTGCCCCAGGGACATTCTTCAACAAGGTCTGTGAAATCTGTCCCCAATCCCCTTCTCATATACCAAGCCTCTGCGACCCTGCTGAACTGAAGTGACGGGCCTCTAACCTAAGATGTGGGCTAGAAACTGCCAATGTGACACACCCAGCCTGGTTGATAGAATAGACTGAGTTTGGCTCTTCACTGGCAGTGGGCTCTGCACCTCTCATTTGATGACAAGTTCGGTAAACAAGTTGTTACACACTCCTGACCCAAAGCTGCCTCACACAAAAATGGAACAACCAAACCTAGCAAACACAGCTGCTTCTAGAGTCAAATAGCATCAGCCTGAAAAGCCTGCCCAGTGTTAGCTCAGTGAATCGCAGGTTTAGCGATTTTGAGCATATCACTACTGCTACCATTATTATTAAGTAGAGAAAACTGCAAAGCCTACTCTGGGATCATGTTAGAGAAAAATCCCGCTTGTTTGTACAACCTAGAGAACGTGTGTATCTATGGCAAGCCTCTTCCATTTAGGACTCTGCTCCTGCCCAATCCCAAACTCTCCCCTCACAGCCATTTCTCCACTGTTGCCATTTCTCCATTGCCTCCAATCACAGTCAATGACCACCCAAAGAAAACAATCGCTTATCCTCAGCAGATCCAACCGCTGGTTAATCTGCAATAAGGACAAGAAATGCAGCCTGAGCCTGCTTCTGGTGCCCTGGGCTTCCCAAGGGGGCTAAAGATGACATGTAGCTATAAAATGCATGTGTTTATAGAGGATCAGCTGTCTAGGAAATGGAGCAACGACCTTGTAACTGTGCTTTCTTAATTCCAACATTTTTGGACTTAACTTTTACCCATTTATCTCCTTGGTGTCCACACTCTGCAATAGCAGACGGCAATAAGAACAGAGACAAAGGCCAAGGATCCAGCTGGGCAGTGGTGGCGCACGCCTTTAATCCCAGTACTTGGGAGGCAGAGGCAGGCAGATTTCTGAGTTTGAGGCCAGCCTGGTCTACAAAGTGAGTTCCAAGACAGCCAGAGCTACACAGAGAAACCCTGTCTCAAAAAAAAAAAAAAAAAAAAAGGCCAAGGATCCAACTGAGGCCCACCCCAAGTCTCTGGAGCAGTGTTCTTTCATTACAGGGAACTTCAGTAACCAACTTAAACACACATGTACGCACACATGCAACATATAATTTGGGCACCAGTAATTTATTATGTCATGTACAGCCATAAAATGTGCATGACTGTCACTTAATTTTTATCAGTTATTTATTTGTATGTGTTTGTGTGTGTGCATACATGCCATGGTAGACATGAGAAGGTCAGAGGACAACCCCAAAGTCAGTTCCTGGGATCACAATCAGGTCAGCAGAGGCTAAGCCACAAGAACCCTTCACCACTGAGGTGTCTCACTGACCCAATCACTTAATTTTTAAAAGCAGTCTTTGCAGGGTAGGGATTGGTAAAGCAAACATGTGGATCTGAGCTCAAACCACATAATCCATATGAAATGCAGATCATGGTATTATGTGCCTGTGAAACCAACTTTAGGGGTGCAATGATCCCTGAAGCTCGTTGGCCAGCCTGTTATGGGTTGGTTCTAATGCTATTTGTGTTAATTTGGCTCCCCCCAAATCACACAGGAATCTGTACATCCAAACACTGAGGGTCTCTGCTCTGAGTTGTCTCTAATTGGTAAATAAAGTGGCCAATGGCTGGGCAGGGAGACAGAGGTGGAACTTTAGATTGCACAGAAACATGGGAAGAAGGTTTTAAAATTGCCATGCCAGGAAAGGAATAGGATGCAAGTATCAGAGCTGTGGAAGACAGAAAACCAGCCATGTAGGAATCAAAGAAAGAGGGCCCTGGGGCCACTCCCCATTAGGTCTAGGGTAGTGTTAGCCAAGGGGAAATTTGGAAGTGGCCCAGCCTTTGAGCTGCTTAGGTGCTTAGGGCATATTAAAAATAAGGTTTTGTGTGTGTGTGTGTGTGTGTGTGTGTGTGTGTGTGTGTGTGTGTTTATGTGTGTTTCATTCATGAATCCAAAACAATTGGGTGGGTGTAGAGGAGGCACACACCAGCAGGGGAGTTTAGAGTGGATTAACAGTTCACTGCTTTACCAGCCAACTGAGCCAAATCAATGAACTTCAGGTTTAGAGAGAGGAGAGATTCTGGCTCAAAATCTAAAGGCAGAGCACAGGCAAAGCTCAGTCCCAGTTCAAATAACCAATTGTTCACTCTCTTGTCTATAAAATCTGCTCTTTAACTTACTATATGTGATGGTTTGAATCTGAGATGTCCCCCACCTTGTGCCTTTACATACCCTCATGCACATATACACCACACACATACAGAACACACACACAAATACACTTTAAAAAAAGTTTTTAAAAAGTGGTCATGCAGTCTTATCTACTTCAAAATATGCAACATCAGAGTAAGACACAGACAGACTTCTGTGGTTGCAAATAAGCTTAGCTTTAAAAAAAAAAAAAAAAACAACCAAAAAAACCTCATTATGTATCAGTTTGTATTTTTCCCAAAGAGAACTGGAAGACTCCTGGTGTGCAGAGGGGATCTGCGACTTTGCTAACTGGATAATCATCCCTGGATAGTTCTACAGTGCCATTTCAACTCTTGTGCCCAGAGACAGCCAGAGAAACAGAAGCTTTCTGCCTCGCCTGCTGAATGTGCAGAGTCAAACATGGAGCAGCAACAACCTGCCAGGAAAGGCTGGACACCAGGATAGCCTGGGCTAGCTCCAGCTACCCTGCTAAGATCTTAGTCTCAGATGTCCCTAGCTCATCTCCCTGGGTCTGGGACATCTCCCTGGGTGACACTTGCATTGCTGGTTGATGCCATCTTCAGACAAACCCATTAGTCACACTCCCTCTTAGAAAACCTACTCAAATTAAACATAAGCTTACCATATGCTGTGGTTTGGATGGGAGATGGCTCCCACAGGCTCATGTTTACAGTGCTTGCTCTCCAGCTGGGGGATTTGGGGTGGGGGGATGTGGAGACTTAGAGGAAGGGCATAGCAGGCAGAGCAGATCACTGGGGAGGGAGCCTTTGGAGTTTATGCCCAGCCCATTCCAGTATATTCTCTGTTTTCTGGTTGGCTACAATGTTAAGAGCTCTACCACACACACTGTCATAATTGCCTTGCTGGACTGAGATCTTGATAAACTATGGGCCAAAATAAGTCTTTCTTCCCTTAATTTGTTTCTGTTAGGCATTTTGATTACAAATACACAAAGGTAACTGATATACTATACAGCCCAGGAATTCCACTTCCACTCACCTACCTGAGAGAAATAAGCATACTTTCATACAGAAACTTGCATAAAACACTCTAATGGATATGAAAGGGTCAACAAGATGGCTCAGCATGGAAAGGTGCTTGCTACCAAGCCTGATAACCTGAATTTGATCCCTGGAACTCACATGGAGGAAGAAGAAAACTGAGTATAATGAGTTGTCCTCTGATGGCTACACATATGCCATGTATGGCATGTACTTGAGAGTGTGTGCACACACACTGTCAATAAATCTATATATGAAAAATTAATAGAAATGATCTAAATAGCTATGAAGGAAAAATAGAAGACAAAATATGGTATGGATCACAATGAAATACTAATCCAGTGATAAAGAGGAATGGATTAATAACATACAACATCTAAACCTGAAAAAGATGTTGAACTATTTGAAAGAAGCCAGATACTAAATACCACATAATATGATTCCATTTATGTGAAATCTCCAAACATGGCCAGCATGCAATAGACAGACTATGGATAGCCTTTAAAAGAAAGAAAGGGGGGGGGGAGGAACAAGACAAATGGGTAGAAAAGAAATTGTTAATAATAAAAGTTTTCTTTAATCTGTTCAAAACCATGCTTTATATGATGTTGGCAGAATATAGTAGATTTCTGTTTAGTAGATAAGCCCATGAAGAAGTGGATGCGTGGATTTCCCCGAGGCCTCTCTAGACGACCTCAACCAGGTCCATGATTAACAGTCAGCCTCAGAAAGTTATGCATAGTCATTACATATGCATTTGATAATACTCTGATTATATTAGAACTTCATGAGACGATGTTGTTATAGGTAGAGATCATTAAATAATGACCATTTCAAGTGACTCAACCTAGAGCAGACACTTTCAAGTCTGGCAGGCCTTAAGTAGCACTAAGCTCTAGCACAAAGCCAAGTTCCAGGTCCACCATATGGGAAATGGGAGTGATTACAGGATCTTGCATAAGGCTGTTGTGGCCTTACAATGATACTGTATGGAGAGCACCTACTACGGCTGACACAAAATCACAGAGGATGTATTCTATAAATTATGACAATAATTAACACACACTGGTCCTATCTCTCAATGAAATTCCAAGCCATCAAGGCCTGGATCTTTACATCTTTTGTGCCTATGTGTCTGCTCAGCATATAGACCCTTAGTGTCTATAGGGGAAGCTCCATATTGACTGCTAAGACCTGGAACTGCTTCCTCGGAGGCTGGCAGAGAATCCTACCCAGAGACCACTTCTCCTCTGAGAAGTATCGATAGTGCTGCAGGAGGCTTCGTATAATTCCATTCCCAACATCCTCCTCTCCACGGGTGTGCACATAACAGCGATCCAATGAAGAGGGAAGTGTCATCAGAGGAAGTTCCTTCTCACTTATTTCTCAACACAAATGTTTGGCTGCTATGTAACCAGTGTTTTGATGGATGGATAGGTTATCTACGAATCCCCAGGTTTCTTCTTGTAACAACAAACAACAGGAGCTATGAGCAAATGCAAAGAAAATGATATCCCTACATTCTGTGTAAAATTCCTCAGTTCCTTTGTAGAGATCAGAAACATAGCCAAAGACTGTAGATTGGAAACATTAAAAATGCCATGTTCCACAAATAAAACTACAGAACAGTGATATAAATGTGAAGTAAACAATGAATATCTGAAGATATACTAAAAACTGCCCATTGTGTATCCTAAAGTTCAAATTAAGTGGGTGTCCTACATTTTATCCGGCAGCCCTAGATTTAATCTATTCCACAGATCACTTTTATTTCCTAAACATTATACATATATTTTCATTTCAAATAACTATTCTTAAGTCACAAAGGAAAACCTAAGATAGCCAGAGAAACAGGATGTCCAGAGTTTGTAAGCGCTTGTATGGGTCACTGTAGACTGAGGATCATGTTGGGCAGGGTCTACAAGATATAGACTCTGCTCCCTTGGCTTTACCCAGAGCAGTAAACCTAAATATTATTATCTCTGTTTTACATGTAAAGAAATGGAGACCTAGAGAAGATAAACCTAAGGTCTCTCCATCTGAATAAAATATTAGGCTAGAGACCTCGCATCAGAGTCCCTAGATGTAAGTCTACTGACTCTGATGGCTAATTCCAACGTTGTGTTCACATTCTCTCAAGAAAGCCATTAAGTTTTTCTCTCCAGTGACTCTACATCAATGAAATAGAAGCCTTAATCTCCAATGCCTTGCTGGCTGACTAGCCTTTCTCTTCCATTTCTGCCTCATCTTATCAAATTCATAACTCATTGACATCTCCACTAAAATCAAAAGCCAAAGGTAGCCAAATTTTAAACAAGCCATTGTTCTGCTAACTACATGCAACTCTATAAAAGGGTGGCTAGGACCTAAGACTAGAATCAAGTTTAAATCGGAACAATGCCGACTTCTACACATACATCCATTTATAGCCTGCAGCACCAACGGTAACCAGGCTGTGCTAAAATTGACAAAATTGTAGTCATTCCTGTAAAAACAAAACTCCCTGTACATATGTTGTAAACAAATAGTCCATTCATATAGAAAATACTACACAACAGCTTTTCTCCTTTCATCTCAGCCTTTGGAGCAGCCTGGCATTGGCAGGGGGAATAGGATTCTCTTTGATGTCCTTTACTGGTTCAGGTTTATCCCTCACTCCATAAGGTTACTAAATCTGGCCCATACGCTCACCAGTCTCAGCAAAACACAGGGACAGTGTGTCCTGCCACACAGACAATGGGTGGTACTAAAGACAAACATGAACAGCCTCTACTTAAATAAATATGCTGGAGACATAGTGTTCCCCAGGGGTGTGAGCCTCTGCAGCCATGGAAGCCCTGGGCCAGCATTTTCATCCTCAGACTGCTTGAAGAAAACAGCTGGGTAGGGCCACATTCATCAAACACAAGAGGAGCCAAAGGCAGGGGGCGAGGTATTCTTTATCATATTTGCCTTTGGAAAGCAATCCATCTCCTTGGTAACAGGTCTTAAAAAAGAAAAAGGGAAAAGGGAGGGAATACTTCTACTGAATCTTATACCTTAGCAGGCAGCCTAGAAAATGCTCACCATCTGGGTAAGGTAACCAACCATTTCTTGTTCTTACAGGATGTTTGCAGTTAGAGTGAGGGGTGGCTTTTGTTTTGGGGTATTTTTTTTTTATTTCTATTATTTCTATTGGGGATCTTCTTACACCAAGCTCTCCCACATGCCCTTCCTTTCTCCTTTTTCAAGTGTGTGGTTTGTTTACACACACACACACACACACACACACACACACACACACCCTAAATATGTAAATCTAACCTGCTCAGTAAGGTGTTACTTGTATGTAAGTTTTCAGGGCTGACCACTGGAGAACCAGCTGGTGTGCTGGGGAAGGCTGTCTCTCCCACTCTCCACATACTTGGTTGCCTGTAGCTCTGTGTAGGGATGAGGCCTCCTGTCCTTTCCCTGTCTGATGTGTACTGTCATATGTATGACACAATTGCTTGGTGGGTATAGTTTGTTTTGTTCATTTCTGCCTGAAAGGGGGCATCTAGTCTTTCCTATGAGCTTCATGGTCACACTATCTAAAATGTAGGATACAGTGGCAATGGTGACATTATCAGATTTGGTTTTGACCAGCTTGGTTTAGATTTTGGTGTTTTGGTTTGGTCTGACTAAGTTAGGTTTAGTTACTTGGAAGGAAGGATTAGGAGTGGGGTGGTTGTTTTGATTTGTGTTTGTCTTTTGGTGGTGGTGGTGTTTCTGAGACAGGGTTTCTCTATGTAGCCCTGGCTATCCTAGAACTAATTATGTAGACCAGGCTAGCCTGGAAGTTACAGGTATCTGTCTGCCTCTAGGGCTGGGATTAAAGGTTTGTGGCACCATGTTCAGCTTTGCATTTGGTGTTTTGAGACAAACTCTCATGGATTACTTGCTGACCTTGAATACCTGGCCCTCCTGTGTCCCCTCCCAAGTGCTGGGAGTGTACACCACCATGCCCAACTGTCTGGGGCTGCTCTGAGGATTGAATGAGAATGTGCACCTAAGGTCTGATACACAGGGCATCAACACCAACAGCGTGCTCTCTCACTGCTCCTCGGGGTAGCACCAGAGCACAGAAATTAACTGGGAGATGCCAGGAGGCTGCAATGAAACACCATGACTAAAAAGCAAGTTTTGGAGGAAAGGGTCTATTTGGCTTACACTTCCACACTGCTGTTCATCAATGAAGGAAGTCAGGACTGGACTCTAGCAGGACAGGAACCTGGAGGCAGGAGCTGATGCCGAGGCCATGGAGGGGTACTGCTTACAATCTTGCTTTCCTTGGCTTGCTCGGCCTGCTTTCTTATAGAAGCCAGGACCACCAGCTCAGGGACAGCACCACCCACCATGGGCTGGGCCCTCCCACGCTGATCACTAATTAAGAAAATGCCTTACAGCTGGATCTCATGGACGCCTTCCCTCAATTGAGGCTTCTTCCTCTCTGATGACTCTAGCTTGTGTCAAGTTGACACAAACCCAGCCGGCACAGAGGTAGAACTGGATGATATATTAACTGAAATGCAAGTGCAAAAGGCACCTATAAAAATAACACAGCTTTACTCCCAAAGAGCATATGCCAGGAAAAAAAAAAGTCTAAAAAGAAGCACAAACCAA
The DNA here is from genome assembly GCF_900095145.1 of Mus pahari. Taxonomy (NCBI): domain Eukaryota; kingdom Metazoa; phylum Chordata; class Mammalia; order Rodentia; family Muridae; genus Mus; species Mus pahari. The sequence continues at coordinate 34,085,167 of NC_034604.1, read as the reverse complement.
TCAGCTTAGTGCCCTTGATAAACTAAACCACACAGCAACCAACATTATGCAATTCTAGATGCCTTAGGAACAAGAAGCAGCCCCTGCCTGAGCTGGTGATACACACAAGACACATGCTGCTGTCCTGAGGCCCTACTGTGACCCGCTGATCCCCACCAGGTAGGACGGCCATCCCATGTAGAGGTCTGGACAGTTCCTTAGACTGAAACCAGAAGTGAAGCTGGTATCACTTCGGCCGCTCTGTGCCACAGCCCCTGCTCTCCTCCACCCTTATGCTAAGACCTTCCAGTTCACACCCTGGGATTCACGCTGCACCTGAAGAACATGCGGCTGGGCTCACGGTAAGAGTCAGGAAATCCCACAAGCAGGTCTACACCAAAGCTAGCATGACGGAAACAGACAAGGAGCACGGCCTTCTCTAGGCAGTTTAATGGAATGGGGGCAGGGCGTGGGGGACCTTCAGCTCCAACTCATCACTGAAGAAAGAAACTCTAATAGGCTGCACATTTCTAGCCCACCCTAGCGTCACACTCTGATATTTAAATTAGGACATATTCATCATCCAGCCACATAGTCTGGATATATTATAGTTACTTAGTGCAGTTGGCACTTTCTGGATCATCATCACAGACAAAGGAAGATAATTATGGCTCTCCCAGAGCTCGAATTCAAGGATGAGAAGGAAACAAATGTATCACTTTCAAATCTTTCTCTATGGATGGATCAAGGCTGTTCACTTATCACAGAATCCATGGCGTGAAGCCACTGAATCAGGCAAGTAATCAAGCGGCTAAGAAGGCCAGGCCAGTCATTCCCCTGTCACTTACGGAATAAATCCTGCTGAGGAAGGCACAGGTACAAAGAACCTTGGCCTCAAAGCATCCACAACCAGGACTGCTGATAGGAGGAAAAAGTGCTAGCATAAGATAAATTAAGGCATTTCTCAGGGTATATCTTTGTGGAGAGGCTATTAGACACCATGTAGACCACTCAAGCTACAACAGTGAGCATCTAAAAGCATCTTACCTCTTTTAGCATCTAAGAGAATCTTATCATTTACACTACAGGGAGTTTTAAAATTTCAAAAGTACAAACAACAAATGCATAAAGAAGAAGAAGACATTCCAAAGCACCTCTAAAAAGCCAGAGCTGGCGCTGGGGATGAAAGCTAAGTGGTACAGTACTTGACTGGCATGTGTGAGGCCCTGGGTTCGATCCCGTCTGCAAAAATGATGAATCAGACTTTTAAGTCAGATGTGGTGGTGCCCAGATTTAATCCCAGCTCTCAGGAAGCAGAAGTAGATGGATCTCGCTGAGTTCAAGGCCAGTCTGGTTACAGAGTGAGTCCTAGGGCATCTAGGCCTACACAAATAAGCCTTGTTTTGTTTTGTTTTGTTTTGTTTAAAAAGAAAAGAGCTAGAGCAGGCACGCTCAGCTGAAAGCTGTCTGCCCCGAAGTCTGATAACCTGAGTTCAATCCCTAAGATCAGACGATGGAAGAAAGAAGCAATAAAGTTGTCACGTAACCTGTACATGTGGGGGGGGGTGCACACACGGACACAAAAATGTGATAGAAAAACACCAACTGTGCTTCATTGCTGTCAGATACTTCAGCACCACACATTTCTCTTAAGTTGAAGCAGGAGCAGGTAGCCTGATACGTGGTGGCATTTGTTAGATGAGATGCACAACACAGTCAAGGTATTCCTTCTCGCCTGGTTGGGAATGGTGTTACCTAAACTGACCAGTTCTTGCATGTAGGAGTTGCTAAACATTGGGCAGGCCTTGAAGGAGACCACTCAACTGCCAGACAGGCATCACGTGGTAGAAGGGGCTACCAATGACCATCAGAGCCGATCTTTTCTCAGTTCAGCCGTATATTCTACAGTTCTCAACTAGGCAATTCTCTCCTCTGGGGTATAGTTTCTGCATTTAGAAAACTAAAATAGAAAAAAGGAGAAGCGTGTAAGTCAGATGGGGAACATGGACTGCATACATGAATACAGACGAGGAGCAACCTCCGAAGCCAGCTTGAAGTGAGATAACACGGGCACCGGCAGAAGCGCTTCACTCTTCCTCTTCCTCCCACTCACTTTCACCATCACCACCCTTCCAGGAAGTGTGGCTTTACGTCAGCTCTTGGGCAACCTACAACTTCCTAAAATGCTCCAGTGTTGAGGGGGGGGGAGCACAGAGCCCAATATCTAACAATGCCCTGTGCCCCCCACCCCCATGCCTCCCAAGCCCAGCAATACGAGAAGACTGGCCAGCACAGAAAGTCTCCAGACTGAGAGCCCACTGGCCCCCAGAGTCACTCCAGGAGAGACTTAAATAAGAGTAGCTAGGTGAAACCACAGAGCAAGTATAGCGGCAGGACTCTGGTGGGGGTAGAAAAGGGTCATGTGGCGGGGCTATGCAAAGGTGATGTGAGATGAAGCTGAAGGAAGCTAGAGTCAAGGCAGTCAGGGCCTGACTGAGCTGTTCTAACAGCAGTGCGAGGCCACCAACTAGCTCTGAGCGATAAACTAACATGGCAAAGTTCTCATGTGTAAAGGCCACTCCGGCTACAGACATAAATGAATCAGTGAGTTCTGATGTCAAGCACTAGCAGTCAGTAAATGAGGAGAACTGTCTGAAGGGAACTCCGGGTGCGAGTGACTATGGGGAATCCTGGGATAGACAGAGAAAGCCTAGAACAGAAAAGACATTTTAAAAGGATGGGTTGGGGTGGAACGGGACAAGAAAGCCTGGGATATAGCACATGAACCCAGAGGCACTGACATCAACCAGAGCCTAAAGAAAAAACAGGTTTGGGGGGCTGAGGGGGCTTGGGGGATTGTTGTTGTTTGCTTCGTTTTTGTGGCAGTTCTGGAGTTAGAACCCAAGGCTTTATGCATGCCAGGGAAACAAGTGTCCTACTACTGAGCTATACTCCAGCCCCAGACGCTGCACCGGAAAAAGATCCCCCAGAAGCACTCAGAATGACTAACCCTGGCTCAAAGGGAACTGGTCCTTTGAGATCATCAGTCACACCACAAGACTTTGTATCTTCATCCAGTGCCTGTGATGGAGCTGTAAACCTAAGCACTTGCCTTAAAGTTTAAGTATGATATAGCCTCATAGGTGAGGCTGACCGTGAAAATAAACGTTCTTCCTACAGTAGCCCAGAAGGGAAATTACAGCCCTGGATCTGGCCCATGCCGCCTCTGTATAATCAAACGTGCAACAAGAGCCTAAGACAGCCAAGGCTTCCAGAAGCATTAGTGATTCTGGCAACCTTAATAATCAGTCTCACAGAGCTCAACACAATTGTTCAGCTTGCTACCCACTTGAAAATGCAACATTCATCAAACCTGCAGATCACAATCCCATCTAATTATGAAAACACCATTAGCTCAAAGCACAGCTTTTTGTGATGCCAAAAAATAAGTCCTTTAATCCATACGTGCCCCAGCCTTGCCACATCTACAGAACAGAAGTCCTAACATTTACTCCCCAATAATGCTTCGGGGATTAGGAAAATGCTGCTTTCTCTAAGGTGTATGTCAATAACATATCGCATAAAGTTTTAATTATATTACTATGCTACTCAAAAACATTGATATGGGGGCTACAGAGACGGCTCAGTCTGCTGTTCTCACAAAGGTCCAAAACAAGTCCCAGAATCCATGCTAGGCAGCTCACAACCAGCACCCGCAACTCCAGCTCCAGAGAAATCTGATTCTTTCGACCTCCATGGGCACTCACATGCATGTGCAAGACCCACACACATACCTATAACTTTAAAACAATAATAAATATTTTTGAATTTTGTAGTATCTTCTTAGTATCCAGGATATAAGAGCGACTGACTCATCATTGTGGTCCCCAGATCTTCCATCATCTAATCCCAGCAACCTTTGCATCTTTATGTGCCAGCCACACCAGGCCAGTCACAGTTCCTAGCCCAACACATTAACAACTGATCAAGAAAGTGAGAGAAAGGGGGAATGGAGGAAGGGAAGGCAGGACTGACTCGGGGAACTGAAGGTAGGAAACCCACTACCTACTAGAGATACCAAACATATTCCAAAGCACAGTATCAACACAATAAAGACACAAGAGGAGGCAGCAGGGTTCAGACGCCTGATCAAGATGTCTAGGCTTTGTCCTAAAAGGGGTAGTGAAGATTTTCCTTAGAACAACTTTGTTAAGAACTGTTTTGATCAATGAAGAGGATACCTACAGTCTTTTTTTCTCTCTTTATAAGTTCACTTTCAGTCCACACTGCCCATCAATGAAATTCAAACTAGTTTGTAGGAAACATCTGTGGGAATTTTAATAGCAGTACATGATCTCTTTTAACCAGAGATTATAATCACAAAACTACAGACCTAGCAGGAACTTTTGCAATCATGTACTCTAACCCCTTATTTTAAAGATAAGAGGACTATGTTCTTGAGAGATTAAATGATTTTCTCAAGACTAAGGCAATCTGTGGCAGAGTCAATACTCAAACCCAAATCTCATGTCTGCTAGGCTAGAGAAAATAGGATGTAGTAAACCTTCTGATGAATTAAAGAACCCATTCATTTATCCATCAAATATTTACCTGAGTACCAGATGCATAAACAAGGACCAAAAACCTTTGCCTTTATTGAATTTTCAGTCTAATAAGGTCAGACAGTTGTCCTCCCCCAACCCCACACAAAAACATAAAAAATAAATTATATAGTGTGGCAGGAAAATATAAGTACTAAAGAAAAGAGTAAATCAGAGAAATGGCTTGGTAGAAATGGCTATCAGAGTAGACGTCACTGAGGAAGTAACGTGAGAAGGATCTGAGGCAAGTGCATGCAAGATGCTGAGAGATACTGAACTTTGGCAAGACCACATGATTTCTACCTACTCCATCATAGTTTACCTGTATAACTCAGTAGGCATTAAAGCCAACCTGCTTCCAAATGTCCTGGCATCTAACTCACCAAACAAGATCAATGAACAGAAATCCACACTGTAACATTTCTCCTGATAAAGGGGGGGTAGGAGGTGAGAGGTCTTCTGGTTCTGACAAACATAGGCTCATAAACATATTAGATAGCAATAAAAGTGGGAGAGGAAGAAAGTTTTGGCTAGAGGCAAAACAAGTACATAGTCTGCACTCTGAAAATGGAGCAAGCCAATTAATTTGAGTTTCTGCCAAATACAGATTAAAATGTGAGTCATTTCCTGAAAACACCAGAAATGAAACTAAGAATGGCACCAACGTACCCAAACCTGCCCAGGAGAGACAAAAGGGAAATATCAAAAGAGAAAGAAGAATCATAATGCAAAAATTCTTAGAGCATGGCTTCACTGTTCTTCCCCGGAGAATGTGCAAGCACAGGGTCAATGTCCTAATTCCATAGATAAACACTGAGCATCCTCACAATAACTGGACCTCTGTGGTGACAGCAGGCGCTTCCAGAAGACTGTTTGCAGAGGAGAAAATGGAAAGTCTTTTTTTTTTCCTAGCCCAGCTTTATATGATTTTTCTTTATTCTTTCATTTTTTAAACTTTATGTGCATTGGTGTTTTGCCTGCATGTATGTCTGTGTGAAGATGTTAAATCCCCTGAAACTGGAGTTACAGACAGTTGTGAGCTGCCATATGGGTGCTGGGAATTGAACCCAGGTCCTCTGGAAGAGCAGCCAGTGCTCTTAACCACTGAGCCATCTCAGCCATCTCTCCAGCCCCCAAAATGGAAGGTCTTAAAATATAAAATTTCCACATGGTTTCCAACCACACAGCAAATACTAGAGTCCAGTTCTATCTGCTTCCAAATTCATTCTGGGACTAAGTAAATTTCAGCTCCTGGCCTATTTTCTAATGACTTGTGACCTAAAAAAAAAAATATTATTATTAAAGGATTACAGATCATTTATTTTCTCAAGCAAAAAAGTAGACAGATCTAAACCATGTGGTTAGCATACATGACACCCAAAGCTCAATCACTGGCACCAATGTTTACAAAATAAAATAAACTTACAGCAGAGACCCTAAAACCCTAAAACGCTTATTTACTACCTGTCCCCTTACAGAAAGTTTGCCAGTGCCTATAGTCAAATCTACTGCAGTAGCCACAAGCAGACCCCAAAAACATTTCACTGGATGCATTTTGGTTTCCCCAACTGTAAATATCACCCTAAGGAAACACCAGCTCTATGGAGAAGCAGTTCCCATGCCAGCTGGTAAGAAGACAGTCAACAGCTGGCTGGGCTTATACAACTCTGCTATACTCTTCCCAACCCTTAAGCATTTTGTTTTCATGGTCTACAATGTGTCCAACAAGACCATCACAACACATAGACACACACACACACACACACACACACACACACACACACACACACCAATCTCCCTGTCAGATCTCTACCGTATTCTCTAGGCACCAGGCTCTTAGACATCTTTTAGACTACCTGGTCTATCCAGATGTAATGGTGTCCAATATTTCAAAACTATCTCATTCCTCCTCCTCAAAATCTGAGTGTCCAAGATTACTTTTAAAATCACAAAGTTGACAGCCCAAATGATTTTCTCCAAAAGTGGATAAGAGCTGTGATCTATGTGGGAGGGAAAGCTCTCTCCCCTCCCTGGATGACCTTGCTCACTTACTTGGGCCCAGTGTGGAGAATTGTGGTTGCCTTGGCTACTATCCCCATTTCCCCTGTATTTATAGCACCCTAATACTCCTCTGGGGACACCATCCATCGCTGGCTTTCAGAACATTTATTTCACATGCAGTTACTCTACTCTGGAGTCAGGCCAGCTTCAAAGGTTATCTCAAGGATGAACACATAATTCAAGAACAAGCCAACAAAACCCAAGCTCAGACTTACGAACTTATCCGTAAGTTCTGAACTTACGGGCCATTAAGTTATCTTGCAAACACGAGGGAAGAGGTACCTGAGAATGGAACTACCCAAGAAGAATAAGGAGTTCAATGGCAAAGAGAAACCAGAGCTGAAGACACCCTTTTGGGCTAAGGGATCCTGTGAAATGCAAAATCGGAATAGCCCTGGGCTTTCTAGCTACACGCCATAGCAAATGCATTTTGTTTAAGCTTCTTGCTCGGTTTTCACTCCTTCAGATTGTTAAGTAATCTGGCTATTGCAGCCAGAACAGAAGCACCACTTCTACAAACATGCCTTACTGACACTGACAAGATGATGGTGACAACAGCAGCTACTTCATTGGGGGTCATTAATACTACACATCCCACTGAGACCAAAAAGGAATTCACTGTTCTTCCCTCCACCGATTCCAGGAACACAGAGCTCTTGGATATGTCAGGGGCTTCTAACTTAATAGCACATTATCTGATTTGAGCTGGAACCATTAGATAGTGTTTTAAAACAGAGTCCCTCATCTGTGCCTACCCACAAGTACTACCCCTCAAACCTCTAAAGAAACAGAAGACAGACAGAGGGCAAAAGTTGGAGCAAATACTCTGCTTCTATTGTTTCCATGGTTTCATAGCAACCAATCTGGACCTGACCATGCCACTGGCCAGGGGACTGAATGTCAGACCTCAGGGTCACACAACAGACCCCACTGTTAGAAGGTACAGCTGGCTCCCTCTACAATGCTGGAAGAACACAGCAGACAGAGGATCTGAAGGCTCCAGATTGTCTATAGGTTTCCTTCATTCTCACCTAGCCACTCCTTGTAACTTTTATGTCTCCCATGAGCACCAGCTATGGATGGTCCCCAATCAGATGAAAGCTTTGCAAAATAGCTGGTAGAAAAAAAAAAGAGAGAGAAAACAGCTTTTAATTTTATTCTTTACTAGGATGCTAGAAATCAGCAGGGGAAGGCAAATGTACCACAGCATAGCAGGACAACCTGTGTTTCAGGGTCAGGGCTTCTTGAATACGCTGCTGCTGCTGCTGCTGCTGCTGCTGCTGCTGCTGCTGCTGCTGCTGCTGCTGCTCAATTCTACAGCTGTGTTCCGGCTCCAAAGCACAGCCACAGAGCTGTTCTAGGTCAGAAGCTCATTTCCAGCACTGAGAAGTCAATGGAGACAGAGCTGTGTGGCCACACCCTTTTGAAGTTCTGTAGTATTAGATCTCTGTACACTATGTAGGTCAGTAAGTCTCCAGTGCCTGGATCTCATTAAACAGGGTACTGTGCTCGCAGATTAAAAGAGGCGATGCTGTCCCTTCCTCCTCCCTTAAATATCTAGGAATGGTGGTGTTCCATCGACACACAGAGTCTGAGTGGGGCTGGAGACACTGGTTCTTATTCCTAACTCTTGCTTAGCAGGACTCAGTTCCTAAAAATGTCGAGGCTGTGTGTGAAAAGCGCAAGCCTGTCTGTTCAACTCCTGCTACAAACCATGTCAGCAAAGGGAGCTCTCCAAACGAACTGATATTAAATCCTGTGGAATGTCACCACAGAGTTCTCAGAGAAAACTGTGCAGAAACTATGTCTTCATAAGTGTCCACAGGAAGAATGAGGGATGCAGTTCCAGCTTAGAAAGGTCAGCAGGTGACATGCAGGGAACAAAACGAAAGAAACAATGAAAAGAAATGACTCCTTCCCATTCTACAGATACTTAGGACGTTCACTGCTCTCTATTCATAATATCCAAGAAATGGGAAGGAAGAATGAAAATGTGGGATACTATTATACGTGGGACACTATTATACGTGGGATACTATTCAGCTGTAAAGGAAAATGAAATCTGCAGGTAAATGGAGGGAGCTAGAGAAGATCATATTGCATGTGGTAACCCAAAAAGATATGGCACATTTTCGATGACATGTGACTTCTAACTCCAAATCTTCAGAGGTGAGTGCACAACACGGAGTAACCACAGAAACCAGGAAAGTCAAAACAGATGACAGATGACGGCAGAAGGGTGGGTGGGGCACAAGAGGGGGGATGTTAGGATACAAGTGATTTGAAGGGGGAAATGGGAAAAATGGGGAGGCTATAATTATAGGGGAATTTATACTTTTAAGCAGGATACCCTTTTTGCATTAAGTACCACAAGAGGCACCTATGATGAATCCAGGGAACAGTTGATGAAGGGTGTCTACCTCTGGCCACAGCAGAGACCTTTCACGTGCTATGTGAATCCTGTAACTGGACTCTAACTATGTATTAGGCACTTCTGATTTTTGAGAAGTCAATATCTCAGACCTCTTGAGAATGTTATAGAATCTTCGTGACCAGGCATGTTTAACACAAAAACATCTAGATTAAGTTCAGTATATTACAGGCAAAGCATAAGGTCCAGCCTAATTCCCAGAGGTAACTCTTCACACAAAGGATTCATCTTCAGTGAGGAGACCAAAGATCTGGACATAAGGATGGAACAAAGATAGTATTTTAAACTCCCGTGTTATTACCATGTTATAAAAGACAAAAGAAATTAGTCATTAGAATAGAGATATCCACTATGATTTAATACTAGGTACCTTTTTTGCATATAGCTCCTGTTAATCTTTAAAATGCTCTTAATATTACTGTTACCCACCCCCCTTTTATTTAAGGAGAAAACAGTGTAAGAAGCTGAACAGAAGTCAGCAGTATAAGGCTGGCCAAGGGCAAAAGGGCTGGGATTGGATGACATTCAAATCCTGATGCTAACAAAGCCCCCTCCACACACACACACCGTTAGCAATCTTCTAGGGGGGTATAGCTGATCATATCTCATAGACTATCATGAAGATCCAGTGAGATAAAAGTAAGGGTTAGATAGGATATGGCTCTATGGTAGAGCATTTATGTAGTTTGTGCACACCACTGAATTTGATACTCACACTGAAAATATTTTTAAGTCTATAAAGCACTTAAGAGATGCATACCTGACACACTGCAAGCATTTAAGTGATGGCAGATACTCCACTAGCACTACTACAGTTCAAGTCAATCTAACATCATGTTTTCAACATGTGAGTCTCTGAAAAAAATCAGTTTGCCTCCAAAATTCTGCTTAACCAGAAGCAAAAAACAGAGGAATAAAAAGATCAGGCAAGAGGCTGAAAATGGACCAGAAGAAAGGCAAGAGCAGCCTGTGTGGATTCATCCAAGGGAGACCTGTGGCCCATTTACAAGCGTGGACATTAAGGACTGTGCAATTCTTGTGAAAGGAAAAGAGTCACGAGACCTACCCCTGCGAAAAGTGTGCATCGGTCCAAGAAGTCTTGACATAGCACAGCTGGAGAGTGGTAGTCATACACAAATAGTCATGAGCTACTGAGTGGAAAGATGATAAAACCAAAATGACCATCTCTAATTGGCACTACTAATATCACTGGCATTTTCTACACCTTTAATTTCTAAATACTCTCCATATAATAATATGTGTTATTTGTGTCATCAGAAGAAAATGCTCATCTGAACCTTTTTTTAAAACAACTAAGCCATGTGAAGAGCAAGAAGTGACATAAGCCCCTGAGGGAGGCAGAAGGGGGTAGGCTGACACTTTGCTGTTGGTGGCTCTATGAACTATGGCACTGGCAGCTCCAGGGAGACGTCAGCCTTCCATCTAATCCAGGATTTATCTATATATGTCCAAAGTGTGTCACTCCTGGAATTTCTAAATGCAGTACTCACACCCAGTCTCCAGACGTATCCCAAATAGGTTTCTAGGTTCTCTGGGTGGCATTATAAATACTTAATTATATCTGGAGCTGTTCAACTAACCCAAATAATGCTCTCATTCCTTGTCCCCGTTTTTTATTCCTTGAAATATAAGTAGTGGCCTCCTTGATTCGAGATGATTTTCACAGCACTGCTCCAGCCTGATGATAAAAATGGGAAACAAAAAGCTTGCCTAAGGTCCCCTTGGAGAAGCAAAAATAAGAACCTAGATGCTTTGGTCATAGCAGCCAACCAGGGGGAGGGAGCAGGACATTCTGTACCCACCCTGGCTCTGAGAGGTCCACTCACCTCTGGAACATAACACAGGAACTTGAACAGGAAAGAGGCCCTACATGGTGTTGTTTACAGTCATAAAGACTGCTAGCAGAGTCTTCTGGGTTCTACAGCCTTTTCTATACAACTGTTACTCCAGAATCTGCCTGGGTCGTTCCCTTTTAAAGAGGGCTTTGTCTTTCTCTTCATCATCAGGATATCAAGGGCTCACATCTTTGACCTTTCAGCAAGACATTCTGTGTGGCAGTCACAGTGAAAGAAAGTGGGGTGTGGGGAAGGGACACAAAGAAGGGTGAGTACGGGGGGCAAGAGCCAAGGCAGAGAGGGCAGCAAGCATTCTCTACTCCTTGGGCTGGAAAATCTCAAGGGAGAGAAAAGAGGACTAGCACGCTAAAACGTACACATCCTCCCAACCACCCCATATCAGTGAATCGAGCCATTTGTTTATCCGGCTTCCAAAATATTTAAAGCCGATGACCTCCAAATATGACTCTCCAAATCAGAATACCGCTGGAAATGCTCTCTGCTGTGAAGACAAAAGTTCCTCAAGTCGTGGGTATGGCTCATTTGCCTACAATTCACAAACCCTTGGGTTCATTTCCCCACACCAGCAGTAAGCAAAAACTTAAAAAAATTTTGAAAGTTCCTTTCTTGATTCCCACATGATGCTAGCTAGCCTAGATCTTGAACTCTTCCTTCCCACTCTCGGCCAGGAAGTTACTCAAAAATGCAGACTCATCACCCAGGCAGACACAGGATATAAAGGGAGGCTAAGCGAAGGCCTCCAGGTACTCTCAGGGTCGGGTGAGATTCGCAGAACCAACAAATCATCCAGGGTGAGAAGATGTAACAGTGCCAGGTCCCTACACCCAGGCAAAGGCATCGCAGCATCCCCAGTAGCTGCACAAGGCTGAAAGTCCCAAGGTAGAATGCGCCTATGGCTGGGGATGTAGAAAAGACAGGAAGGTATATATAAGCACATGACAAAGATATTCTCCCAAATGACTGTAGAAACATACAAAATCTGCAACTAACCATAGAAACGTATGCTATAAATGAAAGGGATCCTGTGGTGTGTAAATTATAGCATAATAAAGCCACTTTCTAAGTCCTAAAGAAGAAGTCCCAAGGTCGCTGCTCATCACGGCCTCCCACCTCGCTGCCCCCCACACCAGGAACTTGGCATCAGTCTGACTGAGATGGCACATACAGAGATGACTCATCCTTTTCTAGATGACATTTGCTGAATTTCTCATGTAAAATAACCATCAAAAAAAAAAAAAAAACTAACTTTTTTTTTCTTAAAGAGATGCAGGTTTGAGGGTTATGGAAGGAAACCCAACATTTAGAACAGAGACTTGTACAAGCGGAGCCTGCTTTATGGCCTTCCCACTATTGCCTTCGTGCATGAACTGAGGCTGCCTCAAGCACAAACCCCTAAGCCTTGAGTTGCTGTGGTGGCATGAAGGGACGCTGCCCAGACGAGGTGGGGGAGCAGAGAAACAAGCCAAAGTCATCTCCCAAAAGACACCGAGGCCAAAAGCGATCAGTTCCACCCCAACGTCCTCTGCAATGGAGCAGAGCGTCCCTGCTGGGGAACTTATTACCAGTGTGCTGGCTTCATTAAAAAGGAAAAGGGATTCCTTTCCAAAGAGAACCATGTTGCTGCTCTAATGAGACTGGCCACGTGGTAACTCGCTGACCTTGCACACTACTCTAGCAGTTTTGGTCAGAGAGCCAGCACACAACCTCATGGCCTGGCTGGCAGATGTAAATCCTGGGCAAATGGCTGCGAGCTGAGGCCTGAGGATGCCAAGGGAGCACCCCCAGGGCCTGCCTGGCCTCCAGCTCCCACAAAGCCATACTGTCCACAGCAGGATTCAGGCAGCTGATGAGCTGCTGGATAAGCTGCCCAAGGCAGGGTCTGTCTCAGGCATCGTTTGTGAGATCCAGACACCAAAGCAGGAAGGCCCTGTCGCTGGGAGAACAGCAAGCAGATATAGATTCTCCTAAGCAAACAGGAGCAAAAACGCATCACTGATGTCCTCACAGGGGCATCTTGGGATTTCACCCCCAGCAGCTGTAGCCTTCTCCAACCCAGCCCTGCAGAGATCAGAACAAAGACAGGCACCCAAGGAGGATGGAGCCTTTGGCAGAAATGAGTGGCAGGAGGGACAATCAGCTCTCACTGGGTTTGGGATAGTTCATGCTCCAATCAACAGACAGTCCCTCCTCAGATACCCAGCCTCTGCAGCAGCTCAGCCAGCATGCTGTGCTTCCTGGATGTTTTAAAAGGGGGAGGAGGGAAGGTAGAACATAATTACAGGCTCTGACCCCAACTGCCTTTAACCCTGAGGGAATCAACCAAGATTCACTGCGGGGGAAACTGACTGCCCTGCGATTGCTGAGGAATATAAAGATTCCTTTCTGATGCCCTCCACCCCCACCCCATTCTCACTGCTCAGAGGGTCCCAGTAGGCTCCCCGGGCAGAGCTTAAGGAACAACTGGATCCCAGGCATGAGGCCCCATTGGCTGAGACAGCATGTTTCCTGAAACATGTTCAGTTTTGGAACACTCCATCACCCTCTGACCTGCGTTAGTGCTGCCTGACACCCTGCAGATACCTGAGCTGTCCCAAGGGAAGGTTGGGCAGTTTAACAGGCACACTGAAAGGAAAGGATGCTTTGAGGACAAAGTTTACACAGAAGCTCTTCTGGCCTATTTTGACTTCCTGTGTGGTCTGACACACCCATACACATACATGCCCACACATTCACACCCCACACACATGCAAATCGCTAGGGAGAAAGGAGAGTAAGCTATGGGTCACACAGATTTACAGGCCTACCCTGAGCTCTGAAATCAGAATCTCCCTGGGTTGAAAGCCTAAGAATTTACAGTCCGAGAACATCTTACAGACAGCACTATCTCTTTTAACAATGCATGCAACAGGCTAGGCCTGGTGGTTCACACCTCTAATCCCAGTACTTGGGAAGTAGAGGCAGAAGGATCACTGTGAGCTTGAGGCCACCCTGGTCTCCACAGAAAGTTTTAAAACAGTCAGAGCTACATAGGAAAACCATGTCTAAAACAAAACAACAGCAGCAGCAACAGAAAAAAAAAAAAAAAAAAAAAAAAAAAAAAAAAAAAAAAAAAAAAAAAACCAAGTTTGTTCTGGGGAAAATAGGGAAGGCTCAAATGGCTGCAGTCATGGCGAGCTGAATGGGTACAACCACCACCTTGCAGTCAGGACAATCAGGTAGTGAAAAAAGAAACCAATTTCAATGTATAATTGACTTATGCTGTGCTTATGCTACTAAACTCTACATCTATAATTCTCATCTGTGTTTCACAGTAATAGCCTTACATAGATAGTAATTACCACCTTACACTTACGCTGCTTTCTTCAGTTTGTCCTCCAAAGGTCAAATCCAAAGGCCTCTGGGAATGTTCTCATCCAAAAAGTCCAGGACAAAATCCCTGGTCCTCCTCCATTCAGATGAGCTCCAAGCCTCCTCCTCTACCTGCCTGCTATGTGTTGATAAAGTTTTCAGCCTCCACTCTCTTCTCTTAGGTCTCTACCATCCATTAGAATCACCTAGGAAGTTTATAATTCCCAGCCTAGACGCACTGCATCAAAATCTCGGGGGGGGGGGGGGAGGTCACTATGCATTCACTGCAGGGCCTCAAACAGCACCTGGGGTGAGCCAAAGCCCCCATGTCCCTTCCAGAGCTCAAACCCTACTCCACCTGCATGCCCCACAAGAACAACTTAATAGAAACAAGCATCACCCAACTGCATGTCTCCACCACACACCACAAATCTACAGTGATGCAATGGAGTCCTGTCGCCACCTAGGACCTGAGAGACACTTCGGAGGCGCCCAGCTCCTCCCTCCCCTGGGCCCTCATCTCTTCCATTTCTCAATCCTGATACAGTTGAGTGTGCATTCTCCTCTTTATTTGTATCATCACGTTTCCTCTGAAAAATTCCATAGAACCCTGAATTCCACTCCATAACTCTGAATGTTTAAGTAGTGATCCCACTAAGTCAAGCAAAAATACACAAGAGTGGACTACTTCCTGTCACTCTCTCTGTAGTCCTTAGCACAGAGCCCCGCCCTCCCACCTCAGGGACAACTGTATCCTAGTCTGTGAAACCAATTACTCCCCTACCAGGCACCAAGACAGACAGATATCTCCAATGCATCTACCTTAGGACAGTGCTAAGCATACAGTGGATCTTACATTACTGCTGAAACATGCAGCTATTTTTAAGAAATACAATGGCAACTACTTTTTAGCTTAATGATTATGGTTCAATGATTCTTTTTATAACACAAAGTAGCTAGACACACCAAACCTGTGACTTCTTACTGCTGTAAACTTCCCTTCTAAAATAAATGAAATTTTGAATAGATTGTCTCAAAGTTAATAAAGAATCATGAAGGTGAGGCAAAATTAGCAGAGGTGACCTACAAATGGCAGATAAGTAACACGGGCCTCTTTGGACTTGATAAGCCTTAAACTAGCCTTTCCCAAAGGTCTCAGCTCCCTCCTCCAAGTACCCCTCCAAACTGCCAGTACTCACTCCTGAGCCATGTGATCTTCCGCCTCCTTTCTAGATGCTTAACACCCAGGAGAGGGGCAAGTGCCTGGTCCACTCTGACAGATTCTACCAGTGTATACTTCTATGCCAGCAGTTCTCAATCTCCCTAATGCTGTAACCCTGTAATATAATTCCTCATGCCCCCATCCATAAAACTGTTTTTGTTGCTATTTCAGATGTTAACTGTAATTTTGCTAGTGTCATGAACTGTAATATAAATATCTGTGTTTTCCAATGGTCTTAAAGAGTCACTACCCACAGGTTGAAAAACACTGCTTCATACCTATAGGAGCTGTTCTAAATACCTAAGCATAAACCAAAGAGTACATGTATGGTGGTCTGAAGATGCTTGGCACAGGGAATGACACTATTTGGAGGTGTGTGGCATTGTTAGAGTAGGTGTGGCCTTGTTGGAGGAAGTGTGTCACTGTGGATGTGGGCTTTAAGACCCTCATTCTGGATGACTAGAAGCCAGTCTTCTCCTAATGGCCTTCAGATGAAGATGCAAAACTCTCAACTCTGCCTGCACCATGTCTGCCTTGACACTGCCATGCTCGTGCCTTGATGACAATGAACTTCACATTTGAACCTGTAAGCCCGCCCCAATTAAATGTTATCCTTATAAGAGTTGCTTTGGTCATGGTGTCTGTGCACAGCAGTAAAACCCTAAGTAAGACAACATGTAACATAATCCTGTCCTCCATCCAAAAGACATCTGCAGGAAAAGCCACCATGGGGAGATGGCACACAAAACATCCCATCTTTTGCCTGCCAGGAATTCCAGTGCCCACAGGCAAGCTTCCACCATAGATAAGACATGCCCACTAGCTCAAAGTCACTATCTCCAATCACAAAAACCCTCCTGAATAGAGCACACACTATACCAGATGAAACACAACAATACCACACTAGAACATAAGAGTAAGCCTTGTGTTTGGGTAAAGCTAAGATACAGCTGTGCCACATTCTAGAGAATAATGCTCACTATAGCTTTCAATCCTAAGAATTCTAAGATGAACAAAACATAAAAGTCAGATGAATATTCTAAGATTTATATTATAGAAGTTATTCTAAATAGAAAAAAATACCTGATTTCCTACTCTAAAAGACATGGCTGAGGAAATTCAGTTCAGTCCAAACATTTTTAGACAATTTTCCAGAGAATATCACAGTAAAAATATACATATATGTTTATATATATATATATATATATATATATATATATATATATATATATNTATATATATATATATATATATATATATATATATATATATATATATATATCACTTTAGCTGAGCGGTTCTGGAGTAGAAATTCATCCTACAGCTATGATCATTTCTGTGTCCCATGCCAGAGGCATGTACATCAAAGCATATATGTGTACATATATGTATGTTTATAAATATATGTATGTATGTGCATATACATGTTTAAATACATGTGAATACACATATATGCTTATATGGCATCTGTATATGTTATATGAGCATGTTATATACATGTGTATGTATATACATATACCTGTTTATATGCATGCATATTGTGTACATATATGTTTATATACATATCTCTGTGTAAATATATTGAGATAGATATAAACAAAGTCTCAGGTAATCTAAGGGTCAGCTTGGAACTCTCTATGTAGCTAAGAATAACTTTGAACTCTGGTCATCCTACCTGTACCCACCCAATGCTGTGATCAAAGACAAATGCCATGATATTCAGTTGTATACCTAACTGAGGCTTATGCTCAGAGCTTTATACTCAGAGCTAGGCAAGCAACCTACAAAACAAACTAAGTCATGCCACAAGCCCAAAGATTAGAAATAATGTAATTGTTTAATAGAGAGATGGTTTTTTTTTAAAAAAAAAAAGCAGTACTTCATCCATGCACAAGTGCAGAACATGAAAATAAATCACAATTAGGTGTATGACAATACATGTGCATAGTGTATTGCATAAGTGTATATAAGTGTACCAATGAACACACACATATATTTGCTGACACATTCATATTTCACTTAAAAAATTAACTCAGATGGCAAAATGTTGCTTTCCATAGAATTTTGGATCAAGACACAGGGGATGGAGGAAAACTCAAAAGTCTTTTTTGGTTTTTGATCTGTGTGCCATTTGTAGATACTAACTATTTATGATAAAGATGTGAACAAAAGTAAATATGCCACTGTAATTGCATCTTTGCCTTTGCCCACAGCTGATCCACAAGCTAACAATGAGATAAGCAATCAGAACTGTTGCAGTTCTGGCCTGTGACCTTGGCACAGAAGCAGCCAAAGTTCAATTCGGCTGCCCGGAAATCTTGCTGAAGCCACTCGAGATATGCCAGTTCATATTTTCAAAGTGTTCCAATGAGCCTGCAGTAGATGTTAATATGATAGGGAGATCAAATAAGCTTTGAAACCTACCTGCAGTATCTTTGCAAACCATACAAAACAGAGCTTATTTTGGCTTTTCCTGTGTGGCAGCAGCAGGAGTCAAAGCACAGCTACTGAGTTGGCCCTGAGAAGCTGACTAGCTAATAACCATTGATCCAGAATTCACAAGCCCCAAACCTTTGTCCATCTGGCAAAGAAAATGCACACACATGCACATGAACACCCAACCTGACCCCAGGAATCTCCTCTTTCTAAATATAGTAGGCAACTGCCCAACTTCCAAACGCACCCTCCAAAGCATTCTGTGCCTTCCAACCAAGGTGAAATGAGCCAGACATAAACACACTGTGACAGCTTCTGGCCCTGCTGCCAAGCTCGTTTCCTTACTATTTCCACTCTTCCTCTACGCTGGGTTTCTACAAAATGTGGAAACCCCAGTGACACCAATTTATAAAAAATCCCTCTAGCTACTTATGTTGTTTGCTCTCATCCTAACAAACATGCTCTTCCTGCCAGGCCCCACAGTTTGAGTTTGGAGGTCTCTCTTCGATATGGGCAAAGTATGGTTCATCTCCATTGTACTTGTAAGAATCTGCAGCTCAGAAAAGATATTAGACAGGTCCAAGACTAGTAAGGAAGCCTGCACTTCTTGCCCTACCAGAACACTTACTGGGGGTAGGGGGCACTTCATTCTTTCAGAATCAACAACCACACCTCAAAAGGCAGCCTATTCAGAATGCTTCCTATTAAACCAAAAAGTTAAGCTTCAGAAACATAATCTAGCACACATTCACCAAACCAATTAGTGACAAGGAAGTAAACTACTTAGTGGCTATAATGCAGTCTGAGACAAACCCAAAGTATTTCAAATGTTGGGAGCCACGCACAAAGGCAGACAAGGGAATGATCACTGCAGCCCTTTCTCTAACTGAGAAACTGAGATAATCCAATAATCCAACCCTCTGAGGTAATCAAAAGGAATGCTGGGTATACATGGACTGACCTAGAAAAAGTACCATAGGGGAGTCATGGGGAAAGTAAAACAATAATTTATGTAGCTAAAATCCCATTTTTAAAACATAATGCACAGAAAATGGATAAGGAAAGGGGCATCCCAAAGTGAAGGAGAAGAGAGTCTTAGGCTACGGGTGTAACGTGTAACTCGGAGGTAGGGCACCTAGTCCATCATGTGGAACACTGAGTTTGATCTCCAGAACAGAAAATAACGAGAATGAAAAAGAGAAGGGGGAAGGACAAAGAGAAGGATGCAGGGAGAGTGAAGGGGATGGAGGGAAGACTCACTCTCTCTGTATACCTCTCTAGTATGCATGCATACTTGTGAATTATGTATGTCAGCATCATTTCAATTTGCCTTTGAACCAGATCATCCATACACACTGTTAATTTTCTCTGTAAACCTAATCTTCCTCAAATTCTCTGTACTTCAGAAAATAATAGCAGCATTCACAAAATTGCTCAGGTCAAACATCTCAAATCATTCCTGATTTCTTTCTTTTCTCTGATAGTCCATATTCAACTAAACACCAAATTACGCCAGTTCTACTTATAAAGCACCCAGCCTCTGATGTTACCATCCTGGTCCAAGGTGTCATAGCTCTTATTTCTAATTAAGAGGCCAACAGCCTCCTAATTGGCTCCTTGTTCCAGATGGTCCCACTATCTTGTCTCACATAACCCTGTTGACCTTGAATTCCCTATGCAGCTAAAAATGACTTCAAACTTATCCTCCTGCCTGCCTCTACCTTTTAAGTGTTTAGATTAAAGGAATGCACCTCAAGACCAGATCCCCATGATCTTTTTTAAAGTACAAACTGGATTGTATAACAACATCCCATGGCCATCCATCACAGAGAGAATGAGACAGACCAAAGTCCTTTCAAACACTCAAGAGTCCTATGACCTGGGTTCTAGACTCCAGGTCCATTTCCCACCACTGTGCTCCGGTCTCACAGATGCCATCTTCCCCTAGTCTTCTGCACCTGTCACTTCACCACAAAATCCATATCATAGACCAGGGCTTTAAAGAACATGGCAAGGACAAAGCATAAGCTCTCAGTTTGCACATGAACGCTTTCTTTATTAGCAAAAAAAAAAAAAAAAAAAGTCTCAATTGAAATATACTGAGTTGTAATTTTTGAAATTAAAAGCAAAGTCAGTCACTGGAGTAAATCTAAAATAATCGCTTTGACAATTAGGTTTATAATGGCATCCCCCTCCTAGGCTAACTTTTCAATAGGCCAAGGCCTTGACAAGATGATATGATCACCTTCAGAAGTTGTTTTCTCCTAATATCCTCCAAACTTTGTCAGTGCTGGAGGTTTTGGTCATTGTCTAAAGACTAGAATGCCTACCTGTAAGATCCACTATGAGAGACATTGATGGGCTTAGGTAGGACAGCTGAACCACTGTCCCCCTATAACCAATCTCTTCAGGTCCTGAAATACACGTCAGATTATGCAAATGGTAGCAAAGAAGACCCCAAAAGAAACAGATGGACAAAATGAACTAAGTACTGTTCACTTCATCGTCAAAAGTTTTATGGGACAAAGCAGAGGCTGTGTATGTGACTACACAGCTCAGCAAATAAGTGAACCAGTAGCCAATAAATGCAGGACAGATGCTCACCACCATCAGTCATCAGTGAGATTAGAGCCAAAGGAGATACATGACCCCAGTAGTGTGCTACAATCAAAAAGAGATACCAAGTGTTGGTGAGGCTCATACACTGGGGCCCTGTAATACGGTGCTTCTGCCGTGGGAAATGGTTTGTTGAGCTTTTAAAAGTTAGACCTAGCTTTTCCTCCTCCAGCTTCGTTTTGCTGACTGGTTTTTAACCACTGCTCTCCCTAACTATACTGTTTTCCCTAATGACAAAACAGCATTTGGCTAATGAGCAGAGTGTCGAGGTCATCGAGGGAGGTAGAGGACATCTGGGAAGCAGAGGATGACATGACCGAAGGTGACCTAGGGTATGGCCTCGGAAAAAAACCCGGTGGTATTTATGAAGTTCTGTGTTCGATTACATCTAAGAAAAGGTCAGATGGAAAGAACCCAAGCCCTCCTCCTCCGTTTCCAAGAAAGGGGGAAGAAAGAAGTGAAACCAGTTTCCAGTATTCCAGGAGTAAGGGCGTGCGAGATACATGCACTCACGGATACAGAGCATCCAGACGACTGAGCAGCACGGATTCTAACTCAGAATTGTCGGATGAACAGTTAAGGCGACGTCTTCATGAATTGTTAGAAGAAGTAGAGATTTTAAAAACGGAACTTGAAGCATCTCAAAGACAACTTGAAGGTAAAGAGGAAGCATTGAAGACGTTGTACATCGTGGTGCGCACTAGGCTCCGCACCACGATGTACAACGTCCACAAGCAGTCAAGGCCAGCCTAGTCTATAAAGTGAGTTCCAGGACAGCAAGGGCTATACAGAGAAACCCTGTCTCGAAAAACCAAAAACAAGAAAAAAAGAAAAAAGAATAAAAGTAAAAAAGAAAGGAAGGAAGGAAGGAAGGAAGGAAGGAAGGAAGGAAGGAAGAAAGAAAGAAAGAAAGAAAGAAAGAAAGAAAGAAAGAAAGAAAGAAAGAAAGAAAGAAAGAAAGAAAGAAAGAAAATAAATCCTCCAAAGCATGGCAATGCTTGGCAAAGCCACAAGCCACACACAGACAATGCTTCAAAAAACTATAGAACAAAAAAAGATCTTTCTAGAAGGAAATAAATGCCTTGCAGTGGGAAATGGAATTTGATCAGGATAGATTTAAAAATATAGAAGAATCTTGGATCCAGAAATATGACAGGCTAAACTGTGACAATGCAGTCCTCAGAGAGAATCTGAAGTTGAGGACAGAGGAGATAAAGATGCTCAAGTCTGAAAATGCTGTTTTGAATCAGCGGTACTTGGTGGTCCTCGCCATGCTTGAAATCAAATAGCAGAGGATGGCTCAGGAGAACATGGGTCAGGAGAGTGGCTTTACAGAGGTATCAGGTCTCGAGCTTGCGGTCCTTGGAGCCTGCCTGTGTCATGGTCCTGGAGGGAGCCCCTGTTCTTGTGTCAAGATGGCAGCATCCACTCGGAAACTGGNTCTTCAGCTCAGACACGAGTTGGAAACTCTGCAGAAGAGTAAGGAAGAGGCGCACATAACGGCAGATGCATTCAGAATTGCTTTTGAGCAGCAGTTAATGAGGAGAAATGACCAGGCGCTGAGACTGGCTGGAGGGGATCTGTGTAGAAGAGCGGCAATGCCAGACAGAGGATGGATATCCGGCACAAAGGAGAAAGAAGACCTTGGGGCAAAGACTACTGTGGATACTCCCTTCAGAAAACAGTTCTAAGGGCACTGAAGACCAAGACAATACGCAAGAGGTCTTTAAGATGCTGNTAGATTTGTTGAATGATAAAGAAGAAGCACTGGCTCACCAGAGGAAGGTTAGTTACATGCTTGCTAGGGCACTGGAAGACAAAGACACTGCCTCCCTCAAAAAGGAATAAAGAAAAAAATCCCCATGAGCCAGACTTTCTCATTCAAAACTGCCTAGCAGGATGCTTCAGAGCTCTGTGGTCTGTGTGATCCAGTACATTCAAATCATGTTTCTGAACCCATGGGTTGCATCTGTTCAATCCTCAAAAAGTTTCAGACTGCCCAGGAACTCTTAAAAGATCCTGTTCTTTGCCATCAACTTTATTTTACAAGTAAGCCACTTGAAGTTAGAATTAGAGATTCTAAAAGTCAGACTTTGGAGCTGGAAACAGAGCTCAGAGGTAGACATTTGGTTAGTGTGCCTGAGGCATGGGTTCAATGCATGGTAGCTCACGCCTTTAACTCTGGCATTCAGGAAGCAGAGGCAGGCAATCTCTGACTTTGAGGCCAGCCTGTTCTAAAGAGTGAGCTCCAACACAAATGTTTCATAAGGAAATCCTGTCTTGGAAGAATGAAACCAAACGGGCCTTGGGTTTGATGTTCGGCATTACAAAGACTTTGTCTGGAAGCTCATTTCTGTAAATTCCAGCACTTGGGAGGCTGAGGCAGGAGAACTACTGTGAGTTTGAGGGGTAACTAGATTACATTAAGACTGTTGCCAAGACAGAAGAACAACTATATAAATGTCAATATTAAGAAGCTGTATGCTTTCAAGGTGTTTTAAAAATTTATTAGCATAGTAATTTACAAAGTTGTAAGTTTCATTATGATATCTTAATACACATATTAATATATGTGTTTTGATGACATTCCTCCCTTTGAATTTTAGGATTCAGCTTAAGCAAACAAACCCTTAACACATGTCCTTCAAGAAATATCTTAGTATTTGTGTTGATATTTTTTATAAACTAATTTCCATATTTTGGAGAAAAAAAAAGTTAGACCTAAGTTTCCTTCAAGACTGGGTCTAAATCAAAATTTTACTTAAGTTTCCCAAATAGCTCAGCAAGTCTACTCCTAGGTAAGACACGAAGCTGGAAGTGAAAACACGGTCATACAAAGGCAGGCACATCAACACTCTGAGCAGCATCATTCATAAAAGCTAACAGCTGAAACTCAACTAGGAGTTTACAAACCAGAATCCTCCCCAGCAATAAAAAGGAACAAACTACTAATAAAAGCTAAAGCACAGATGAGCCTCAAATCAACATCCTAAGTGAAAGAGCCTGGATATAAAAGACAACACAATATATGACTCTACTCAGCTCCAGTTCCCAGGAAAAAAAGACAACTCTAAAGACAGGGAAGGGGGATTAGCTGCTGTGTGTGGCTTGAGAATGAAGAGCACTTGCTGGCAAACATGAGGAAGCTTTGGGAGTGACAACAATTTTCATCAACTGGACTCCAGTAATTGTTCCACAAGTTCACTTAAAACAGCTGAATTCTATGTCAGCTAAATTATTAACAGTGGGGGGGGGGCACCTACTCCCCCAAAGCACGCTGACCTGAAACAAATGGCTACTCTGAAAGGAAACATGAGGGACTGTTCTTGGGAGACACTTGAAAAATTGGCATGTCAAATGTAAGTGTTCATGGTCATTCTGTAGGGAAAGAAGAAAAAAAAGAGGAAAAAATCATTTCCATGATTTCACGGGAGAAAGAACAGTGCTTCACTGTAGTCGCTGTTAGTAATTAAAACTTAATAACAAGTCACTCAGCCATAAAAATCAAACTCTAGTATCTGACATAACATAAGTGGACCTGAAAATATCATGCTATGTAAAATAATCCACACACCAATGATAACTTTTGTTTGATACTAGAGATGCCTAGAACAAATAGAAGAATCTCATCAGGGTCTAGGGTGAGGAATCATTATTTTATGGGTATAATTTCACATTGGAATGCAGCAAGAGCTGTAAAACTAGAGAGCATGGTCAGTTACATAACACCGTGAATGTACTCAATGCCACTGAAGTGGATGGAATTATGTAAAAAGTGTTAAAGTAGTAAATTCTGGGCCGGGTATATCTTACCATAATAATTTTAAAAGACTGTTTTGAAAAATGAGCAAAAAAAAAATCTGAACAGACATCCCACCACAGAGGATACACAAATGGTAAATACGCATGTGAAAAAATATTCAAAAGCATATGTCATCAGAAAACTGAAGGGGAGAGTTGGGGTGGGGGTGAGTGTGAATTCTGCCACCTATTAGATGGTCAAAATGCCAAATACTGACACCATCACATACAGAGCAATAGGATCCCCTGTCTATATGCCTGTCTGTTTGTCTGTCTGTCTGTCTGTCTGCTGGAGGGAATGCAAAATGGTACAGCCATCTTGGAAAACAGTTTGGTTATCTCTAAAAAAGCAATACATGCTTTTTAAGAGATATACATATGGTAAATATGATCCAACAATCATATTCCTAGTCTTTACCCAAATGATCTGAAGTCTCTTGCCTATGCACAAGATTGTTGGCTTCATTCATAATTGTCCAAACTTGAAAGCAATCAAGACGTCCTTCCACAGGTCAAAGAAGAAACACATTTTGATACTTGGCAATGAGACCCAATAGTAGACGTGGAGGAACCATAAATGCACACTAAGTGACACAAGGCAATGGGAAAGGGCTACACACTGGTTCTTCCTACCTGACAGTGTGAAAGAGGGCAAACAGGAAGACAATGAAAAAGATCTGCAGTGGGCAGGAGATGAAAGGTGTGTGACAGACCATGGAGGACTTTTTAAGACAGTGGAACCATAACGACAAGTACAATGCCACTTGTACAAGCCACTGTACAGTCACTGTCCATCAACTGTTCACCACCAAGAAATTCACACTAATAATAGTCTGCCAGGGACCAGGGGTGTGGAGTGTGTGCTCTCGTGTGCAAGGCCTTAGCTTCAACCTCCAGTGCCAATAAGAGAAAATAAAATCAGCATTAGTTAATCAGCAATAATAGATGTATCAGGACTTTGAAAGGCTTAAAAGAGGAGGAAGAGGAGGAGGAGGAGAAAGAAGAGGAGGAAGAGGAAGAGGAGGAAGAGGAGGAGGAGGAACCAGAAGTAAGAGACACTGTAAGCTATAATGGCAACCTTGTATATATTCTACTCAAATGTGTCCTAAACCTCAAGCCAGTCTAAAGAGCAAAGTCTAGTCCTTGTTTAGCAATGAGAAGATGGTTCTAAGCCACAGGGAGTGGCTTGGAGACTAGAGATTAGATGCAATTTATTCAATGCAACTTTGAATAGAGAAACATGTAGAGATGCAGAGATGTTTTTATAGCCAGGGTTATATAAAAACAAAAAAAATCTTGTTTGGATTTAATTAGCTGTTGTTTATATTTGTATGAGTAATACTCCAAATGTCAGTATTGCAAATTACCACCACTTACAAATAATTAGGAAAGTCATTTTTCCCCTTTTCTTCACAGAAGAATTGGAAACAACTTTTTTGCTACCTGGCTCCATATATGCTTGTTCCATGAAGGTTTTTCATGACTAACATAATTACTGCTAAGCATATCGAACTGGCATTGGACATCACCTGAGAGCTTACACCATTCAAGAACAGCTCGTTCTTGGAGCCAAGGGAGAGGATTCATCAGGAAAGAGCTCTTGCTATACAATCATGAAGACCTAAATTTAGATCCCCAGAACGCACACAAAAAGCCAGGGTGGCCACATTTGAACCTACAACCTCGGAGTTCTAGAGAGCAGAGACAGAAAGGTCTGAGATTAGTAAGCAAGCCTACCCAAAATTGTGAGCTCTGGGTTCAGTGAAAGACCATGACTAAGTCAGAGTTGATAGAACGGAATACCTGATGTGCATCACATACACAGGTATACACACAACTGCTCACACATGTACATACACCCCCCACCCACAGTATGCACATGCACACACCCATCCATACATACACACACACACACACACACACAAACACACATGGCTCCTACTCACTGTGGAAGAAAACTGTATTAAATTCTAAAGAAGTACAAAGGTGAAAAGGTTTTAAAGTACACACATTTGGTAATTATTTTACTGTCGTTTTAATGAATAAAGAAGACAAATTGTTTGCTTTAAAAACTCAAACCAAGAACAAGTTTTTGGCCTCCTTATTCAAGGCTCTATTACTCAATTAAAAATGAATCACTGATAATCACTTGGTAGTTCCCAAAAAGAAATAGTGCTTTACAAAGACAGAAAAAAACAAAAAACAAAAACTAAAACAAAAACACCCTCCTAATCTACCCTTCTAGTCTTGAAGGCTCTTAAAGTCTATGAGGGCAAGAAAATCTGAGTACAATACAGAACATTGGCTAGCCTTGGCTACTCTTGGCTGGAATTATATAAAGCACTAGTCACTTCTCAATTGACCTGGTACCTACTGCATATTCTCTCTTCTAGGGATCTATGGGAAGCCTGCATCTTCACTACCAGCATTTTTACTGAGAGAACCAAGGGGTAATGCTCAGAAGAGGACTAGTACTGTCAGGTTCAAAACATGGTTACACAATTTCCTATCCCTGTGGATTTTGACAAGTTATTCCAGAAATGCAGACACAGGACAAAGCAGCTGGCTCTCACCCTACCTACAGATCTGGGTCTTAGGTTTCCACCAACTAGTATGGAAAATATTTGCCGGGAGGGGGTGGCGGGAAGCTGTATCTGTGCTCAACACATGCAAACATTTTTCTGTCATTACTGAATAAACAATGCAGTATGTAACAATTATGTCCCTAGCATTTGCATTAAAGCATGTGTTAGCAGCAATCTAGAGCTGCCTAAAGTATTCAGAGGGTTTGTATAAGTGACTTGTCAACAATAAAAGAGAGACTTGAGCATCTGAGGATTTGGGTATCCAAGATGGATCTTTGAACCAACCCCCGCACCCCCCCCTGTAGATATGGAGGGACAACTACATTCATCTTGCAGAATGGTAACATAGCACAATATTTGGCCCTTGACATAGGAACTGGCACTTACTAAATGCTCAATAAAATGAAATGTGCTGGCTTCCTTATTGTGCTATTTAATTGTCTAAAATGACCTTGACTATATGATGGAAGAGAAACAACAGAGACAGTACCATCTGAGAATGCAATGAAAAAGGCACATTGTCCTCAAAAGTGCCCATAAAAAGTCGGGATCCGCTAACATAAAAGCATTCGTTTCACTTAGTAAAAGTGTAACACTCCAAAGAAGAGCAACCTGTAATAGGGCTTCATTCACTATCACATACCCAACCTAACTTGACTGGAGGGGCTGGATTCTTAGTTTTGCCTTCACTATTAACTCTGCATCCATCAGACTAGGTAGACTCCATATCCACACCCCTCCCATAGATTGAAAACACTAGAACACATTTTCCAGGCCCTTGGAGATAAATCAATGTACCCTCACCTCTCCCTAAATCCCTACCGTGTAAAGAGTGAATGTCTTGTTGACTCAGCATCTCCCATCTGAAATTCAGTCATGAACTAGGTGCCTAAAGGTGACTGCTGCCACCTGGATGGCTGCAGTTGTACCTCTAATGTCCAGAATAGCCAATCTATGGAGGCAGAAGACTCGGTGGTTGGCCAGGGCTGCAGAGGTTTGGAGGAAATAACAATGACTGGTGATGAAAGCATGTTCTTTTGGAGATGACATAAACATTCTGTGACTGATGATGATGGATCCGTGAATATATTAAACCACTGAATCAGACACTTTGGATGAATAAGCTTCAGAAGATACTGTGACTTACATCTCAGTGGTACCACTAGCTCTAAAACCCCCATTTCTGCCCCAGCCACTTACTCTGTCAGAATAAGGATTCTCTATTTCAGAAAGCAGAAGTCAAATTCAGAGGGATATTCCCCAGCAACAAATCTAGAAATCGACTGTCAATGTGTAAAGAGACATGGTTCCCCAAAGCCCAAAGCCCTCTGATTAACAGCTTTTCATGTCTGTGAAACCACACTCAGTTTGACATCAAGTCCACAAAAGAGTCACACAGAAAGGCCAATGCATTCTGCAAGCCTGTTGTGTAGACAGGAAGGCAGACAGCCTCTTCCTCTGAGGAGGAAACTTCACCTAACAATAAGTTAATAGGAACAGAAGAGACACTGGGATACTTACATATTTTGTCCCTTTCTACCTCTGGCACTTTGTTTTGCATAACCATGACTTGATACAAGCACTATTACCAGAATCCTACAGTGTGCCCATCGGTGGCTAACACACACAACTGCTCGAGTTCCCAAGAGCTGACCACACATACCTTGGCTCCTTCTCTTTTTCAGGGGCACCAAGTCCTGAGAACCTTGAATGCTGGCATACTGGAGTACTGCTGACCATGAACTAAGAGGTGCCAAGGGTCTCCAAGTGGTGGTGGTAGAGGGTTGGGCTGGGTTGGTTTGGTTGTTTTAACATTCTCTTTGTCTTTCAGACTCTGAAAGATCTGAGTGACTATTTCCACTTTACAGAGGAGGAGCTCAGGCTTAGTAAGGTGCCCAGAGTCAAACACTTAATAAGCACTGGGCTCAAGATTTGAACCCAAGAAACTTCAAAGCTCACTCATCCTCTATCACTTCTACAGAATGAAAGAGGAGACCTAAACACACAAAATTATCTTGGCTGAGAGAATGATCAGCCAGTAAGAAGGGGGCCCTGGGTGACTTGAGTACCACGCAGAAAATGTCAGAACAAATCACCATCAGCAATGACTGAAGCAATAAGAACTCTCAAATTGGTAAGATTTTGGTGCACGCCTTTAATCCCAGCACTTGGGAGGCAGAGGCAGGCGGATTTCTGAGTTTGAGGCCAGCCTGGTCTACAAAGTGAGTTCCAGAACAGCCAGGGCTACACAGAGAAACCCTGCTTCGAAAACAAAAAAAAAAAAAAAAAAAAATTTCTTTACTTTTTAATGTGTATCCCAAAATAATTTGTTGCTTATGCTCTGTGTCCATACCAAAGATGGAGAAGCCATATAGAGTTTAAGAGGTTTGTTTTTATGAAGTCATTTTATGGAAATTTTGGCATATTCAAGAGAAAAACACAAGAGAGGCTGTGGTTTAGGCTAACCCAGATGACAGTGTTGCTTCAGGTTAAGCACAATGTCTTTGGAATTTGCCACCTTGTATTTGAATACCTGGAAGCCACCTTGAGTAGGTTACTGACTCCCTGGCTGTTTGGTGTCATCATTCACAAAGTAGAAGTAACAGTAAAATGATGTAGATAAACTCTGCCAACCGCTGAAGGCCATTTTTATCACCTCTGACTCACAGGTAAAGGAAATCTGAACCCAGAGATCTGTAAAAGTACTAGCTACAACACAAAAGCAACGCTACCTACATATACTCCTACATAGCTATGTGTTTATTTGTAAGCTATAGTGTATAAACACTGGCTTTTCGTGAACAGTAATGATCAAGATGGTCTGATTGAAGAAAATTACCATAGAGGAATTAATATGATGTACAATGAAGCAAGCACCTCACAATAACACAATTCAAACACCGAAAACGTGTGTTAAGAAGTCACGTCAAGCACACGTTCTGTTAAAGCAGTAGTGACAAGTAGTAGGGGTGGGGGTAGTTAGTCATAAAGTGGAAAGACTGGCATATTTGTGCCACTATCAGTCTTTCCACAGAGCTTCAGAGCTGACCCATCTGTCTGGTTAACCTTTGAACCCCAACACCGCAATGATTCTTCCTATCTAAAGAATGCATGCTCCTCAAAAATAGTGGAAGGCAAATTGCCAGTCACCCAAAACACCTTCCTCAGATTCAATGCTCGGATACAAAATGGAAGTCCAAATTCTAGCAGGTTTGGTCCTATAGGCTCCATTCTGGGCACAAAGGGACCATGCAGAATCCACAATTCCAGGCCAGTGGATGAAGCTATGTGACTCTGGGCTAGTGATTCCCCAAGCGTGAGGTTAACACACAAATAAAACCATGGCTGCCACAGAGTACTGTGCCTCCACACCCACAGGGGCAGCCACATGTCATTGCTACATCCTAGCATCTAGTGCAATGCCCAGGAAGTGCAGGCACTTCATATGTTTGCTGAGTGAGGCAGAAGATCAATTAAGGCTAGCCTGGGGTCAGCCATCCCCATATGGTGTGCATGCCTTCAATCATGGCACTCTTGGGAGGCTGAGGCAGGAAGGTCACTGGTCCAGGCAAGTATAGGAAAACCCTGTTTCAATGAAAAGCAGAGGTGGTGGAGAGAGGGGAAAGGAAGGGGAGAGGGAGAGAGAAGAAGCCAATCAAGCAAGCAGAAGGGTCAACCAAACTTTCCAGACCCAGATTCTATGTGGGTTCCAAACTTTCCTCAAACTAGAGGTAACTTGTCCCCTGAAACAAGGCAGGGCCTGGTCTTTGGCCCCGGAAAGCCTTCTGATAGCCGCACTGAGCTTTTATTTCACCCACGAAAGACTGGCACTTGCTGCCCTGACATTCCATCCCCTCACTCTTCAGTTTTAAAAGCAGCAGGCTTACGACATCATGGCACTTAGGTCTTTCTCTAATGAAGCCTGGGGACCATTCAGTTAGAATCCTACTCTGTTGAAGCAACCATTCTTAGCCGAACGATACCATCTATTAGGAAACCCATCACAGAGCCAGGAAAAGAGTCAAAGACAATCCCACTATCTGCCTTCACTTCCTGAGTATCAAAATGGAAAAGAAAAAAAATCGCTTGAACTATTTTTAAATGAACCCAATGGGAAAAAGGTAGCCTTTTCGCCCTGCAAGGTGCTCAATCCTAGAATGTTCTAATTTGACCACAAGGAAAAACTCTGGGCTTCCTCTTCAAAAGTTAGGCGGCACGCACATTTTAACACACACACATACACCTTGTACCAAGAAGGGGGCAGGGCAGCAAAAAATGGCTCCACAGAAGCTCAGGGAACCTTTCAAATGAGTTTAAAACTTCTATTTTCTGAGCAAGGGCTGAGGATTCCCTCTTAGCCTTCTGAATTTTAAAAGATAGTGAGGGAGAAGACGGGTATGGAGCAAGGGAGCAGGAGAAGGAGAAAGACGGATGTGTTCGGTCTATTTTTAAACCTTCGCCCACAGTTTAGAGTAAAGGAACACGGAACACTCTGGTTCTATACTCCCACCCCTGTCACCTTCTGCTAAGCGCAAGAATCAAAACCTGCACACGTACACCGCACTCATCTATGTCTAGGGATTACTGTCAGTGCTCCCAGGAATGCAGCTAACCAATCACCCCAACGCACAGAACCCAGTAGTCTGGACTAGGCTAGAGCTGCGTGCAAGGGCTCCTACAGGGCTCGAAGCAGACACCACCCTCCTCTTCCCCGGGATGGGCAGCGCCCCCTCCGCACGCTCCATTCCCAAGGCTGGGCACCGAGGTGAGCAACTCGGCCCCCTTAGGACACCAAGCCATGGGAAGCGTGGAAGTGGTTTTCCCCAACAGGCTGCGGCAGGCTCACTCCAGAAACACCTGTGTCGCACACACCCACCCAAGCCAGAGTACCACCCTGATGGCCACCTCCCCGCCCCCGCCGTCCCCGAATGCCGAGGGCTGGGTGACCAAATTCCTCCGAGGCAACTAACTCGCTCTTTTTACATATCCTTCTCGCCTCGCAGGAGCATAGGCACGGGTCACCCTGCGCCCCGGGGAGGGATGAAAGCCGGTGGCGCGCGGGCGACCCGGAGCCGAGCGCCGCCGCCGGGTGCCCTCCTGCGCTGCTCCGGACACTCACTCTTGAGCGCGCTGATGAGCGACTTCCCGTCCTTGATGAGCTCCTTGATGAATTTGTTGGTTTTGTCCAGCTCCGCTTCGTGTGACTTGAGCGTCTCTCGGAAGTGAGGGCTGTCGAGGCAGCAGTCACTGAACTCGAGCGCCGGGAGCCCCATTTCTGCCCGCGGAGACGGGCTGAGGGGACGCGCCTCGCACGCTGGTCGGCGGACACCCGCGACGACGGCCGATCCACAGGTGTGGGTGGCGCCGGCTACCCCGCGCGCGGGGTCGGCGGGAGCAGGAGACTCAGGACCGCAGCGGGGACCCGGACGGACGGCGGCTGCTCCTGCAGAGAGCCACCAAACTGCACACCGGCAGAAGGCGCGGCGGCGGACCCTTGGCGGAGCCTGGAAGCGAACGAGCCGGGCCACCGCCTCCCCGCCTCCTCTGCGGGCTTGCTCCTCAGCAGCCTCAGGCAGCCTCGAGCGCCCTCTCACAGAAGCCTCGGCCGCCCCTCCGGCGTCCGGGCCGCCCGAACCTGCTAGCGATGACCTAATCCCCCGCAGGGCCAATCAGTGAGTTTGCCTCGGCCCGACCCACGGGGCCGCCAGGGGACGCCCTGCCCTTCCGCGGCTCTAATCCAATCATCTATTTCTGGAGGCGGAGCCTGGGAGAGAGGGGCGGAGCCCATGCCACCCCTGGGTCCGCAGAGCAAGCCCCGCCCCCTCCTGCTCGGCGAAGGTTGCAGAGCTAGGAGAGCCTGGTGCTGCATTCTGTAGTGGGTGCGCCCCCCAGTCGCCGTGAACCCGGCCCGCCCCGTGTGACTCTAATCCGAGAGCCTGAAATGAGACGTCTGCTGATCTAGGGAACCGAAGAGCCTAGGTGTGCGGAGCAGGAAAAATCCGGAATGAGAACTGCCATTCGCCGCTGCCCACCGGACACTTCTGAGCATTCGAGCTTGCACTCAAAATACAGCCCCTTGCCCAGGAGAACTCTGAGCGCTGGGAGCTCGCAATCCCTGCTTCCAGTCAAGCAGAACGTATTTGCTTCTTTTAAATCACCAACTCCCCTTCCCTGCAGTCCTCTCGCCCCCTACTGTCCGTCCCACTAGTGGCCACTCCTGCTCAAATCCCGCCCACGGCTGCAACCTACAGAAGGTTCCCACGTCCTTAGCAAGAATTCAGCCTTTCCCTACTGGATTCCTAGCACCGCCTTACACAATTCTGTCCAATGTCTGCTACTCTTCCCTGCTGCCCAGCTTCACGAGGGCACGTGCCGCCGCAGTTCTCTGGTGGGGTGTCGCATTCCTATCCACTAAAACAGGGACTAGTATTTAAGAACAGCGCTGTGTACGGCTGTGTGTAGTCAACTATGCATCACTCTCCAACTTCCAGAGTGACCATCATCCCTCTGATCACTCACAGGAGTCAAGGTTAACAGCTCCCTCAGAGCGTTTGGTAGGCTGGGTCCCAGTGTCTAGAACTGAAGGATGAACTCCTAGAGAACAGAGACTGCCCTTGGCTAAATTATTTCTATACTAACTAACAACACACCTTTGGGGGTGCAGGATAGGGGAGGTGCTTCTTTGTGTTTTCAATCGGTCTGCTATTATAGATACAGCACTAGACTCAGGATGGAACCACGAGCCCAGAAAGACCTTGAAACTTGACTGCTTCTGTTCTGGAGAAAAGCAGCAACCAAGGAGTAGGCCTTGCTGTCTGATGTAAGGATGGAAGCCCTAGATACTTGGGGACAATGAAAAAGAGTTTCAGACTCCAACGTGTCAGAAAAAGAGGTCCTTGTGTGGGAAATTAATTGATGTACTTATCGAATGAATGAATGTGACCGGTTTCATAATTTGTATCTACAAAGCCAGGCTTGGGAACAGGCACAGATAGCAGATGATAGCTAATTAAATCCTGGAAACAGTCATTCCTCCCTTGCTATGGAGGAGGGAAAAAAGTTTGTAATGGAAATTGCATGAAAGTAAATCTGTTTATTAGACTTATCGTGAGCACCTAAAGGTAGGCACTCTGGTTATCTATTGTTACTTAATGGGTCACACAAAGCTTTCCTGCTATAAGCCATTGACCACCTATGTGAAGACTCGGGGTTAGGAGAGAAGCAGGGATCCAGCCTATTGTGTGGGTCCCTACTGTGATCAGCGTCAGTGGTAGATACTGGAGCAGTGAGTTGTCAGCTGGACTCACCTCTCTCCTCAGAAAGACTGAAGTCTTCTCCATGTGACTCTCTGTAGCCTAATTTCCTCAGAACGTGTAGCCAACAAGGAGAAACCATCACTTTCTGTGACCTAACCGTAGATGTCACACTTCTACCTTCGTTGGCTGCTAGCAAGTTAGTCACAAGTTCACTCCAATGCAAATGGAGGACTCAACTTTACCACTAGTTAGGAGAATGACGTGAACAGGCAATATTGCCCTAGGCCATTTCTGAAGTACATATTCTGCCATGGTAAGCTTGGCATATCGTGTAGCATTCAATAAATGTTAAATGAATGAAACAAAATGAGACCCACTATTAACAGTTTAATCTTGTTAAAGAATACTGGGTAAATATGCACACAGCAGTACATGTATGTACAGTAAATAATACATTCACTGTCATTTATTCAGTTTCTGTTTTACTTTCTAATATGTAATTAATATCTAAAATGTACTATGTAACTTGAACCAGGTTATATAGTTAATCAATATGTGTGGAACAAATATATTCACAAGCATGTAAATTAATATGACCTGTTTCTAGGGTCCTAGGCTACAGGGCTAATGTAGGTTCTAATAAGCCAGCTTCAACCACTTGCCATTCTCCCTACCCCCTCCCCCAAAATAGAGAAAATGATGATAGAAAAGCAAAAAGGAGGGGGAGGGATTTTAATCAGTGTGGCTAAACCCAGAAGAAAGAACAGCCAATCCTTCAGAGGTGCTGACATGAACTCCCAGATGACATAGAAAAAGAGCCAGAGGCGGAAGGCAGGGAGCATACATAGTTAAACAAACAGCCTTGGGTGAACTGTGAGCTACTCGATCATTATCTCAAGCATTAAGTAAATTGCTGTTGCCTGGGAGGTATCCACAGCTCCTGCCACGAAATGATTAGCCCGTTGATCCTAGCTTAGTAACCAGAAGCTAGGGAGCTGGGGGCAAGATGGGACCAGAGGTGATCACCTGTTACCATGCTTACTTACATTTACCGGCTGGACAACTTCCGGCAACTGCATGCCCAGGTGAAGAGTGGCTACTTGCAGCAAAAGCAGCCCCTAAGTCCTTGTCACAGCCATTCGCAAATACGTAAGTGTGTAGATAAGGGAGAAGAGTCCTGTAAGTCCACTCTGGAGTCCTGGCAAGTAACGTCCCACTCTTTTGGCAGTGTTGTGAGAAAGAGGGACTTAGAATACAGCAATGCTGAACACAAAATTCTGCATGCAGAGGGTGTGCCTGTGCCCTTCTTAGAAAGCAGGCCTCACAAGGAAGGGGACTTCAGAGATGCAGGCTTGTCAGCGGGATAGGGAGATGTGCATAAAACCTAAACATAAAACTAGGTGGAAGATGGCCAGGTCAGCAGCGACGTTCCTGTGAAAGCACATGACCAGCACAGTGTGTCTCTGGTCCTAGAGCTGAACTTCTCTTGCTGTGGGGTTTATTCGCTTGGTTCATTTGCTTATGTTTTGGTGGCGTGGTGGTGCTTCTGGTGGTGGTGAGAGGGACTTTGACCATCTTGAGCAGAACAAGCATGGTTCTCGAAGGTCTGGCACTTTTCATTAGATTACATCCTAAAGCTCGCCACTCAGGTCTATTCCCTTATTTAGCCATTTCCTCTTCCTGAGGCTATCAAAGTCCAGCTAACAAAGTATTGAAGTTCAGCAATCAAGACCCCCCTTTGTAACTACTCTATCCTAGCTCATTGTAACACAGACCTCCTCTTTTTCTCTTCTTAAAGGTTATACCTGCAAGGTCCTTTGCTGCTGTTTTTCTGTCTGAGTCAGAAAGCAACCACTTTTAACTTTTCTTCCCAGCTTAATAAAGGATGGCTCTGTGAAAACAGGTGTAGTTTGGTCTAACGTGGGGTCCAGGAGGGGACTCCACTGAGCAGAAGTCTCCTTCATTGATGCAGTGAGTAGACAGACCAATGACCCACCCATCATTTTCACACATTACAGGTCTTCTGGTGCCCCTCCCTCATCCATCAGCTGTTAATTGGTAAGTCCCCCAGCCCGGCTGACCTATACAATCCCAAGGTTATCGAGTGACAACCTTCAAGTGTCTGGTGCCCCTGTTCTGTCCTGTGGGATTGGGGAGACTGCACCCCGCCATAACCTACACTGGTTAGGGTAGACTCCCACAGTCTGCTGTTAGATGTGGATATTCCGTCTAGTCTGGTCACTCTTGGTGGTCTCACTGTTGGAATCCAGAGTCCTTTGCCCCTCTGAATAAGCCTCAGACCCACTGGGATCCCTCTCTTCGATATGGAGCCTGGGTGACCACCCACTCCCTCCCAGAGACCTCTCCTTGGCCTCTCGTAAGACACTGGGATGCTTGGTCTCTGTTCCACCCACTTCACTTTGATTGACTCACCCTTGGGGATGTCACGTCCAGAATCTCAAATGGCTAAAACTCCCAGACATTAAATTTCCTAAGCTTGTTCACCATAGTGTCCAGGTTTGGCCTCTCTATCCACTTGATAATCAATCTAAATGGCCACCTAACAGCTCTCTGGATTCTAACATTAGTCAGGATCTTTCCAAGTTTTGTGAGCAATAGAAAGAGATCGTTTATGCCTCTGTTTTCTCTTCTCTGCTCCAAGCCCTCTGTGTAATGCCTACAGTGAACTTTCCCAAGCCCTGTTGTAAACCTTCGTACCATTTTGTGTCCTGTTTAACCCTCTGCTAGCTGCTGCATGCAGCCCATGCAGGTGTGCCCCCCTCCCATCCCCCACCCCAGTCCTCCTATCCCTGGCCATATGGTCCAAGAGCCTGCAGCTTTGCAGGCCATCCCAGCAGGCCTGAGCTGCTACAGTTACTGCTACAGTCCCCACTGCCCACAGGTATGGAAGTTCCCCACTTTCTTTCAGATGGTGGTGGTGGTGGTGGTAGTGGTGGTGGAATTAAGCTGGTGCTGGGCACGGAACACAGACTTTCCACCACACTAAGCAAGCACTTTCCACTGAGTTCTCCCAGCCACTGTGTTCTCTAGGGTCTCTCTCTCTCAATTTGTATTTGGTGGGGGGGGGAGAGGCCTAAAATCTCAGCTACTCGGTAGGTTGAAGAAGGATGATCTGGAGTTCAAGAACAGTTTTTTTTTTTTTTTTTTTTTTTTTTGGTTTTCCGAGACAGGGTTTCTCTGTATAGCCCTGGCTGTCCTGGAGCTCACTCTGTAGACCAGGCTGGCCTTGAACTCAGAAATCCACCTGCCTCTGCCTCTGCCTCCCAAGTGCTGGGATTAAAGGCGTGTGCCACCACCGCCCAGCTCAAGGACAGTTTTAATTACTGAAACACTGTCTCATTTTTTTTTTTTTTTTTTTTAAGGAGGATGGAGGGTTTGGGTGCCTAAGCTTCACGGTACTCTTACACATTTTAAGGCCCTGGGTTCATCTGTCCTAGTACAAAGAGAATTAACCTAGTACAAAGAGAGCTTTCTTCCTAAGGTTGCAGCAGAAGTGACAAGATCAAAGCCAAGGGTAGAAGAGATCCCCCCACAAACACATGGAGCACTGGGGAACACATACCACCCCCCCATCCCCAAAGCTAAGCAAGGTGCTGTTATTGGAGATGGAGGGGCTTGATGCTGGACAGGCACAGCAGTGTGCAGTGCACAAAACCCCTCATCAGCCCGCTCTGGATTGGTTCCGCTGATGCTCTATTCCCATGGTCTCATTTCTGATGGCTTCCCATGGTTTCTGTAGCTTACACTTACTCATTGCTCAACAGTCTGAGACCATACACTGCTGAGTGTGGAATAAGACACTAGTGTTCTGACTTTTAAGATAATGATTATTGGTTGATGTAAGTGTCCTGCACCTCAATCCTGATGATGGTCCCATGAACATAGGATTTGTTAAAATTTATGGGGGCATTTTATTCCACTTAAATTACACCTCCTTAAAGAATATTTTGAATGATGACAATGATTTAATGACCTTTATTAAGTATCTACTGTGCAGTAGAAGCAATGTCAAATACCTTATTACATTTCCATTAACAACCCTGCAAAGTGGATATAGTTATTATCACTATTTTACATATAAGAGAAACTGAAATGGTCCTGTTGCCATTTTAGGAAGCTTAGAGAAGTAATGAATCTAAGTGTTCATAGCTTACTAGTAGAGCTTTGACTATATCTTTTTAAAAAATCAAAAATAAACTTAACTCCATACATATAGCTGTGACAAAAGTACCAAACCTTTAAACGGGCGTTGTAGAACAGTTTCCTCACAAACTGAAACATTCTATCCTTCAGAGAGGCTCTTTAAGCAGAGAGGAAAACAATTCAAAATAGCTTCAGGAAGTCCCTGAAACTGGCCAGATGCTCTGGGCTCCTTCCTCTCCAAATAATCAAGAAAGCTGCGGAGGGTCACTCAGACAAGCTAAGAGTAAAGAAGACTTTGAGACCAGAGCAGCTGCCTGGAAGTAGCACAAACCCACTGACCTGCCTGCAATGGGTTAGACCAACTGCGTATCTTAGGAGTGTCCCTCTCAAACCTATTGAGCTGCCTACACACTGTGCAGCACACACAATGTTCCCAGCTTCTGTGAGCTGTCACTCATGCTGGAGTGGGGTACCTAGCTTTGAGTCACTCCTGCTCCTGTAAGTAATCCCAATAAAACGCATTGTTCACCAAGCTAAATTTTGGAGGTCTACTCATACTTTGGTCTGTCATGGGCTCCCTATCTGGGGTGAGTAGACCATATATGGCATCTCCCCAGGAAAACTTTTGTCACACAGCAGGAGTTTCCAGAATTTGTTTTGTTATCCAAGACATATCAAAAATTACATGTTTTTAGCTGGACAGTGGTGGTGCACACCTTTACTCCCAGCACTCGGGAGGCAGAGGCAGATGGATTTCTGAGTTCAAGGACAGCCTGGTCTACAGAGTGAGTTCCAGGACAGCCAGGGCTATACAGAGAAACACTGTCTTGAAAAAAAAAAAAAAACCAGGAAAAAAAATTACATGATTTTGCTTAGTCTTTAAAACAAAGGCCTTATACTTTGTGTTAAAGCAACTGGTTAAAGTAAACTTGAAACCTTCCTTTTCTTGGAAAGAAAAACATTAAGTCCATCTTGATGATGATATTGGCTCGTAGTTCTGAAGCAACAGTGTTTGTATAACTTATTTTTTCCTCATGAAATTAATGATTCACACAATATGTAGCAAGCCTGCTACTTTTTCTATCTACTATCCATTAGTCATTGATTGAGAAAACACTCATGTATTTCAACTATGAACTAACTAGGTACAGTTCTAGATACAATAAATATTAACCCAGTCTCTTACCAGCACTCTTACCATCATATCTTCCTTTTTTAGAAGGAACTGAACCGAACCACGGAGAGTCATCTGAGTGACATCGAGCTGAGACAGCTGAGTGGCAGAACCAACACAGATTCTCACTTGGAGTCTAGCTCACACTGCCTGTGTTAATCATAGAACTTCAATGTATGCAGCTTAAGAATGCATTTGCTCAGGCTTTTGAGTAATGGTGGTCTTAGGTCTCTCTCCTGACTATTCTTCTATAAGTAACCCCAATAAACTTACTGTTTCATTATGTTGGACTTGGTGGAGTTATTATTATTATTATTATTATTATTATCATCATCATCATCATCATTATTATTATTTTGGTATGTTGTGGTTCTATCTAGAGTGAAATAGACATTTTTTTTTCACATTCATCAGGAAAAGCCAAACAACAAGGGAGTACCCAGATTTATTGAAAATCCCTCGTTGGGAGAAAGTAGGGCAATACTTCAAGAGATAAAGTACTCTTTGATCCTCTTTGCCTATGGAGATGTAAACCACAAAAAGAACAGGAGGGAAATATTTGCCCTGTGTCTACACATGCAGCAACTGGGCTACACCGGCCAGGGAGGAGTGACTGTGACAGATGTGACAGGCTTCGTAGACTTGTGGCCTTACTTCTCTTTGAATCTCTTTTCCAGAATGTCCCATGGTTCTACTTCTTTTTGTCTTGTTGATTTTCTTTTCCTCTTTCTTTTTTGCGATAGAGTCTTGCTATGTAGCCCTGGCTGTCCTTGAACCATTTTTGTCAGAGATTCTCAACCTGTGGGTCGTGACTCACTTGGCAAACCTCTATCTCCAAAAATATTAACATTGCAATTCATCACACCAGCAAAATTACAGCTATGAAGTAGCAATGAAAATAATTTTATGGTTGGAGGTCACCACAACAGAAGGATGTGTATTAAAGAGTCTCAGCATTAGGAAGGTTGAGAACCACTGATCTATGGAACCCAGACTAGCCTCAAACTCATGATGATCCCCCTGCCTCAGCCTTTCAAGTGCTGAGATTCCAGACACGCACTGACAGACTCAGGCATCATCATTACATTTCGATTACCCAATGTTCATGTTTAGAGAAATTTGACTTTAAAATGACTGGTGTTTCTTATATTTTCAGGCTAAAGCATTCTGTTACCGACATAGTTTTTTTTCTCCAACTTATAATATTAATTTTAAAAACATTTTTGGCCTCTTTGGTTTTCTGTTTTGTTTTGGATTTTGTTTTTGTTTTTGCTTGATCGTTGTTCATGTCTTCGTTTTGATTCCTCTCCCCCTTTGTCCTGTGCTTTGTTCAGTTTCCCCAGCGTTGCTCCGATGAGCTAAGCTAGCCAAGAAAGGAGTTGGCTTTGATCGGTGCAAAAGGAGACAAACAATGAGGACGATGACTTTTGGGGATTTTGTTTTATTTGGGGATTATATAATGTACATGTGTTTGGTGTTAGTGAACACACCCCTTTTTAAATGATATGATGGATGAAAACAGTAGCTAGTTGTTTTGTTTTGTTTTGTTTTGTTTAGGGGCTAAAGAGATATTAATCCATTAAGGGTGCTTCTAGTTCTTTCAGGGGACCCAAGTTCAGTTTCCAGTACCCATGTCAGGCAGCTCACACCAACCCATAACCCCAGCTTCCTCAGGAGATCCAAAATCCTCCTCTGACTTCAGCCAGAACCCACACACATATGGCATATACTCACACACACACACACACACACACACAAAAATAAATCTTCTTTCAAAAATCTTTAGAAAACTCAGTGTCAAAATCAACATTAATATCACATGTCATCCCAACTTTATGTGTTGTTTTACTTCTGATGCAAAAGTGTAAGCAGAGCTCAGGCCGCCTCTGCCCTGTGATCTGCATCAGAAAGAGCAAGAAACCAGGCCAGCTTCTCAGGCTAGGCCAGTGGCCAGCAAACTTCTCCCATCAATACGTAGAAGGTCCAACTTTCCTATTAAACTTACTCAACTCTGCACTGAGGCCTGCCTGAAACCAGGCACAGATGATGCGTAAATGAATTAGCATAGTGGCTGTGTTCCAACAAACTTGGGGACACTGAACTTTTAATTTCACACAATTTTTATGTGTCATAAAATAGTCTTCTTGGGGTTTTTTTTTTTTTGGTTGTTTTTATTTTTAACATGCAATAACCACTCTTAGTTCTCAGAGGATATGAACAAAAGCAAGGACAGACTGGAATTAGTCCACAGCCATCCTTTGTCCATCTCTGCTTTAGCCAAACAAAAGAAATGATGGATCAAGGAAATAGCAAGGTGTTGTGAGTGACAGTCCTCTGAGCCAATAAATGCCTATCTTGGGAAGTTCAACTGGCCCCCTTTCAAAAGGATTCTCTCAGCTGCAATTGTGAATTGGAGGGTGGGAGGGTCATGAGGCCCTCAGCGGAGTATTGAGCTGCTCCCCACCACTTGTTGCATGCAATGCTGCCTTAGTTGCTTCTGGCCTGGGGAGAGGCTAGGATTTCGGTTTTCAACCTTCCTAGTGTTATGACCCTTTAACACAGTTCTTCACATTGTGGTGACCCCCAACCATAAAACTATTTGCGCTGCTACTTCATAACTGTAATGTCACTACTGTTATGAATCCTAATGCAAATATTTTGAGACACAGAGGTTTGTCACAGGGGGCGAGACCCATAGGTTGTGAACTAACTGGGATTAGGTAAGGTTGCACGGAGAAGGGGCTCCATCCACACAACTACAGGGAGGGCCTCATTCCTGCTGAGTAAAGGCTTCCTAGGTGTGATTTGGAAAATTAAGTGAGGGGGGAACACCCACACCCATGTAGGTAAGCCTCACCTCCATAAAGAGGCCCGATAAATTCATTTCTCTCCTCGGAATGAACTTTGGCAGACTGTGCCTCAGTTTGTGGTTGGGATCATAGTAAGAAAGGTAGACAATGTGGCTTAGGTTTTCTCCTGGAAAGGAGTTTTGGCAATACAAGGCCAGGTGCAGGTTCCAGCCTTTGCATGCCAATGAGGAAAGCCTATTTCAGACGGAACCGGAGCTTGGTTTTCTAGTTATAAATTAGAAGAGCAGTTAACATCTAGTCCTTCCAGTTAATTTTTTTAGCACAATATTTTTATTGAACCTTTGAAATTTTATATAATGTACCCTGATAACCCTTACTCCCCACTCCTCCCAGGTCTTCCCTCCCCCACTCCTGGACTCTTGAGCCTCCCATCCAAAAATAAATAAATAAAGATTTTTTTTTTTAAAGTTCAATTTGTGTTTTCCATATAATCACTGGAGCATGCTCTAACTCTCAATGGCCATCCACTTAGAGAAAAGGAGTCCTTACCCACCCTCATCCCTGCCAGTAGCTTTCTATTGTAGAGGGCTACATTTCAGCATCCTTTTGACAGTTTTTAAGAGTTCTCTTCAATGGCTTCCTGTCTAGGTTGGTTCCCTTTGGGGGGGGGGGTTAGATGTTGGGGTAGGGGTTGTCACAGAAACCTTCTATGTCTCTCTCTCTCCCAACAACGAGTCTGCAGTCATTGATACCACTGTAGAAGAGGCTTTCTTGTCCTTTGCAGTCTGCAGGAACATGGTTCACGCTATCTGGTGACAGCACAGGCCACAGACACCCATCTGATCTCTGGTATCGGCATGTGCTATGGACTTCAACTTGGTCTCTTGTGGCAATACTGGTCACAGAGATCAACATGGCTCCAGGCAGCAGCACAGATCAGGGACATTCACATAGATTTTGGTGGTAGCATAGGCCACTGATATTAACTCAACCCCACAGCAGACCAGAGATCCAGACAGGGCCTCTGGCTCTAGCATGGACCACAGATATCAATTTGGCCTCAATATGCAGCACAGGTTTCTCAAATCTGCAGTATCTTCCTGATTACTAGTTTTCTACTTATAAATTAGAAGAGCAGTTAACATCTAGTCCTTCCAGCTATTTTTAACACAATGTTTTTTATTGAATATTTGGAAATTTCACATAATGTAACCTGATCCCCCTTACTCCCCACTCCTCCCAGGTCTCCCCTCCCCACCCCGGACCTCCAGCTGCAGCAGAACCATTGACCCAAACATGCCTGGAACGTGGCCCCATGGCAGCAGTACAGACTAGTCATCAGTCTGGCCCCCAGCAGTAGCTCAATCCCAGATGTGGTTCAGCCTCCCTCCACAGCATACTCACACTGTTCTTCCTCCAGTCTTCCCACCATTCCATCCCCAAACCATTCATCACAGTGGCATTGGGAGCTCAGTACATATATTGCCCCCACACAGTTCTACATATAAATACTCATCACCACAAGTCATTGGTCTGGCTCAAGGGCTCTGGTCTCTGAAACACTGTAAAAAATGGGACCATTGCCAAGATATCTTCAATCACAGTTGGGCTCCAGGTTTTCATCTTCCAATGCAACGACGTGATCCTGGATCTTGCTGTGCAGCACCAGCTTCTCCTCATGGTCCAGCAGCTCATAGACAGAATAGGTGTTGGGGTTGACCAACTTGAAGTACCAGATCTGAGCTCAATGGCAGACACAT
The DNA here is from genome assembly GCF_900095145.1 of Mus pahari. NCBI lineage: Eukaryota > Metazoa > Chordata > Mammalia > Rodentia > Muridae > Mus > Mus pahari. The sequence continues at coordinate 34,041,046 of NC_034604.1, read as the reverse complement.
AGGTCAGGCCGGTTACACTGAACGAGTGGTAAGGCTCTTTCAGCCAGCTGCCCCATAAAATGGCAATGAGAAATTGTTTTATAACCCAAAAGGAATAGATCCTATATATGAATATGAGGGGAAAGTAAAAAAAATAAAGTCTACTGGGGTCATTTTAAAAACCCAGTTTCCTTTTTTTTTTTTCCAAAAGCAATCACAGATCAGAAAAGTGGGTCCACTGAATACCAAAAGATGTGGTGTCTACACATGTGCAGGTGCATAGAGGCCAGAGGACAAGCTCAGATGTCATCCTCCCTTGAAATAAACTCCTTCCTTAGCCTAGAGCTAATCAACTAAGAAAGACTGGCTAACCAGTAAGCCCTACCCCCAATGCTGGAATCTCAAGTACCTGCCCATGTCCTACACTTTCATGTGAGTTCTGAGGCCCTAACTCAGTTCCTCATGACTGTGAGGCAAGCACTTGCTAACTGAGCTGTCCCCCCATCCCTATCCCATCCCCCAAAAGATTATCTTTGAGCTAAGCTCAAAGGCTCACAGAACCAGAGCCATGGCTCTGAAGAAATGATTGAGCACCCTGTCAATCACAATGTTTTTTAAAGCAAAGTCATAGAATGAAAAGTCTTAATGAAAAGTATTTTAGAACATTACATTTGAATTCTGCCTTTGATACTCACAGGCTTTCATTGATGTAAGTTACTAAAGTTTCTGAGTCTCTATATGTTGATCATCAAGTGTAATAATCAACTGATAGTTCATACAGTTATAATCAAGAAGTAAAATACTATGCAGAATGCCCTGTCAGGTATATCATAAATGTTATGGTGGTTTGAATAAAAATGTCCCCATAAGTTCATAGGGACTTGCCCAAGTAAGAGGTATGGCCTTGTTGGAGGAAGTGTGTCACTAGGGGAGGGTTTTGAGGTTTCAAATGTTTAATCCAGGCTCAGTCTTGCTCTCTCTTCCTGCTGCCTGCCAATCCAGATGTAGAACTTTCAGCTCCTTTCCAGCACCATATCTGCCTGCTTACCACTGTGCTTTCTGCCATGATAATAATGGACTAAGCAGTAAGCTAGCCCCAATTAAATGTTTGCCTTATTAAGAGTTGCCATGGGGGCTGGAGAGATGGCTCAGTGGTTAAGAGCACTGACTGCTCTTCCAGAGGTCCTGAGTTCAAATCCCAACAACCACATGGTGGTTCACAACCATCCATAGTGGGGATCCGATACCCTCTTCTTGTGTGTCTGAAAAACAGCTACAGTGTACTCACATAAATAAAATAAATAAATAAATCGTTAAAAAAAAAAAAAAGAGTTGCCATGGTCACTGTGTCCCTTCACAGCAATAGAAACCCTAACTAAGATAGATGAGCAGCGAAAGCTAGGTTTGGTGACACATGTCTGTAATCCTTGTACTCAGAAGGCTGAGGCAGAAGGATAGCCACAAGTTTGAAGCTTGCCTAAACTACAAAGTTAGTTCCAGGACAGCCTAGGCTACAGTGTAAAATCCTATCTCAAAAGAAAAAAAATTCTCAAAATGACTAATGAATAATTGCATTATTATTATATATGCTTCTAAAATCCATTTACCATAGCTTTTTAAAAAATCTTTTAAAAATCAGTTTTTAAATTGAATTAAATAATGAAACTAAAATATTTCACTCTTACAAAAACAGTTTTATCATCACTGGCTGAAATAATTTGCTTAAATATCTATTTATAGCATTCTTAGAAAATGATACATATTTTTCCCTGTGGAGGACACAAAGCAGATTTGTCATTGAAATGCCCCAAAGATTATTCTTCTATACAGACAGCCTAGAGTCTATTTTTTTTCTGTAAATAATTTGGTAAAGATGAATAATATAATCTTTATTCATTTGTATGTGTATTGTGGGGGGTGTTGAGGGCGGGGCAGAGTTTCATATAATCCAGGCAGATCTCGAGCTCCCTTTGTAGCCAAGACTACCTTGAACTGACCCTTTATAGTTCAAGACTACCCTTGAACTCATCCATCTGCCTCCATGTCACAGTGCTGAGATTAGGAGACACCACACCTGACAGAACCTAGTATTTCAAGGCTGTAGTTATAATATCGTTATCTTGTCTCTTTTAGAGTAATACTAAAAGCTCAATATTAAGTGTAGAACAGAGTTGAGCTTTAATCAATATTTCATGTCTATGTAACCTAGGGCAATTAATCTCTCTAAGCCCTTTGTTTTTTAAGTGAAAACTGGGGACAGTAACCTAGCCTTTCTCAGACAGTTGCAACGATAGATGCTCATAGATTATTACTTGGATCAGTATTTTCAAGTGTTATCTTTGAAGAAAAAGTTAGTACAATAAAATGGTACATTATTGAAATGTGGATTTTGATAAATTTCAGTTCTCTTTTGCTTCCTCAAGTAGAATTAGATATATTTAAAGAGAATTGATTCTTTTCAGAATAACATTGTGGATGATAAAGATTGGAGCTCAGAGGAAAAAGTAGAATTGCAGGTAGATGTATTTGATGGTTTTAGTAAGCTACGAGCTATAAAAGCATGGAACAAGTTCCACTTAGGATGCTAAAAAGATTTTCTTTTTACATTTACATTTACACTTTCACTTACATTGGGGAATAACTCCTCAGAGATATTCTTCTACCTTCTCAATTGAAAATTGTTGGACCTCTTAACCCACTAAAATCGAGGCCCCAGTTCTCAAAGGCAAAGCCCAGTCTATGTGGATGTATCATCAGCACCTAGAACAGCGCCCATGAATTGTCAACTCCAGGGTAGCTAGCTACCCAGTGAATAAAGAATGAATGATTTCAGAAATGGGCAACTTGGCATACACTAAGCACCTCAAGCTCTACTTAGACGTGTAGATGGAAGATGAACTGGTCTCACAGCTACCTAAGAGGAAAAAATAAAGAGTAAACTTCATGCCCTGTAGGCCTGACTGTGAAGACTTGACCCTCAGGGATTTGGATTTCTAGAGAAAAGAACAAAGGGAACTTGCACAAGCTGAATAATTCCATGCCACTAAGGATAAAGAAGAAAAACACCGAGACAGTCTCAAGCTGACCTTGAACTTATGATGAAATATTTCAATCAAAGAGGAAACTGCTATACAACAAAATCCCCATTAGCTCCTATAGTATATTAGGGGATGCCCTTTTCATACTGTGGAAAGTACCAAGAGCGAGAGGAACTTTACAGCTAACCTGACCTGTGGTTATAACATAGCTCTAAGAGGAAACACAGACTTACAGACTTTAACTGATAATTCACTCTGTGGATGCTTCTTAAAAATCTTCCTGTTTTCATGGAAGACTAGGCACCTAAAGTCAGGGATGAACTCTCAATCTTCATCCCTACAAGGAGGCCACATGGCATACCAAACACCTGATCTTTACAGTGCGGTCATATGTGTGTGTGTGTGTGTGTGTGTGTGTGTGTGTGTGTGTGAGAGA
>NC_034604.1:33967733-34037277 GCF_900095145.1 Mus pahari | reverse complement strand
CACACACACACACACACACACACACACACGCACACACATGACAGCTCTCTCAGAAGTGCTGCTGAAAGAGGACACAGGGGTAGGTCACAGAAGCCTTATTTAGCAGGCCAAAGAGTATGGCTGAGGTCAATGACGATGGAAAGGCAAAGAATCTGGGGAATGTGACGCCATATGCACACACTTAGAGTCAAGGAGAATGATGTGGAAATTGTAACAAATGGCCAAAGGTGATGTCACTCTGAAGTAGGAAAAGGAATGGGTCAAAATCACTAAGACTTAAAGTAAGGATGGCTAGAAAGAGGAATCAAGGAAACCTTGAAGTCTCTGTCTTAGAAGTATTTCAAGCATAAGTAAAATGGGATTAGATTTTAGCCATTATCTTAATTATATGTCTCCTTGTGGTGATAATAAAAACAAAAACAAACAAACAAAACCTCAACAAAAGCAACTTGAAAGAGAGGGGATTTATTTTGGTTCAAAGTTCTAGTGGAGAGTGCATCATGGGGGTAGGGGGAGCATGGTGGTTGGAGCTTGAAGTACTGACCACAGGCATCCACAGCCAGGAAGCAGGAAGCAGGAAGCAGGAAGCAGGAAGCAGGAAGCAGGAAGCAGGAAGCAGGAAGCCGGAAGCAGGAAGCAGGAAGCAGGAGGAGACAAGTGAATGTTCTCAGCTAGCTCCTCCCTTTTTATGTAATCTGAGACTCAAGCCCACATGACACTCCTACTTTTATGGTCACAGGTGTGCCTGGAGGTTTGTCTCCTAGGTAACTCTAGATCCTGTCAAATTGATGATACTAACTGTCACAGATACATTGACTTAGAAACACGAAGGGGAAAACATTCATTTAAATTCACCCATCCATTAAAACACTTTTGAGAAGTCCCTCTAGAGGACTTCCTGAGAATGATTTTGAAGGGAGAATTAGGAGTCACTGGGGGTGGCTGGCACTGTCCCAGCAATGAAGCTCTTGGAGGGAACCTGTTGGGAGGCATGGGTGAAGTCACTGTGCTGTTAACAAAAGACAACCCTCTGGAGAACACAGACTGAGTAAAGGAGGCAGAAACAGAGCAGCCAGAAAGGCAAAGTCAGAAAAAAAAATCCAAGAATATGATTATTACCGAGACCTTTGGAGCCTTCGCCCATTGTAAGGCTTCTCCATGAAAGTTAGGAAAACCATGGGATCTTCAAAGCTATGAGAAAGTACTTAACAAGAAGTAGCTTAAGGAACAGAGACTCACACTCCATCCTGGTGAGCAAGTCTCCATTCAGGAACATGAAACAGGGGCTGGAAAGATGGCTCAGCGGTTAAGAGCACTGACTGCTCTTCCAGAGGTCCTGAGTTCAAATCCCAGCAACCACAGGGTGGCTCCTAACCATCTGTAATGAGANCTGATGCCCTCTTCTGGTGTGTCTTAAGACAGCTACAGTGTACTTATAATAAATAAATAAATAAATAAATAAATAAATAAATAAATAAATAAATAAATAAGGAACATGAAACAGCAGTCACAGGGTGTCTCCAGTCAGGAAGGAGGGAGTGACAGGTGCTGAAACTCTGCTCTGTTTTCATTCAGTCTCAGACTCCAGCCCACGATAAAGGCCCATCACTATCCATGGTGGGTCTTCCCACCTCTGTTAAATCTCTCTGAAAACACCCTCTCCTAGGTGATTCTGAATCCCATCAAGTTGGCAATAAAGATTTACCATCCCATGGGAGGGGTGCTTTTTCTAGAGCTTTCTTACTGACTGAAGGGGATGTAGTGCATTCATTGTTACAAAATTTAAATGTAAAGTTTATGTTGGGGTATGCTTTATCATTAAACAATAGGTGGTTACCTTTTCCTCACTTATGATTAGGTTTTTTTGTCGTTGTTTTGTTTTTATGGTTGTTTTGTCTTGTCTGGTTTTTCAAGGCAGGATTTCTTTGTGTAGCCCTGGTTGTTCTGGGACTCACTCTGTAGACAAGGCTGGCATCAATCTCACAGACACCAATTTGCCTCTGTTTCCCGAGTGCTGGGATGTGTGCCACCACTGGTATGATTAGTGTTCCTTATTCCTGATGTTAACCACCTACTGCTCACTTAAACCAGATGATGCAGTGTGGCCAACATACACAGAACCAAGTAGTCTGATTGTAACATTTATTTAGCATTACATATTGAATGTAATGAATGTCAATGGAAGATCTGGCTTCTGGTCATTTCCATATAAGCATGGTAATTGCTGGTTGAAGTGGGAGTTTCTGGTTTCATTGTGTCATCTGATGTTTCTCTGGCAGTTGTCTTATGAGAGGATGTTTTGCTGAAGCAGACACATGAGAGGGAGTTTTTGCTGAGAATGGACGTGTGGTGTTTCTCGGGAGGTTGCCTGGTGAAAGGGCATGCAATGTTTTGCTGGAGGGGACCCTTGACAGGACATGTGATGTTTGGAAAGAATGCAAGTATAACCCAGCTGACAGTGGACAATGCTGTGGCATTGGTTCGCCCTGCTTTCTTTGCTGATCTTTGCTTATTGTGACTTCATAGAAAGGAAAGCACCAAAGAACTTCTGAGGGTGTTCTGGATGCGTCTGGCTGCTTTAGCAGACTCATGCTGATGGGCGGAGCCTCGTGGTTTCTTCTGGATCTGAGCCGATGCTGCTGATTCGCATTTGGTGTTTTGCTAACGGACTGAACAGCTAACAACAAAAACTGGAATTGACCCAAAGAACTACTTCTAAACAGGTCCATGTCCCCCTTGTTCTATTAGCCATCTTCTTCCCCCCCCCCTTTGGTCAGTGAACTATAAGGGAGGTGAAGCATTTAAGAGCCCTTACTAAAATAGGTTTTGAAAAAGTGTAAGCCAACAACTAGTTGGATTGATCTGGTTTAGGCTTTGTCTTTTTGTTTGCCTATTTAGGGTCTGTATTCCTCTCTTATGGTAGCAGCATCTAAGTTTTTCTTAGAGAAAATCCTTTTCTCATTCCTTGCTCAAGTGGTTTAGGAGGAGCTGACTTTACCGAGATTCCCAGAAAAACCAAAGGGCTCGAAGTTGATCAGGAAGACACTGTAGCTCATGTCTGGATGGGGAAAGAACGTATGACCCAGTCAGAAGCAATGAGGTAAAACACTTGGGCCTGATGGAGCAACCAGACCACAGCATGCTTTGCCGAACCCGAAGCTGGATGGATGTGCACCTGGAGTCACTGTGGTCAAACACTGTGGGTCGAGACAGTTGGAGAAGGAAACTAATACCGATGGAAAATGGAGACCAAGCGCTCTAGTTGCTGATTGACACCTGGCCTCTTGACATCCCGAAGCCAGCATACTGATATACTCATCAGCATGAGTCAATGCAGTCTCTATTTGAACTTGGGTCAGATCTTTATGCATTTTTCATTGCTTGTAACCACAAAGTCCAGGCAAAAAACTTAACTTCATCTCCGTATTCCCTGTTCCATCCTCCGACAGGGAAGCAACTATCCAGTACCACGGTCGTTCCTAGCCGGCCCATCATGTGTGCATTTGCAGGGCAGCCTCCTACGCTAACTCCACCCTGTACTCCTTCTAGCTCAGAGATCTGTTCCTCGCCTGAATAACTTGAACTCCCAGCCTCAGCAACAGAGCCTCACCGCTTCTCAGGGATTCTCCCTGTTTATTCTAATCACCTACAGCAGGCTCTTTCTACCCAGCCAGTTTGTTTGTTTGAATAAGAAGAGGCAGGACTGGCTGAGAGCCACTTCTGTCCCCAGACTTGGAAAGCCCAGTGCCAAACTATCAGATTCTGGCCCCCACCCAGCACTACACTCTGTTCCAGCTCCAGCCTCCTGGTCCCCAGCATCTAGCCTGCTGCTTTTTCCTTCTTCCCTCCTGAGGGCAGGTTCAGCCCGGTGTTATTTCCGGTTCCATCATCTCTGTTGTTGATGTGTCACCTCTGACTTTTGCCATTTCCCTTTCAGTAATCTTGGGAATTTTTTTAAAAATCATAACTCAGTGATCTAGAGCAATCTGTCATCCCTTCTTAACCTCACGGTAGCATTCACCCTCCTTCATATAAAGCTGTTTCTTCTTCTCCCACCTCCAGTGGAGGTAAGAAAAGCCTTTCATAGCTGCCAGGGGAGGAAAACAGCTACCTTCAGAATCACAGATCGAGAGAGTTTCTCTTCAGCTTTTCCAGAAACATTGGGGGATAACGAAGGGACAAAACCTCCCTTGAGTATACACATAATGACTTGGCCTCCCTTCTCCATTATTATTATCTTTCTCTTGTCTAATAAATATAAATTGAGTTGTCTTTTATGGGCTCTTCAAGTTCTGGAGAACTGAGCTGTAATCACTATACATTCAACAAATCTTTAATTGTCCATTACATACCAGGTGCTGTGCTAAGTCACAGTGAATGAGAGAGGCAAAATCTTCTCTTCGTTCAGATGGAGACCCCCATGAGGGCAGAGGAGAGGCCTCCGTACATACACAAATGGGTGAGTGAGATGTCAGCTATGGAGGAGTGCTGCATGACAATACAAACAGAGTCTGGGGAACTACTGTGACTGAGTGATCAGGGAAGGTAGCCCATGAAGACTTGAGGCAGTGTCCCAGAAGGCCAGCACGGGCAAAGGTCCTGAGCATAAAGCAAGCTTGCTGCATCATAGCACAGGTTAGCAAGCTGTAATCCAAAGACCAAATCCAATCTTGCTGCCTCCACCTCTCCTCCTTCTCTTCCTCTTTCTCCTCTTCCTCCTAATCATTCTAGAGGTGAAGAGTAGAGGGGTAGTAGTAGTGACGTATGTAATATTTATGTGTATGTGTGTATGAACTTGTTGGCATAGGTATGTGCACACACGTGTGCAGGAGTGCATGCTGGTATGTGCAAGTGAGTGTGGAGGCCAGAGGGAAATGGCAGGTGTCTTTCTTTGATCACTACCTACCTTTAACTTTGGTGACAGGTCTGTCACTGATGCTGAAGCTCATCAATTTAACTAGGCTGGCCGACCAATGAAATTCAATCAATTTAACGAGGCTGGCCGACCAATGAAATTCAATCAATTTAACGAGGCTGGCTGACCAATGAAATTCAAAGATCTGACTGTCTTTCCCTCCCCACCCACCCCACCTCCTCCCCCACCCCCTCTGCCTTCTCTGCCCCTCACCCCAGTACTAAGATTACAGGCACAGGATTTCTTACATGGGTTCTGGGGGGGGGGGTGTCCAAACTCAAGTCCACCAAAGTGACAAGTACTTTGCTGGCTAAGCTGGTCCCACCTACCCCACCCCACTCCCCAGCACCCAGCTTATTTTCTTTATTTGGTTATGCCATAAGCTAAGAATGGATTTTACATTTTTTAAGTGACTAAACAACAAAACAATAAATGGCATTTCATGATGCATGGAAATTATGTGAAGTTCGAGTTTCAGTAACCATAAATAAGTTTTACTGGACCACAGCCATGTTCACTCATTAATGTATTTTCCATGGATGGTGATTTTTTTCAAGCCTTTGGCTGGGCTCAGCAGCTGTAACTGTATGTTCCTGGAGCAGAAAGCTTACAAACTCCTGTGTTGAAGGAACAGGAACACATCTTTCTAGGCTTGAGGAAACACTGAATTTATTTTAATTATGTGCATTCCCTTTGCCTTTAAATAACAGAAACCCTGTGTCTCGCTGACTTAAATAATGTGCACAGAAAGCCATTTTGAACCATAAAGACCAGCCCATCAGCCCACAAACACCGATTAGTGACCTCAGCCAATGCAACATTTCACAGAAGAATCCTCTAGCTAAGCTCCATTTGGCTTCCTGGCTCACAGAATTGTGAAATACAGTACAGAAAATGTTGTTTTTAAGTTATGGCATTTTGTGACAACTGTTTTACTAAGTTATTCAAGCAGAACAAACAATGACCCTCCCCCCAAATGCTTTTCTGGTTAATTGACTATAAGGACAGTCTCAAAATGACTATATTAAATCCAAAAACGCATTCAAATCTGACAATGTAGTCAATGGAGAAGGGAAGTCTGCTGGTCACAACTTACGAGCTGTCTTAGGTTTCCATTGCTAGAATAAAACACCATGACTGAAAGCAACTCGGGGAGGAAAGGGTTTATTTCATCTGACGACTCTCCCGTCATCGTCATCCTCCATCTCTAAGGGAAGTCAGGTGAGGAAACTGGAGGCAGGGGATAGAGCAGAGACCACACTGAGGAGCGAGGAGCGCTGCTTACCTGCTTGCTCTTTCTGACTTGCTCAGCCTGTTTTCTCAGCTCTTCCTTTCCTAATGCCCTAAGTTACAAAGGTCCCCTTTTGCTATGATGTTTCCTGAGCATTACGTTGTATTGTTAAAGACATCAGCCAGGACTGGTTACTCCTTAATCAATTGTTTTCCGCATTTTTACCAGTTGTAATTTTCTTTAATGGCCTCGATCTGTTGCAAAGAGAAGTTTCTTTGTATGGGGGGTGAGACCCATACTCATCTGTGAGAATAAGAATTTAATATTTAGAATGCACTTAGGAATTATGTTGGTTGGTTTGGAGGAACAGAAAGGGGGTAAGATTAAAAAGTCTTCGAAAGGCAAAAAAAAAAAAAAAAAAAAAAAAAAAAAAAAAAAAGGAATTATGTTGGTTCAGAAAGTAGCAGTTGTAATTTCTCCTTCAGTAACCATGATCTCACTAGCCCTGAGAGAATAGTTGGCTAAGTTCTCAGTACCATGCATAATCTCCCCTGCCCCTTTGAGCAGTCCTTAAGTCAGATTAGAGAGCTGTTAGTTACCACCAGGATATGTGTGCCACTACTGTGCCCTTAGGGCTGTCATGCCAAGCTGGTTATTGTTGTGGTTCGTCGGTGCCATAGGTAGGTAGGACTATTGATGGCTTCCCTTTCTTAGCAGCTTGTATAGTTCCTACAGGTAATATGAAAGCTGGTCTTCAAGAAGGAAGCTTTTAGGTCACATATAGCTTGGTCTCTCGAGCACTGTGTCTGATGTGCGTGACATCTTCAACAATAGGCACTTACCTTCCACTTTTGGGAAGCAAACAAAGACAAGAGGCATAGCCTATATTGGGTTTTTTTTTTGGGGGGGTGAGGTCTCTTGGACCCCTATGACCAACCACTGGAAATAGGGTTTTGCATGCCTGGCACTGGGACTTTTCGTTAGATATTCCATGACTCTTGGGGAGTAGCTCTCTTATTTTAACAACTGTCACAGATAATCCTAATCTTCCAGATCTCTGAACCACTGCTCTGGCAAGCTGGAAAGAAAATAGTTTTTAAGCCTCCCATGTGGCTGTATCAGAAGGTTTTGTTTCTGGGCTAGAGATGTAGTTCAGAGGTAGAGTGTTTGCCCAACATAAACAACCCGAGATCCAATTTGCAACAAGGAAAGCCATGCAAAAGAGACGAAGAGGTTTCATTTCTGCCACTAACTGGCTCCTGGGACAAAGCACTTCTATTCAGACCTCAGTGGCCCCTGCATCAGTTCTCTGACTCAGAAGCCCTCTGGAGATTCTTCCCACTCTCTTATCCTACTGGGGGCCACACCTCAGGTGTAAACTATCAGAAGGCCGGTAGGACTGTCAATCAAAGGGCTCTGTCACCTCCAGTTTAGCCAATCAGATTCTCTCACTCACAGGAAATTAAATTTGAGAGTCTCTCCGCCCTGTGCCTTCTGAAATCTAGGTTCATTGTTTTGTTTTGTTTCATTCTCTCTCTTTCCCTCACCCCAGCTTTCCCTAGGGATCCATAAGCAACCCACAGCCTTGTAGCAAATCCTTTGTGTTGCTGAAACGAGCCAGTCTGTTCAACTTTACAGAGAATCCGGAGTCTCTGCGTATCAAGATCTTTGATAGAGTGTTCTATATGATAATGATACCATAGTTTCCATTCTTATAAAGCCACTAAGAATGATCCTTTTGTGACGATAGAGACCATGCCATGGGAGATCAAGAGCATATTTGAATAATGACATCTTTGTTCCAGTAATCCTAGGACACACACACACACACACACACACACACACACACACACACACACAAGCTTCAGTAAGATAAATGGTTATTCACTGTCTCGCTGAAATATCTCAAATTGAAACAGAATTTCAGTTTTGGCTAAGTCTTTTCCTAAACAAGGATTATTGTTCTAGACCTTGAGAAAAGAAAGGATGAGGGGAAAAAGAGGAGTTTGGGGCTCAGTTTAAAACACTCCCCCCTCTCAACTTCACTTACCCTATACACAATTCAAGGAAAGTTCAAGTCTTGAGGTATTTTGAAGAGGCTGGAAACTGAATTCAGGATATACAAAGGAAATAGCTTTAATAGGTGATATCTTCTCTTAGCAGCCGCTGTTCTGTTCCTCCCTCAGCCCTTAGTGGCAGTTAGCACTGCTGACACCCTCCTGACTCTATCAGGCAGTGTGACTGAGCAGCTCCGGTGAATCAGGCACCATGCGTGACTTTTGCCTACATCACCTCATTTAACCCCTACTATATGCCCTTGAATGCCAATGTCATTACCCCCATTTTACAGAAAGGAAGGAGCTGCTCAGTGAGGTTAAACCTAAGGGGCTGATCTGTGTCCTCATTGTTCAGTCTCAAGCACAAGACAAAAGGCCAACTGAGGTGTCTACTTAACACATCAAAGTGGACCTGGCTGCCAGGCTCCCCCAGCATCTCTCAGGCCCTACCTGTTATAGGGTATGGCTGGCGTACCCTGCCCTCTATCCTAAACTTCCCCAGTCCAGGGGCTGGGTTGTCTTTCCTCAAGATGCCCTTTCCCTATAAAAATCTGGCCATTTTGGTTCCCTGGACCTTCACTCTCCTGGCTCTCCCCTCTCCCATCTCTCTTCCCATGGCTTGGCTCAGGGTCCTGTTCACTCTGGATTCTCCCAAATGCCTTGGCCTCTGCAAATGCTCTCCCTTCTATCTACAATAAACCTTCTCCTCCACCATACTGTAAGCAGTCATGCCCTTCCTTTTTCATTATTTTTCATTTACTCATCTTTCCCCAGCTCTTTCTTAGACAGTGCTTCTTTGCCTTAGATTGGAAGCGTGCCCAGTTCAAGGCAACATTGTAGGTTGTTAAGTGAGACATCCTATCCTTAATAAAACAGGAATTCATCTTACCGCCCCATATCTTGCTTTGTATCTCTGACCAGATACAAAGTTTTTAGATAGTAAGTTTTTCCATAGGATTGCCAGGATATAGCCAGCACAGGGAAAGTACTCAAAACATACTTATAGAATCAGTGAATATTCTGTAAGGCCCTCAGACTGACCAGCCATCACAGAGTGAAGAGAATGTAAAAGGAATACCTTCCTGACACTGGGGAATAACTGGATGTAGAGTATGCCCAGCAGGCATGAGGCTAAACTCCAATACCAAAGAGAAGGGAAGGGGAGCGGAGGAGAGGGAAGGGAAAGAGAAGGAAAATGAAGAGAAGGGAATCTCTTCTTAGGGGAATGAAGAGCCTTGCTAACCTATTAAAGCCAGCCAACTTTGAAGTGTAGCTAAGCCATCAAACAACACTGGGTGATGCTAAACCAAGAAGCCCAGAAACTGGGCTCTATCTTCTGGATACAGCCATGCTTTGGCTTGAAGTAATGAAGAGCAGAAGCTTCTAATATTCTCCTGTGATCATTATAAGCTAGAAGTCTGGGGTAGCAGCAATGCCTTTCCCAGGGCAGGTTAACTTTCAAAGAGCTCAATTCCAGAGAGCATGCTCTCCCCGAGGACAGGGAGCATCATGTGGCTCTATCACCTTCAGAGCTGGAACTAAGTAAGCCTTGGCCGATTGTAAAGCTACTTTGTTCCTCAACTCCTCACATGGAAAGATGCAAACAGGCACTTACCCACCTGCTGAACTGCCCTACCAGCTCCAGAAGACTCCCTTGGTAGTCAGTCTCCTTCACTCACTACTGTTTAGCCATGAGTTTGACCTTGAGGTTTCAGGCTAGGCTTTGGCTGTGCCATGGTCCAGACTGTGAGCTTAGGCAGAACACAGTAGTTCTTAATGCCAGAAGGGGGCCTTGTTGGGATATGATCATATATATGGCATGCCTAGAGCCATGCCAGGTATGTGACTAGGAGACAGAAAATGGTGACTTCATTGCAGTAACAGCACTGATGGCTTTGTTCACACCGTTTATGCTTAACAGTAGGAAGTCCGGCGTCTTCTTGTTCTAACTGGCAAGTGTGAGCCGAAGGTATCCTTCAGTTAGCTAACTTTCTCAACTTATAAACTGGAATGACTGCTACATGAATGACTTTCTGCTCTGATCACCCTTAGGGACAGATTCATATACTCTAACTCTATGATCATTTAGTACACATGTATTTGGCACGTGTGCATATATGTTGACATGTTGGAATGTGTACTGGTACATGTGTATACTGATGTGTGTGTACAAGTATGCAAGTATATGTAGGTGTGTGAATACAAGCATTCGTGTGGTGTGTGGGAGTGTGTGTGGGGTATGTGTGTGTGTGTGTGTGTGTGTGTATGTACAAGTATCTGTATGGAAACAGATGTTGGTGTAGGGGTGCGTACTAGTTTCATTTTTATTGCCATGATAAAACTCCCTGACTAAAAGCAACATGGGGGAAGTTCATGTGGCCTACAATCCACTATGGAAGGGAAGCCAATGCAGAAACTTGGAGCAGATCACATTACATCCCTAAGCAAGAGCAGACAATTGACATGTGGGACTCCATAAACAATAAAGCTTCTTTAAACAAAACACAAAGAGGAGAGAGATTACCCATGTTGCCTGATTGCTTTCATATAGCTTTCTCCTTCCTGTATAGTTCAGGAACCCCTGCCTATGAGATGGCGCCACCCACAGTGGTCTGGGTCTTCCTATAACAATTAACAATCAAGACCTTCCCCAGCAGACACACCCGCAGCCAACTTGACCTAGGCAATCCCCTCAATGGATTCTCTCCTCTCAGATGACTCTAACCATCATAGATGTCTTCCTCAATCACTCTCCACTTCTTATTTTTAACCAATGCTGGTCCTCTCACTGAACCTAGGGCTTGCATTGTCTAACAAGCTAGATTACCCCAGAAATCCCATCTCTGCTTCTGTGCTGGTTTTATAGGCCAAGGTACCCCACTCACCTGGATTTTTAAAATATCAGCACTAACAGTCCAAATTACAGGTCTCACACCTGGATAGCAAGCATTTCGTTCCCTGAGCTCTCCCCCCCACCCCCCACCCCCGCCTCCCTGAATCGTCTATTCTTACAAAGACGACTCTGATCATTTATCAAAGAAAACCAGCATTGACTGGGCGACTGCCCAAACTTTCTGCGTCTATTTTAAGATTTGAGAGAAGGCAAGAGACAGGTTTGATGTTGAACAAAGTGAGAAGATGAAACACTACGCTGTCCCTTTTCTGGGCTGGGGGTCAAACCTCATGTGGCGCGCACACACTAGCAAGTGCTACACTGCAGAGATCCATCCCCAGCCCTGTTCTCCTGAAAACTACTCGCAGTAACGCTGTTCTAATGCCTTTTCTGTCTCTTTTCACATCACTCCTCACTGGTCTGCGGGTTCAATCAGATCATTTCAAAGACTCAAAACTCACTGATTATAGGCAGGCCACTTTGAATTGGAGAAAGGAGGAAAAAAAAACCTTGGTCTTCTTTTTCTTTTTTTTTTTAGACAAGGCCTTGTGGTGTTCCCCAAGCTAGCCTCAACCTCAGGCTCCTGCTGCTCAGCCTCTAGAAGTAGCTGTGGTCACAGACACTCACCATCTTAGCTGAGCTGGACTGGAAATGTTTAATGCTAACATGTGTTGGTCAGCTTTCTATCATAATAACAAAATGCCTGGGACACTAACTTACGAAAGAAACGGTTTATTCTGGCTCTTTTAGTTTTAGGTATTCTGGTACATGATGATTGGATTCTTTCTTTGCTTTTTAGGTCTGTCTGGTGTGGCTACCAGATAGCACCACGGGGAACCATGGCAGAGCAAATAGTTTACTTTATGGCCAAGAAACAAAACAAAACAAAACAAAACATGAGGATTTATGCCCTTTGTTGGCATATACCCGTGACATGAGTACTCCTACAAGGCCCCACCTCCTAACACAACCACCTTAGTGGCCAATTCTTAACACAAAGGCCTTGGGGGGGGAGGAGTCACATTCCAGATTTTTAGTTACTTTGCTTGCTTCTATGACCAAATGCCTGATATGAATTGACTTAAAAGAGGAAGAGGAAGGATTCATCTTTGTTCATGGCTTGGGGTACTGACGAGCATGGTGGGGAAGGCATGGTGGTGTCAACACTCAAGGATGTGACAATAAGGGCATAAGGCTGCTTGCTCGTATCTTATCCCCTCCTTAACTGAGTCTTGGTCCCCAGCCTATTGGATAGTGCCACCCAGTTCAAGGTGGATTTTCCCTTCGAAGTAAGTCTTTTCTAAAAAAACATCCTCTTGGACACACCCAGAGGTATATTTCCCAAAGACTTGTGTAGTTTTTTTAATTCAATCAAATTGACAATCAAAATTTACTACCACCCCACCCAGCCATAGAAAGTGATGAGAGAATTTTTCTAAGGCCGGCTGGCTGCAGGACCTGTTTGAGCTATTAGAATGCAGACAGTGCTTTATATGAATTAGAATACACTTGTGCTTGCCATCCTTCTCTCTACTGGTGACAGGTGACATTGATCTGCTCACACAGTGTGAGAAAAACAACTGTTCGCTGTGTGAGGCCAATGATATTTTAGGGTTACTCATTTCCGTCTACCCTGTCCTAACCCATACAGCGGGAATTTAAGTGCGGTTTGCAGGTTTGCACTCTTCCCGCGCTGTGCCTAAGACGCCTCTCACCTGAGCTACTTTCCAGAAGGTAGCAGTTTAGTGGGAGACGGAACAAAGTTCTGAATTACAGTGAATGACAAAATAGTTCTAAAAGACCAACACGAAGACTTAAAGAGGCGTCTTCTCTGTGTAGTGAGAGAGAGAACTCTAACTCTGTGTCCTCCGTGGGCTTTCCTCATCTGTCAACAGACTACTCCAGTGACCGCTGAAGAGACTCCACGATAGACCCTCATCCCCAGGCACTCCCAGGTAAGATGGAAAGTGGGGACCACTCTCAAACTGAGTACACTTGGAAATATCATTTATCCCAAGAGGCCTCCCTCACAGGAGTGTAATATCTATTTCTCGAGAATCCACAGAGAAAGGGTTCAAAGTCAATGCCAACCATTATCCCTGTATCTATGCCAAGGAACAAGTGCTCTTCTAAGTATTTCTTTTTTCATAGCAAAAGTGGAAAATATTATGTAGTATTTTAATTCAAAATCACATTGGAAATAGAAATGAGGATCATTGATCAAGAACCTACTCTTTGGTATTATGAGTCAGAAGCTTACATATGTCGTTTTATTTCATCCTCAGCATAAATAAATGGCATCATGTATTGGGGCTCTCACAGGAAACAGAACCAATAGGATGGATGGGTAGATACATATAAGCATAGGAAGAGATACTGGAAAATGGCACACGTGGTTAGGAAGATGACAAATCCTACAGTGTGCAGTCTGTAAGTGGCAGAAGCAGCAATGCCAGTGATGTAATTCAGTGTGAGTGCAGAAGTATGAAGAATAGAGTGAATGATAGTGTGCCTCCCAGCCAAGGTCTAAAGGCAGGAGAGAATGGAGGCCCTAGATCCAGCAGAGAGCCAGTACATCCTTCCTCCTTCTTTATGTTCTATTTGTAGTCTCAGCGACGCCCACTGTGATAACTAACATTGATTGTCAGCAGGACAGGGTTTTGAGTCACACATGAGATGAGCCTCTGGACACACCTGAGAAAGATGCACCTAGCCTTTGGGCATGCGTGCCAGGGATTTTCATGATTGTGTCCATTGAACTGAGAAGTGGGTGGCACCTTCTGGAGGGGCTCCAGATTTCAGGAGGTCCAAGGGGAAAGCTTTAGTTACTTTGGCCTTCTAAGAGGGACTGAAGGCCAGGAGCTCTCCAGAAATGCCCCAGGCCTTCAGTGTTGAGGGGTCCAGCCTTGCGGACTAAGTGGCCACTGGCTTCTCAGCCTCTCCACTACAAAGGCAGTAGCTGTTGGACTGCGAGGCTCTCTCATGCAAGGCCCCTTTCAATATGTTTAGTACATTAGTACTGTTCCTCTCGAGAGCCCCAGCCAGCACACTTACCCACAGAGGGAAGGGAAGAGCTTCCTTGTTCTTTATACCCTTTACAGCCAATTTCTTCTGGAAATATCCTTCTATGCACACCAAAAAACAACATTTTACCAGCAATGTGGACATCTCTTATCCTATTTGAATCAACACATACATTAACCATCACAGGATTATCCATTATTACCTTTTTACAGATTTTATTTTTAAGTAGCTGAATAGGGTTAAATAAATGCCCAAAGTTTAGTAAGCTTAGAAGGTGAAGCTGGAAGAATTATGTAAACCCAGAACACTTCCCCTTACTCCCCATTCTGGCCACAGAATCATATCTCCATCCCACTCCCAAGACTCTTTAAGAGTTCCCTTTTCTTCATTTCACTGCCAGCGACCTGATGACATCATTTCTGGTCTGACACCAATTCTACTCCAGTATGTTCCCCAGGAGAGCCAGGACCCCCCAACACCTGCTATTTCTTCCTGTTTCTGCAGAGAAGATCCTGGGAAACAAACCTAAGAAAAACAGCAAAAGAAAAGTGATCCAAGAAGAAAACTGCCCTTGGGAGAGAGGAGACATTTTTGTCTTAGATAATTGTGAGTGATTAATTAGCATCTGTGGGAGAAAAAAAAAAAAAAAAAAAAAAAGCTGACCTAGGCCTGTCGTGGAAACCAACTCTGTGAGACCAAGGAAGGGCCCTATCAAAGGCTACAGTCAGGAAACAAAGAACCGGAAGCAGCAGGTTTTTGTTTTTTTTTTTTTTTTTCAACGTCCAGAACAAAGCAGACCTGAGGCTTGGCAGGATAAAGGATTACCATTTCATAGTTCCAGTGGAAAAAGCACTTCGTGCTCGACTCTGAAGATATGTGGGAAGAGGTGAGTCATGAGGAAGGTACTACATAATATTCTTTCTGAGAATTATTATTTGACTATAGCCCTCCTGTGCTACTCAAGAGACAGCCAGGAAGGGAAGAACAGCCTAATGCTGCTTATTATGGGATGCTGAGAAACCGCCCTCTCACAAATCTCTCCTTGGCACATTGTGTTCTTTCTTCCTAAATTCCTCTTCCACTCTTCTTGGTTTCTGTTGCTTTTCTTTTCTTTGGGGAACAGGGTCTTATTGCGTAGCCTAAACTGGCCTCAAGCTATGTAGCCTAGTCTGGCCTTGAACTCATAATCTCCTTCCCTTAGCTTCCCGAGCACAGGAATTACAGATGTGCACCACCACACCCATATTTTTAAATGTTTATTTATTTTTTTCTCTTTCGACTGCTCCTGGCATAGGTTATCCCCTATGCTCAGCCTAGAAATCACTTCCTCAAAGATACTTTCTTCAGCTCCATCCTGTGGCCGACTTCCTCTAGTCTATCCTCTTTTCTTTATTACTAACATTATTCTGATTAAAGTAGAGCTGGGACAGCCGGGCGTGGTGGCGCACGCCTTTAATCCCAGCACTCGGGAGGCAGAGGCAGGCGGATTTCTGAGTTTGAGGCCATCCTGGTCTACAGAGACAGGACAGCCAGGGCTACACAGAGAAACCCTGTCTGGAACAACCCCCCCCCCCAAAAAAAAAGGAGAGCTGGGGAAGGTTCTAGAACATACAACTTTTCCTGGCCTCTCCTACAGTGGTAGGTAGCCACAAAACATACTTCTGACGGGAACAGAAGTTGTTAGATTTTTATTTCTGGAAATTTTCCCTAAGAAAGATACCAACTCAGCAATGCAAGCTACTTCTGCCCCACACTTGGCTCTTTTTTTCCTTGGCCCTTTCAGGATAGATGGAGCTCTTGAAAGCTTGTAACCAAGGTCATATTCTAACTATGGCAGATTAGAAGTGAGAAGAGTAACACGTGGTCCTGACGAGATAATGAGCTTTGCCTCCTCATGTGGAAAAAACAAACTCCAAATTTCAGTAAAATCTGATAATCCTGATCCCAGTTAGTAGGCGCGCCTTCTTGATTTCTCTCTTGACAACACAACATTCTCCTCCATGTACAATACTTTACAGTGATCTAATAAATGGCTTAACCCTCTTACTTGTGTCTGATCCCTATGTTCTGTGGGACTTGACCTCCTCTGCTTGCTGCACCCAGAAAGCTAAGCAGAACAGATTCTGTGACAACCAATGGATTCCATTGATAATGTCCCTGGATAGGTGGGGGAAACTCTTGGGAGGAGACAGTCATCTTGAAATATCCAAAGAGACAAAGTAGAGAGAACATGATAAGCCTGCCTTTTCTACTCATCTCATTTCTATTGTCTACTGGGCTGAGGTTTTATTCAGTTCATTTTCATTTTGATTGTAGTACTGAGGTAGAACTTGTCACTGTGTCATGCTGCCTGGCCTGGAACTCACTGTGCTGTTGTGGATGGCCCTGATGATATTTGTATTTGGATGTTAATTCTGCTTTCCCAGGAGGGGTTGTCTGGAATGAGCAATGAGTCCTGTACTCAGGTGACTTCTCGTGAACTTTCCCCTAATGAATAAAGGAACCAATCACTGGCAGAGTAGGTGGGACTTCCAGGTTGGACAGAAGGAGAGAGGAGGCAGGAGGGAGATAGGGCTTTTTGACCGGGACAGTGAGAAGACAAGATGTAGCTACTAGTGTCTCCCAGTTTAGATGGCAAATCCATCAGGATTCCCCACCAGAGGATTTTGATTTAATATGGCTTACAAGATTAGGATTCTAGGTGTTGCACCCAGCAATTGAGTTACCATTGCTTCTGAACTAAGTTGGTGTGGTGTTTTCCTTCACGCAGTGGCTAGACTGGGTTCCAGAGAGAAAGGTACAGCGGCAAAGTGTGGGATTACCTAACGTGCACCCCGAAAAGGAAATGGGAGTTTTAAAGCATTGGGCTGGTATGGAAGTGGCCAGCCAGTGGGAGGAGAGATTTCAGAGCTCTGAGTCAGAGATGAGAGCAGGGTGACCATTGCCCATCAGTGCCTGGTCAGCCAGGCTAGTGCCTTGCTGGCAATAGCATGAATTCATTTTTAATATTTCCCGCAACACTGTGAAGATCGGCTGGTCTTGAATTCATAGAGATCCTCCTGCCTCTGCCTCCCCTGTGCTGAGAGTTAAGGCTTATGTCACCACGCACAGACCTAGTATTAAGTTTTTGCAGGGGACTGCTGTACCCTGTGATAGGCTATTTCTCTGCCACCAGTTGAAATGAGCCAATTTAAACCAGATTAGATTACACTAAAGGCAGGTTTATTGGGAAGCTGCACTAGAGTGAGTTCACTGGCTCCTAGGACCAAGGCCAGGAAGTCTCCATGAGGAAGGGGAGGGGTAGGGAAGGGAGAGAGAAAGAGAAAGAAAGGGGCATACAGAGAAAAAAGAGAAGGAAGAGGAAGAGGAGGAGGAAGAAGAAGGAGGGAGGGAGGAAGAGAGAGAGGGAAGGAGAGGAGGAGGGGGAAAAGGAAGAGGAAGAAAGAGAGAGACCAAAATGACTGGATTATATAGGGAGGAGCCTTTGGGGGTGTGTGCAGGGGGAGGGTAGCTCAGTCCCTGGGCTAGAAAGTTCAGGGGTAGGGGCAGGGTATGTCAGGTAGGGGCTAAGGGATTCTGGGAGAACCTAGAAGTCAGGTCTGCCTTGTTATGTAAAATATGTACCCAGTCCCTTGTCCCAGGTCTGAAATCAAACACCCTGACTTAGTGTAGACTCCACCCCCCCCCCCCCAAGCAGGTCTGGTAACAAGCATTTGAGGACACCAAAAAAAGACTGGGCCAGCAAGAGAAGATAAGAAGGCAGCTGGTTATAAATGTGCTATCAAGCAGTGACTATAGCTAGTACCTGGAGCCTACCTCCTCACAGAGCAACTCCAGGAGGCAGAGAGCCCCTTCCCATGCAGGGGGAGGGTACTGGGGCTCACATGCCAACATCCATTACTGACTAGTTGAGGTCATTCTCTTTTGTTGAGGCTTGGTCTGTGGCTATGTATTGCAATGCTGAATTCTATACCCAAAGGTCTAGGCCTACAAGCGAATTCTCATGTTTTCCAGTCTTTGTTGGGCAAACCTTGCTCCTTAATTTAAAACTGGTGACAGTTGATCTATTGTTATGTAGTGTCATACTAAATACTGGCCCTGGGTGCCTCAGGGATGAGGAGATCCTCACAGAAACCAAGTGCAGCTATGTAACCTTGTCCCCTAAATTATTCCTGATTGGTGAATAAAGATGCCTACAGCCTATAGTTGTGCAGGAGACAGAGAGGTGAGGTTTTGGTTCTTGGGCTTATGGTTAGCGGCTGGAGACCATGGAGTATCAGAAGAGAAGATACTGTGGAGTAAGTGAATCCTGAAAACCTGGCCATGAGGACTGGTCAATTGGAATAAGAGTGGCCCAGGTGGAACATGGTAAATTACAACTCGGGGTTATTGATAGGGAAGTAGACATAATAGCTTAGAGGATAGATATCTGTCCAATTCTAGAGCTTTAAAGGCTTATTATAAGTATAAAGATCTTGTGGCTTTTATCTGGGAACTGAATGATCTAAGGTAGGGTAGAAACCCCTGGCTAAATATTTTCAATAATATTCTCTGGCTTGCTAATAGTTTGGTAGCCTTCAGGGCAGGAAGAGGGGAACTGTCATTTCTGGAAAGCCCCTCAGGCACAGAGGGGCCAGAGCTCCCCAAATAGGGTTGTCTGAAGGACATGACAGGCCTTTGAGTCAAAGTCTGTCATCGGTGTCATAGTCCACAGGTGTTGGGACCTAGATGGCTTATTGACATTTATCTTGTATTTAAATTTATTTGAAACATACGTTTGTGCACACACAATCCACGGTGAGCATATGGAGGTTCAAGGACAACCTTGGATGTGAGACCTCCTCTTCCACCTTGGTTAAGACCCACTCTACTGTTGTTGGCCACTGTGTACACACAAGATCCTGTCTCTGTCTTCTCCAGCTGTTACAGAGGAATTACACTGTAATGACAGATACCTGCTGCTGGGCCCGAGTTGACCTGGAGATCAAACTCACGCTTGAATGACAGGGACTTCACTCACTGAACTGGCTCCCAGCCTGTTTGTTTGTTTGTTTGTTTGTTTGTGTATTTGTTTCGTTTTGAAATCTAAACTAGTAATAAGTTAAATTTTCAATTTCCTTACTACTTAATGTTTAAATCGTTACCATTTTGTGTTAATAATATACTTTATAGAATGCCAAAGAAATTAATTTTATAAGATGATCAACAAAGTAGACTGAAAACTATAACAGTACACCAGAATTTAAAACCAATGAGAAATCACTGAAACTTGGGAAAGTATGTTATTTGCAATTCTTGGGACTGAACTCAAAGCCTTGTACCTGCTAGTCAAATGTTCAACTACTGAACTGCACCACTCACCATGGTATTTAATATCTGCTAATACCCAACACTTCGCATAAGAGAACAAATAGTAAGAGTCAGAGAATCTTACCACCAGCAAGGTAGTAATGGCTGCAGGTTTTAAGCATTTGAGCTTAGCACAGCCTTGCCTGCCCTCCTTGAAAAGCTCCACCAGCCTTCAGAAATGCATGTGTAACCGCAGACAACTGTGGGTAAAGGGGCAGGCCAAGATGTCATGACATCTTTCAGGAAGTTTTAAAAGAAAGGAAAGCGTTCCTTGGGCTTTAGGGAAGACAGGAAAGAGAATTCTGGCCTGTCAGCAGTCACCTTGGGTGACCGCTCCCTCACTCCTGTCCTATCCCATGTCAGCCTCAGAGCTGTTCTGGCCATCTGGAAGCAGGAAGGATGACGAGGAAGTGAGCTGCTCCCGAATGCTGCCAAGCTGTCCCCAAAATATGCCGCCTTGAGTGGCTGCCTTATTGTGTAAGAAGACATAAAATCCAGATGGTGAGTTTCTGGATTTTAAGTTCCTATAGAGAAGTCACATTTTCCAGAACATCCTAACTCCATTTGGTGTGTGTGTGTGTGTGTGTGTGTGTGTGTGTGTGTGTGGTGGCTGAATGTCATTAACAAAGGCTAGGGATGAAAATAAAGACCCAAGACATCACCTTTGATTGGCTCAACTCTACGTTCTTAGATTGACTGTGTTGTAGCCATCTCTAGGCTGCATCCGGTATTGTGAATTCCTAAAGGGGGATTCGCATATGTCAGTACAAGTCTGGACTGACAGAAAAATCAAAGTTCATTAAGAGACAGTCTTATCCAAGGAGCCACAGACTAAGGACAGAAAAAAAAAAAAAAACCCAAATGATTGACTCAGAAAACAAATAGATCCTTAGTTGCATTCTGACTTAAGTTTGCATGTTAATTACTTTTCTTGGGGCAAAGAAGACAACTGTAGTCTCTGCTCACATAACACCCCATCCTTCTGCTTTCAAACTGTGTCCAACAAGCCTGCAAACGCTGAGCCACCATGTCCTTGCACATAGTCCTAGATCCTGGACATGCACGCACATGCATGGGTCCCGGAACCCTGACTAGGGGCATGGAAGGAATGGAAAATATGGCAGACGCAGATATAGAGAAACAGAAAAGTCTGGAGGCTTGGGTTTTCAGACGGAGAAGTCACAGCACACCCAGAAGCCCAGCATGTTATTGTGTAGAGTTGAATGGGGAGATGGGGTTTTTACATATGGCTGAACAAGGAGGCGGGGTTATTAAATACAGATAAAACAAGGAGCCAGGGCTATTACACAAGGTTACAGGTTTAGCTAATCTCAGCAGGAGCAGTCCTCTCTGTAGGGTCATAAATAAAAGAACGGGGAGAGAGTTACCGTGGGCATTTTCTGCACACACTCAACACTCACTCTCAGTCCAGAAGAGGTTTTGCCATCCCTCTGAGCCTCACCTGGGGTGGGGGAAGGCCTTACCAACTGCCCATAGGTATTTTAGGAAGAGATCTTTGTGACTCTGAAGGAGAAAAACAACCTTCGCGTCAGCCAATCAGGGACCAAGAGAGGAATAAAAGTAGGTCGTTTCTGTGGGAGTGCAGTGGTCCTCAACCTTCCCAGCGCTGCAACCCTTCACTACAGTTTTTCATGTTACAGTGACCCCCCCTCCCAACCATAAAATTATTTTGTTACTACTCTATAACTTTAATTTTGCTACAGTTATGAGTTGTAATGTAAATACCTCATATTTGACCACACACCCCCCCCCAATCCTCAAATCTACCCACAGGGTGAGAAGCACTGCAGTCTGGCACGTGCTGGGGAGGGCAGAGGGCACGATGTGACCTTGTAGGGATAAAAACTATCCCAGAACCAAACTAGAGAAGGAGAGTCCTTCCTGGTTAGGTTTAAAACAGGGACAAAGAGTTGAGGTGCCTACCTAACACATCAAAGCAGACCTGACCACCGGGTTCTTCCTGCATCCCTCAGTCCCTACCTGTTCCAGGGTCCTCCAGACTGGCGTACCCTATCCACTACCCCCAACCTCTCCAGCCCAGGGGCTGGGTTTCCCTCCTGCAGCTGTCTTTCCCTATATAATTCAACCATTTTGGTCACCTGGTCCTTTTTTCTCTACTCTCTTTGGGCCTCCTGGTTGCTATGCCTGGTTCCCCTCTTTCCTGTTTCCCTTCTTCCCTAACCCCATCCTCACACAGCCCTGGTCAGGATCATGTCCACTCTGGACTCTCCCAGATGTCCCTGCATCTGGCTATGCTCTCCCACATGTCTATAGTAAACCCTCTCCACCATACCCAGGAGCAATCGTGTCCTTTCTTTTATTTCTTATTTTCATTCAGTTCTCTCAGCTGTAATGTTACAGAACTGCATACCTTCCTCCTGGGTGCAGGCCGCTGTGTGTGTGCTTTTTTCCACCAAGAGGCAGACAGCCCTGGCTCGCATCTAGCTGCAGGACAAGCTAATGCTGACAGACTTAGTCTGAGGGTCGGCCTTTGATCGTGGGTTCCTCACCAACTTCACAAGAAGGACGTGTAAGAGCAGAGATGCTGGTCTCAAGAGGATCGGTCTTCAAAGTGGAGTTTCCTCTTCAGGGTATAGACCACTCAAGCCTGCAGAGATGTGGAGCTAGTTGCCAAGCCTTTGGGGGACTTTGCCTTCTATGTCAGATAGACGAGCAAGCAGACAGAACATCTCACGTGGTATTGTTCTGAGACTCTAGGGGAGAGATACAGGAAAGAGCACTTGATAGGACAGGTATGCTAAGATCAAAGGAAAGCTGTCCGGAGTGTGGAGCTACTGCTGCGGGTGTTGGGTCAGTCAGTGTATTGGAGCAGCAAACGCAGCTGTCTGCAAACTGACCCATCTGTCACTTCATTATCTTTGTTGTTGTTGTTGTTGTTGTTGTTGTTGTTTTTCGAGACAGGGTTTCTCTGTATAGCCCTGGTTGTCCTGGAACTCACTCTGTAGACCAGGCTGGCCTCTGAACTCAGAAATCTGCCTGCCTCTGCCTCCCGAGTGCTGGGATTAAAGGCATGCGCCACCACGCTCGGCATCGTCACTTCATTATCTTAAAGGAAATCAAACAAAATCCAACTGCGAACTCCATTCAATCAGGCTCCCAGGAGACTCAGCCTCAGTGACTATTGCAGCTCCCTTACTCGCCAGGATTCTGAGTGCCCCACATTAGGGAGACGCCATAACCGGCAGACAGGGAGATGCTGTAACTGACAGCCTCGGGAGCCTCCTCCAGGTGCCCATGGGTACCAGACACCCGAACTCTGCATTTGTGCAGTCCCGAGGTACAGGAGTCTCACCCTGGGGACCTGTCTTCCACAGTTCCCACGAAGCTCTTTTCTTTATTCCTCTGAAGTCCCACAGACGCATGAGAACGCCTAAGGACCTGTCACTCAACAGTCAGGTACCACACGGAAAAAGGCATGTGATGTCACCTGCTCCTTCCTGGTAGGAACAGCAATCATTTCAGCTGACCAGGGGTCTCTTTATCTACCAGTCCTCTTCACCCTCGCCTCTCCTGCATTCTTGCAGCCCCAGGGTTTACTCCTGAGTTTAAGGAAAGGACTCAGAAATGAATTCACCTGGAAGTATTTCCTATTTGATCTTCTCATCCTTGGCAAGTGGAGGAAAGCTGGAGAAGACGGGACGAGAACAGGGTTGGAAAAGATCCAGAAGGTCTGGGAAGATGGCTCAGTCAGTAAATTGTTTGCTTCATCAGCACGAGAGCCTGACCTGGTGGCTCACCTGTGAGCCCAGCCCTTTCGGAGGTGGAGACTGGAGGATTCCCTGGAGTTTGTTAGCCAGGCAGTCTAGCTCAAACAGTGAGTTCTGAGCTCACTAACGAGACCCTGACTCAGTTAATAAGGTAGAAAACGATTGAAGAAGACGCTGCCAATATGATGTGAAGGAAACCTCTGGCCTCCCACACTTAACACGCACACATGTGCACTTGCATATACATGCGCAACACAAATGTGTACACACACACACACACACACACACAAAGCTAATACAAAAGGTCTGCCAAAGACTGGGCTCTAGGCAAAGAGATGGTTCCAATAGTGGCGGTTAAAGCCATGCATGCTGAATGAGATCAGAGCTATAATCCTCTCTGTGCCAAGTGTCCTCTCTGTGTATGCTTGAGAAAGCCGAGTGGCTGTTGACAGAGCTTCAGCGTTCCGGGCTCTGTGCTGGACCAGGGACTCCTTAGAAGATGCCACCTGTGCCCATCCCCTGCATCATCCTTCAAAGAGAGGATCGCTCAGTAGATTGTGGTGTTGAGGAAAGTTCTTGCAGAAGGAGGTGACTAACCACTGAAGTTCCACAATGATGTGAACATCTAGGGGAGGAGTCTGGCAAAAGAGAGCAGCCTTGCTGATGCGATGAACCCGGCATCTGAAAGATGCTGAGATGGAGTAGCTCCCACTAAATTGTGTGTGTGTGTGTGTGTGTGTGTGTGTGTGTGTGTGTGTGTGCTGACACAGCATACCTATGAAAGAAAACCTCAAGTTTTGGTTCTTGGGCACTTACCATCTTTTGTTTGGCAGGGTCTCTCCCTGGCTTGAAACTTCACCAGGTAGGCTAGGCCAGCAAACTTCCAAAGGATCCACTGCCACTACCCCCATCATGCCATCATTTGGATGGCAAACACACACCACTGCACCCAGCTTTTGACATGGGCTTTATCTGAATTCAACTCCTTTACTGTCTGAGGCACACCCTCAGCTTACTAAACTGTTTTGAAGCCCTGCAGAAGGAGGAGAAACTAAGCCTTCAACTGGAAGGCTAGTGACTGACCTACACAGGGCCCTTCCTTCATTTAGAGGAAGATCTAACATAGCTGAGGAACCTGGTAGACCAGTTAGCCTTGCAGTTAGTTCCAAGCACGCTCAAATGCTCAGCTGGGATCCTGACTGGAAAACCTGGGCTCTGAAGTATGGATACAAACATCTGTGTGGATATGTTAAGCTTCTCCTGAGGAAATGACTCTGTATTCCCCACAGGTGTTTCTGTACCTCAGAGAAGAAAGACTCTCCCCTTCTTCCTAGGAAGAGTTAGCATTTCCCCACGCTGGGTGATGCTGCATAGTCTTCGCCTCCACAAGGAACAGGTATCCTGGCCTCTTTGGCTGCCTTCACCTCCTAGAGCCTTGAATGTGCCAGATCTGCTACTGTACAGCAAGGTTTAGAAGAATTAGCTAGCCGGTATGAATGGCGCCAAGGTCGGCCCTTGGCAATTAGTCAGGATATGTCACATTCAGCACAGTCTTGAATAAAGAAGCCGTGGCTCTGGAGCACATTCTTGGAACATCCTGTGAATGTGGGTACAGACTGGAAATAAAAGAGGGATGAGAGGGGAGGAGAGAGGTGTTGAGGAAGGGCGGCCTGAAAACAAAGACAAGGAAGGGGTTGGAGGCTGGAAAAGGAGGCAAGGGACTGGTGGGGAAGAGGAGAGGAAGCTCAACAACACCAAAACAGATCATATTTGAAAATGCTAGGGCTGGTGAGATGGCTCAGTGGGTAAGAGCACCCGACTGCTCTTCCGAAGGTCCGGAGTTCAAATCCCAGCAACCACATGGTGGCTCATAACCATCCGTAACAAGATATGACGCCCTATTCTGGAGTGTCTGAAGACAGCTACAGTGTACTTACATATAATAAATAAATAAATCTTAAAAAAAAAAAAGAAAGAAAAAGAAAATGCTACAGTGAGATCTACTACTTTGCATGTTAATTAAAAGTTAAGACCAGGTGTAGTGGCACACGCCTTTAATCCCAGCACTTGAGAGGCAGAGACAGGTAGATCTTTGTGAGTTCAAGGCCAGCCTGGTTTATGAAGTGAGTTCCAGGACAGCCAGGACTGTTCCACAGAGAAACTCAAAAAACAAACCACAAAAGTATTTAAAAATAAATAAAATTTTAAAATGTATTAAAATGAAAGCAAAACCAACAGAAAACTACTCAGTCAAGAGCTCCTAAAGTTGGAGTAAACTTGTCCTTACGGCAGTTGTAATGGTAGCCTCCATGATGGCTGCTGGTGACACCCTCATGAAGTCTCTCTCCACTGAGCATGGGCTAGCCGTCTAGTAACGACGATACTGCAGAGGTGAGAAAATGCTACTTCCATGACGACACTGGTTTAATCTTCGTCTATCTGACTCATTCTGTCTTGACCCAGGAAATCCAGAGAAGCTCACTGGAAGCACTGTGTGAAAAAAATGGACTTGGAAGACCTTCCAGAGGCCTAAGACAAGCCATGACATCCAGCATAACTGCCAGCTGTCAAGTGAGCCCTTCTGACAATCTGATCCCTCGGAGAGTCCCTGAGCACAATCATCTAGCTAGAGAGCTCCTAGCATGACCCAAGGAAACTGTGAGACAGGGCTGGTCTCTCAGGCAGCTAGGTTACAGGGAACTTGTTCCCCTGCAATCAACAGAAAAGCCAACAGTTCTTGGAAACCTGAAGAGATTGACAATTCATAATGAGCAAAGTAAAGATGGATGAGCTTGGAATCAGTTTTCTTCCATGAAGAGACACTGGGTAGACCAACCATATACCAGATGTCTTACTTTCCTCATCCTATGTGAAGATACCATGACCATGGCAACATCTCTTATAAAAGAAAATGCTATTGGACTCACAGTTCCGGAGGTTTTGAGTCAGTGGTCATCATGGCAGGGAGCACTGCAGCTCGAAGGCTGGCTTGGTACTGGAGCAGCAGCTAAGACCTTATGTACTCATCCACAGGCAAGAGGAAGAGAAGGAAAGGAGGAAAGAAAAAGCTGTAACCGGGAATGGCATGAGCTCAAACCCAAAACCCCATGGTAAAGAAAGGGGAAACAAAACCAAGTAAGCCAGAGGATTGTGTTTCGTGAGATGCATCATTAGCCACAGCCACCAGGGGTTCCAGCATCCCTGAAGACCTCAGCAGGGCTCTCCTCTGCAGGCTAGAGGTAGTCAGAGTGCTGGACTAGTCAATATCCATGGGGATGGTCCTCCGTCCTTAGGCCACAGTGTCCAGATATGTCAACTATCAGGAGTCAGTTCTGGCAACATTTACCATAGTGACTGGCAAATTTGGAGGGACTGTAAAGAGAAATTCACCTCCATGGAATTGCGAGGATGGCTGTTTCCAGGTACCACACAGAAAAGCATCCTTTATGGTAGAGCTTAATGTTAATATACTGGATACACACACACACACACACACACACACACACACACACACACACACCGGATGCTAGAGAGGAAAACCAGGAGTCTGAGGTCAGTTTCCCAAGTAACAAGTTGTCATCCCTCACTCAGATCTGGACCAGAGTCAATCTTCAGATTCAAAACCTGTTGACAGAAGAGATAGATGTGTTTTGAGAAGAAGAACCCAGCAGCAGGATCTGAGAACACAGATCATCATATACTGAAGAGATGGGGTACCCCATGTTCAAAATACTTCTGGACAGATCTGTGGTAATACAGATGCTCAGGCACACAAGGTATTATGCTGGTTCTCTACTAAAGAGGAGGCTTTAAAAGGTCAGGTTGTGGAGAGGAATCATGGCTAATGTCTCTGGGAAACCATGCAGGAAGCATTTCCCTAGTTTTTGAGTGTATCAACTTAGTCTTTAAGTTGATCAACTTAGCAGTTGGGATAGTACCTACATTGAATCCTTGGCCTGAAGGATAAGAGACCATTAAAGCTATCAGCTCCCCTTGATCAAGACAGCAAACGAAGATATATGTTGTCTATGGAATGGAGATAATATCACAATTAAAAATCTAAGAGGGTGCCAGGGATGTAGCTCAGAAGATGCCTTCCCAGCCTGCAGGAAGCCCTGGGTTTGACCCCCAGCACCATCTAGGTATGAGGGTGCACACCTGTCGTCACTCAGAAGGTGGAAGCTGGCAGATCAGAAGGTCAATGAATTCTTTATCTACATAGAATTTGACTCTGGGTTGGGCTATGTGAGACCCTTGTCTAAAACAGCAACAAAAGCCAACCCAACAGCAAAACTCTAAGCTACCTGAGCATTGTGGCTTGTTTGCAATCCCAACATTTAAGAGGGAGAGTTAGGAGGAACGTCTCAAGTTCAAAGTCATTCGCTTCACTATGAGTTCTAGGCCAGCCTAGGCTACTACCATAAGTCCTGCCCCAGAAGACCCTAAGGGATGCAAGGTGGACATCTTCATTGAGTCTGTCAAGGACCACTATTGGAGAATAACTGCAGTTACAAGCTCCTTTGAAGGGTGTGGCCTTGAGCTCAGTGGCAGTGTTGAATGTGGCACTTCAGTCAGAGCAGGTTAATAAGGCCTCCCACACACAGAAAGTGTGTGGACACTGCCTTGATTCATATGTGCATTCCTATTCTAGTTAGAAAAGAGGCTCGGTATCATCTTACTTTATCATAAAACTGGTGACGTTGATTTGTTTTTGACATTAGGCTATTTTAAGTATCCTGTTCTCGTGGTAAGACAGCCTGAAGAGAGCATGTGCTCTTCACAGAACAATCACAGGGCCCCATCTTGCTGATGGCATCATGCTGTTCTGACAGCATGCACCAGGAGTGACTAAACCTGGGAAAGCTTAGTGAGACCAAGGTACCTCACAGAGGGGACAGGACTGCTATAAAGACTCAGGGGCTGTCACCTGCCATGAACGTGGCAGAACTGTCTCCTCTAAGGTCAAAGACATTGCTGCAGGTCCCAGTGGAAGAATAACAGTGCAGCCCTGGGATTTCAGAACAGGATTGTGCTGTCTGTAGCACACAAGCAAAGCCAGTGCCAATGGGCACAGGACCCTGGTGGACATACTTTGCTTGACCATGGAGAACAAATTGACCATGAGTCTAAAACTAACTTCTCCAAGCTGGGACCTGTGAATCTACCAACTCAGTAATCTAGACAAGCTTAGAGGTCTCTATTGTATAGAGTCACCTAGGGGGTGAGGGTACTGTGTATATAAGACCCTCAAGACCCTCAGGCCTGCCTGACATGCCTCCCCACACAGGGGCCTATATTATGCTGGGGGTCCTTATGTCAGGATGAAGGAAGAAGAGTCCCTAGTGTGGATTGTGACTGACTGGTTTGGTGGCTGCTTGCATAGTGCCATAATAGCACTGCTGCTACACTCAGGAGTGGTCTTGAAACGGCGGGTGGAGACAGAAATCCGCCCAGAAGGTGGAACTGACTGTGATGCATGCGCATCTCTATCTCCTGTTCAGAGGTAAGAACACAGAGACACATGGGGAGAGGAACACAGGTTGGTAACCAGAATAGGAATCTGGATTGTCAGAGACAAGATCTGGGGCCCAGACATGTGGACGGACAGATGAGAGTAGGCACAAAACAAAAATGTTTACATCACATTTTGATACCCACCAGAAAGCACCCTCCGAAGAAGAGGCACAGAACAACCAAATAGAAAAAATGCCTCAGCCAGATGAGCCAGATGCATGATGGGTAACAGAGAAGGGGACCCAATGAAGATGCCAACAACATGGTCCCTACTTGCCATCATACCATGGCGGATCCATCAACACGCTCGACTGGGCGGTGACAACAGCCATCCCCAAGCTCGGATGATGATCTAAACTGTGTCCTCATGCTTACCTGCCAATGCTTAAGCAGAGTCATTAGGAAAGGCTCTAATCCAGTGTGACTGGCCTCCTTGCCAGACGAGATCTGGGGACAGACACAGTCAGGGAGAAGACAGGGCAACAAGTCAGGAAGAAGACCTCATCTCCAAACCCTTGAAAGAAGCTCTTCCTTCAAGGCCCTCAGCGGGAACCAGCACTGCTGCCACCTTTGCTCTTGGGCTTCTGGCCTGAAGAAACAGGAGGTGGCTAGTTTCTGTTAAGTAGATCATCTCCTCTAGTAATTCATTACCATAGCCCCAGCAAGCTCACAGAGCCTCTGACATGGTGCTGTTCTTCAAGGCTACTAGGTGACGTTTGGAAGGCTGTGCTGGCTAGTTTTATGTCAACTTGACCCTAGCGAGAGTCATCACTGAAGAGGGAACCTCAATTGAGAAAATGCCTCCATGAGATCCAGCTGTAAGGCATTTTCTTAATTAGCGATCAGCGTGAGAGGGCCCAGCCCCTGGTGGGTGGTGCCATCCCTGGTTTGGTGGTCCTGGTTCTATAAAAAAGCAGGCTGAGTAAGTCCCAGTGAGCAAGCCAGTAAGCAGCACCCCTCCATGGCCTCTGCATCAGCTCCTGTCTCCAGATTCCTGCCCTGTCCTGACTTCTTTCCATGAGGAACTGCTATATGGAGCTGGGAGTGAAATAACCCGGTTCCTCCCCAGGATGTACTTCATCACAGGCACACCACAAAGGTTCGCAGAAGTGATAACTAAAGGTGAAAGGAATTGTACGTGGGTAGAGAATAAGGAGATACGAACTGATCGATGTCTATTGTTGCCCTAATGGATGTAATTGGTCCCTGTTCCCCGTGTGTGTGTGTGTGTGTGTGTGTGTGTGTGTGTGTGTGTGTGTGTGTGTATGTAAGCATGTGAACACCAGAGATGCACCTTGGGTACTGTCTCTTAGACAGGATCTCTCCCTGAATTTTCCATGAGGGTTCTAGGGACCAAACTGGGGTTCTCTGTTAGCATGCCAGGCACTTTACTAGCTGAGCTGGGTTCTCAGCGTGCAATCGGCTCTGACTTTCTTCTAATGTTCACCCCTCAACAGAAACCAATGAGGCTGTAGAAGGGCTGAGTGTATATGAAGGAGTCCAGTTGCCAGCATGAAGTTGGTTCATTGAAGGCATGGGGATCCACCACTCAGTGTCCCTCTATGAAACAAGCTGCCGTGAGAACTGCGATTTGCCAACAGTGTCCAACTATAGCAACTTCATACTCGACTTCAGTGTTCATGCTAAGACCACTCACTCCCCAAATGTCTCCCAGCCAAAGACTGATAATGCCAGAAATTATAAAGCTAGGTTATTTTCTAGCCAGTATGTACCACTTCTGGGGCAAGCCCCTGAAGGAGGTGTCAGTAGGTTCTCAGATCTTCACTGTAGTCTAAAACTCTTCCTGCAGCCCTCTTTTCTTCTCCTTCTTCCTTCCAGGAAATCTGAAGCATCTACTTAACTAGCCCCTGCCTCTTGATCTCTTCATCTTTCCCAGAAGTCACAGCCAATAAATCTCTGGCACCTTCTTGGCATCTGCTTCTTCCCAGGAGTCTGACTCAACAGGCCAGCCGTCCACGTCGGAATAAACAAGGACCCTAGAGCTTGCACGGCCTCAGAGGAGAGAGAATTAAGAGAATTAAAACAGAGAGAAGTATACTTCCTGAAAAACAAACAAACAGGGACTGTGAGCCCCAGAAATGTGGGTATGCTGGAGAGAGATGAGTACCCTAAAACAGAACAGAGGAAAAGGTCGCAGACCAGGCTCCTTTGTCGCCATCTCGCCATCTGGAGACCCCTGAATAATGAATTATCAGTCTTGGGCTCAGGTCTTAGAGAATTCGATTCCGTCTTTAAAGAGACCCTGGGTTAAAGAGCCTTGTAGATTCTTGTGACTTAAAGTAATGTGGAGATGCTGAAGACTCTCAGGTTTATATGGCCAGTCATCAAAACTGAAAGCTCTATGCTACACCAGATACAATCGAGAAAGAAAAGACAGCCCACAGAACAGGAAGAAATGTTTGGGACTCCGGTATCAGCTAAGGACTTCCACCAAGAGTACATGAGAAACCTTTGCTACTTAATCCTAAACAGACACGCAACCCAAGGGAGAAAAATAGGCAACTAATTTAAATAGCCATTTCCTCCAAAGTAGAGATACATGTGACCATCAAGAAAAATGAGAAATGTCCAAAATCCTTACTCACTGGGGAAAAGCAACCAAAACCACAATAAGACGTCCATTTCCCATTCACTAGCTTTGGAATGAATAGTAAAACCTGCTGGTCCCCAGAGGAAACTGGAACGCTCGTGTGTTGATGAGACTGTGAAATGACACGGCTGTTAAGTGGCTGGTTCTTCCTGAGAGTGTCAAAGTACCTATGACCCGACATCCCTCTCCCAAGAGAACAAAACACGCATACTCGCACGGTAACTTGTTCTTGGGCGTTCACAGCACCTTGGACTGCAAACAACCTGAAGGACGACTGGGTAGTGAACAGGAGAACCAGATGCAGTGGGATACTATTCAGCCACAGGAAGGGATGCATTACTGATAGTCATCAGTGGACTTTAAGAACATTGTGCACTGGGATGACAGGCTGACCAATGTACCTGTCTGGCATTTATGCAGGTACTGGGGATCTGAATGCCAGTCCTCATGCTCTTATCCACTGAGCCAGCTCCCTGGCCCCTACCATTGCCTTCTTATGGGTCAAACTTTATTCCCCTAAACTTAATGCATTTGATTTCTAATCTAAAGTGCCTCTGATTATGACTGAATGTGACTTCAGAGGCCATCGGGGTGGCCTCTAAAGCTATCTGAATGGTGCCTTTAGGAGATACCAAGGGACACAAAGATGACATACGACGTGCACATGGGGGAAAAAAAAACCAATAATGTAAGGACATGCAAGAAGGCTGTCGTTAAAAATCAAGGACAGGGCTGGGAACTAGCTCAGGAGGTAAAAGCACTTAATGCCAAACCAGATGACCTGAGTTGGATTCCTGGTCCCCATATGGTTGGAGGACAGAACTACGCTGTTCTCTGACCCTCATAAGCATGTGTGCGCATGCACAGACACATCAATAGATGTAAAAGAAAAACAAAAAGGAGGTGGGATACGTCTCAGTGATAGAATGCTTGTCTAGCATGCTCACAGCCCCAGGCTCCTCCCCCTGCACTACCAGAAAAACAAACTTGAGAGGCGGAAAAGCTGAACGCCAAGAAGGCCGGCATCTGGCCATCTATCCACTGCTGTGCCAGCCACCCAGTCTGTGCTGGTTACTACAGCAGCCTGAACTAGCACTCCTACCCACACCCTATTCCCACCCCCACCCTGAGCCTTTCTTCTAATTCCCTATGTATCCAAAGCTGTCCTTGAACGTCTCATCCTCCTGCCTCAGCTCACAAGCGTTGGGACTCCACAGGTGTACAGCACGGTGCCCGGCCTCAGCAATGCCACTGCTTTCTGCAGGCCATCCATTGCCCCTGTTCTCTGACCTCACCCCGTCCAGTGCAGGATGCTACACAACTCCAGGGGACATCCAAGCTTCTTTATCCCCTTCCTCCCAGTCCAGGTCCCTCTGCTGGGGCCACGCTGGAGGTTCCTGGCATGCTGTATGGCTTTGTCCCCATGCTAAAGCACTTCTCTCCCATACATCCGGTGGCTCACTTCCTCACCCTGCAGCTTGGTGTTCAAAAGTTGTCCCTCCCTGAGGGACCCTATTTAAAATAATCAGGGCCATTCATTCCCTGTGCCAGGGGATGCTTGTGTCATCTTGCTTTCAAGCACTTCTCATCTCCCACATAGAGTTGTTAGGACTGCATTGCTTGTATATTGTTTCTGTCCCAATCCTCCCTCACCCCCCATACCCTGTACCCTCACCCCTACACCCTTACCTGCCCTCCCCACACCCCTCCCCAACCCCTGCTGGACAGTCTGCTCCATGAAGACAGATACTTGACATCCTCTTGGCTATCTATCGCCTTGTGCCCAGGGCAGTGCCCAGTCTTTGGCTGAAGCTCAATAAGCTGACCTTTCATTAATACAGGAAAGGATAAAGGAGCGGAGTGTCATCCAGGTTGTCTTTAATACTGAGTGTCTCTATTTCTTGAAAAAAAAAAAAATCTCAGAACTAAATCTGTTTGCTGCCTTTGGTAGGCATATTAGGGAATTTATGCACAGATATTCTGTTTATTCTGTTAGTTTCACTTCCCTTGTTTCTATTCCTTTTCCTGGGACGGTCTACATTTCTGTTAGCCATCTTAGCCATCTTAGCTTTCTTAAATGTTATTGAACAAGGTGAAAATTACAGGGGGGGAGGGGTGGTTCTGGCCTTCGGTGGCTGTTTGCCACAGGGGGGTAAGAGAAAGACACCGTACAAATCCATAGCCCGTCTTGTTAAGTGAACACAGATCTCTCTTGTCTCAGGGGGGTCCCCAGGGGAATTCTGAAGCTCTACGCATTGTCCCGGGGAACACTAGCTGCAGAAGAGGCCCTCACGGGTCGCAGGGCACGGAAAAGCAGCTGCGTCCCCTTAGCCTATAATATGTTGGGCCAACGTTGAAGGGAGTGCTTTCAAATTTGCCTGCCCTGAAGGGCACAGGGAAGGTTTCTGAGTTAACTGCCTGGGTGCCAGGAACCACAGGGACAGAGCCGGCATTGTCCCCGCAGGCCGGGTCCCTAGAGAACAGCATTGTTCTCCCCTCCACTCTCGGAAGGTTCCAGAGGACTAAAAAGCAAAGCCACACTGAGCTACCTCACAGACTATACCGTCTGCTCCCTCAGAGCTTGGAAGCTCGCGGGGGTCAAGTCAGGGGTCCTTAGGGATTGCAGCTTCCTACAGCATAGGCACAGGTCC
This sequence comes from Mus pahari, assembly GCF_900095145.1. NCBI lineage: Eukaryota > Metazoa > Chordata > Mammalia > Rodentia > Muridae > Mus > Mus pahari. Next base: position 34,003,283 of record NC_034604.1, on the reverse strand, counting down.
AGACTGCCACGGGAAGTGGGAAGCCAAGCTGGCAGAGGACTAAAGGCTTAACTGCTTTGCGGCTAGGACGAGGGCACTAACTCCAACCAGCCTCTCCAGGAAGAACTTTGCTAGTCTCCTCACACGCTCGGTTCAGCCTCAAGGCTGGGTGAGAACACAGGTGAGGACCCTGTGTTTTTCCACCACGGTTTCTTGGCCTCAGACTCGAGATGGCCTCACATAACATCACGTTCCTGCTTTCTTCGCTTCTTTGTCTTACGTTGGCTGACACTTAGCTTGGCTCCTGAAGAGCGGTTGAGTCTGGGGAAAAAAAAAAAAAAAGATCGAGGGTCTAGGAGGGAGAAATCTGAGCTTCGAGCTCTCCACGTGTCACAGTGCGTCAGGATCGGATCTGAAGTGATTCCCAAGTGGCACCTCTGCTGAAGGTTGCCTGTTTAGAATGCAGCAGCTGGGGCGGCAGGGTGGAGCTCTGCTGTAGAGCACTTCTTCATTTCGCATCCTTCATCCCTCCCCTTGGTTTCTATTCCTTTTCTCCAGGATGTCTACATATCTCTGTGGGCTGCTGCAATTTTTGAAACGTTATGAAGCAATGTTAAAAAGCATGTCTAGGTGTTCTGCCTGTCTACGGCTGTTTGTTCTCTGGCTTCCGTGCGTGCAGAAAGCTCTGAGCACGGCATCCATACTTATAATCCTATCATGTGGGAGGTTAGATCAGAAAGAAGGATAAGAGCTACCCTGGGATAGAGCCCATTGTCTCAAAAAAATAATAATAATTAAGTAAGGCTGCCTACTCTCTAGAGCTCTTTGTTTAGTAGCCCTAGGGTGGGGTCAAGGACCCTGCATCTCTAACAACTACTATAGGTGCCTGGAGAAGACCATACTATGTGACCATACAGGTCTGTAGACCTGGCTAACAGTATTGATAGGTAGTAAAATACAGTGTGTTACTCTTGTGATGTTGGGCAGTAGACGTGAGCCGTGACACTTGGGGAGGGAGCGGGGGAGTTCTTTGAGGCAAATAACCACCACTACCTGTGACGTGTCGCCAAGCTGGGGGTGTCAGGAGCTGAGGTGCAAATACATTTTTGACTAATAATCTTCAACTTACAGTGAGATTATGGGGCTACGCCCTATTGTAAAGCGAGGTGCGGTGGCATCAAGAGTTTGGGTAGCACCGCCACGTGCTTGCCGATCCAGAGTGCGCTGCCCTGCGTGTGTTCTATTTCCCAGGGGAAACTGACACACACGTAGCTGCCGCTCTACTGCTGCGGTCTTTATTTCATTGAGAGAAAAACAAAAAACAAAAAACAAAAAAAACAACAACAAAAAAAAAACCCACTCAGTTCAACTTTTGCTTTTGATGGTCTCCTTCTTGGATTCTTATTATCACTGCCTGGACACCCACACACGCAGAAACCTTTGGGGAACCCTCCTTATATACGGCCGAGGAAAGGGTTCAGCGGACAGAGCACTGACTATACATGTTCTAGCTCAGTTGCTGAGCTCTAGGATCCGTAAATACAGTGGAGCGCGATTGAGGAAGACACTGGACACCAATCTCCAACCTGGCATCTATCCACACATGTGCTCACTCGCATGTGAATACATACACGTATACCAAACATACACAAACACTCTCCCAAAACAAAACCCCTCGTGCTGGTCCAGCAACAAAGAAAGGCTCACAGCAATGGAGAGTGCACTCTTCATCACTTTATAGAGCCCTCCCCTTCCCCTGCACAGGGAGGAATCCCAAGTGAATGTAGCCAGCCTCTTCCTCTTGCCCCCTGCCCTGCCCCCACACCCCAGGGTGGGCGGTTGGTCTGCTCTTAGCTAACCATGAAGAAGTAATGCATTTGGCAGCTGTATCTTCCAGCCACCCAGTAGCCACCGTGGCGGCCATGCATCCTGTGCAGCAACATCCTGCCAACCAGATGGGTTCCTCCCCGCCAGGTGCCAGCCACACTGCTGCAGCGGCCTGGGAAAGAGCAAGCTCTGCCAGAGGAGCTGACTACACCAGGAGCCGTGATAGGAGCAAGCCGCAGGAACAAGCACAAGATTAGATGGCAGGCAGACAAGCCCGCAGGCAAATTACGGCCCATCCAAGTGCAGGATCTGTGGTCACACTTGCCTGTGGCTCATCCCACAACTAACAAGAGTCAGAGCATGCCTGCCAGACAACCTCGCCTTTGAGTGCCACGCTCTCCAGGCTGAAAGGAGCCTTCTCCTCCAGGGCATCCATTCCTCCCACAGACAGCAAACACTCCCCATGCAGGGCCTTCCCATAGCCTGTCTAGATGCTCAAGAGATTTTCCCCCCGACTTCCGGGCACCTTTAGCACCACCCCCATTCCCCCCTCCTCACTGGGAGTCTCAAGCAGGTTCTACCCTTCTTATTCCCGGCTCCTGGGAACACCCGCACACAGCCCCGGCTCCCCTCTACGTTCGGATGGCTGCTTCCATAGTGCCTCGGAGCTCATGAAAGGGCAGCCGAGTGCTTGGTATTTTGCTTCAGCTCCTGGTCCTGCACAGAGCCTTGAGATTCATGTGTGCAGAACCACTGACTTCACACCCTTGGGTGTCTTCAGGCGAATGACTCTAAGATGTTAGCGTCGAGGATGAGGGCTTGCTCTCCTATTTCACCTCCTGGCCGAAGTGTGAACAGATCAAATACCAACATGGTGTTGTCACCAGTAAACATGCAGGAAGGTGTCCTTGACTAGGGAGCAGAGGTTCTAGACCTTGAGTCTATTATAACCTCATGGGGATGGGGACCAGTCGTGGAAACAGATTGTAGGCTCACTCTGTAGTCTCAAAACTCCAGAGCCTGAGGCAGAAGGATTATCGTGAGTACAAGGCCAGCCTGGATTATACAGCAAAATCTTATTTTTTTAATAAAATAAATAAATAAATTATTTTAACTGAAATTTGGTGACACAGGCTTATGATCCCAATACTTGGGAGGCAGAGGCAGGAGCATCACTGCCAGTTCCAGGTGAGCCTGAGCTATAGAACAACATCCTGTCTCAAATAAATAAAAATAGTATGTGTCAATCATTAACCTTGCCAGGCAGTGGTGGCGTACGCCTTTGATCCCAGCACTCGGGAGGCAGAGGCAGGCGGATTTCTGAGTTCGAGGCCAGCCTGGTCTACAGAGTGAGTTCCAGGACAGCCAGGACTGCACAGAGAAATCCTGTCTCGAAAAACCAAAAAAATAAAAAATAAAAAAAAGGTATGTGTCCAAGGTGGGGTCAGGGTGGAACACACCTATGAATTCAACTGTTAGGACACTGGGTCAGAAGGATACATTCAAGGGCAGTTTGAGCTATGTATGGAGACCCTGGCTCCTAAACAGTAACAAAATCCAACAGAACCAGAGAACACTGGACCCAGGGCAAAGATCCCAGAATGCCACGGGGTCTGAGAACTGGATTCTCTAAGCTACCGGTGGCTGGACATTAATACTGCTGCTCTCGGGAGCACACTTGGAGCGACTTGACTCTACACTGCAAGGGTGAGGTCTACTTAAAATCTCAAAGACTTTCACTTGGGGATGGATCTACAGAAGACAAGAAAGTGGCTGTCTCCTCACATTCCCCTCCGTATTCAAGCCCTTGGCGGTGTGTGGCGCACAGGTACTCATGGCTGAGTTGAGGGTGCCCTCTTGTGGTCACCATGAAAACAACCTGCTCTTTAATGTTCTTGCCTTTCCCCTTAACAAGGTAAGCCAACCTTGAAATTTTATCTGCCTGGCAAAAGAACCAGGAAACTGAAGATGCTCACCACTGACAAGGATCTGGCCCATATGCAGAAGAGGGGCTAGGTGCCCATTTGATGTGCGTTGGGTGAAATAAATAACATATTAATGATACTACAGCTTTGATGTTCCCGCCCAATGTGAAGTCTTTAAGACTTACTATGTTTCACCATTCAGATTTTACAGGTATTAAAAACTGAGACAGGGCTGGTAAGATGGCTCAGTGGGCAATGGCACTTGCCACCGAGCTTGGCAACCTGAGTGTAATCCCTGGGAGGAGAGAACTGAATCCCACCGTTGTCCTCTGACCTCCATACATGGGCTATGGCGTGTAGATGCTGCCCACCTCCAACAAAAATAAATAAATGCAATTTTAAAAATTCAAGATGGATTCTATGGTCAGCTTAAGAAAGAGCAGTAATGAACTTGAATCTTTACAAGGTGCCCCCTGTGAGCTGTGCCCTGTGCTCGGTAGTGGACATGCACTACTTCTTTTTGCAGGCCCATTGGGGAGGCATGCAGCAATCGCCCTGCTAGAGTCCAGGTTAAAGAGACCCAAGTTTAAGAAGTCTGCCTACGATTTCCCAGATAATAACTGGCAGAGATGTGAGAGGGAGGGAAGGGGGGGACTGGAGGGAAGGACGGAGGAGAAGTGGAAATGTGCATTTGTTGCAATTTATTGTTCATTATTATTTATTACTAATTATTATCCCTTGTTCATAACTATTCATTACAATCATCAGGTAGATGGGATCTACTCAGCCTTTAAAAGGAAGGAAATTCTGCCATGTGCTGCCCACACAGTTGAACTTTGAGGACATCATGTTAAGAGAAATAAGCCAGACATAGGATAAATACCGCCCCGGTCCACTTGGCTGACCACCCAGAGGGATCAAAGGAGAACATGGCTGCCCGGAGCTAAGGGGTTAGGAAGACTGGGCACATCACTGTCTTCAGGGAGGGAGCTTTCGACATTGGTGAAAGATTTCTGGAGATGGGCGACAGCAATGGTTGCACAATCGTGTGAACATATGCTTAAAAGCAGTTAAACTGTAAACTCTGTCGCATACATTTCACCATAACTAAACTCACCCATCTACCAGCGGACTCCAAACTGAGTCATGTGAGGTTCTCCCAGATCCTGCAGCCTCTCTCTAGTGTGCAAACTGAAGCCCCCGCCCCAGCTGAGAGTGAGTCTCTAATGCAGTGGTTCTCAACCATCCTAATGCTGCGACCCTTTGTTCCCCATCTTGTGGTGACCCCACAACCATAAGATTTTTTTGTTGTTGTTGCTACTTCATAACTGTAATTTTGCCTCCGTTATGAATTATAATGTAAATATACTGACAGGCAAACCCCAAAGGGGTCACATCTCACAGGTTGAGTTGAAAACTGCTGCTTTAGAGGATTCAGGACCCCCCTCTCCCCCAGGACTACAGGCTGCACAACCTGAATTTCTAATTTCAAGGACTCTCGGACATACAGGCAGTCCCAGCAGGGGGAGGGGGGAAGAAAAGAACACCCTGTCATTGGCTAACTGCCCCCACCCCATGAGACAGTACTGTATCCTGTTTCTGTTGAAAATATTATCTCCTAGATCCCCACTGGCTCATTCGCTGGCATGGGAGGCCCTGGCATTGCACCCTAGGGGAAAAGGGGGCAGAGGGAGTGGAGAACCAGCCCTCAACTATGCCTCCCTTGCCTGAAAACTTCCTCCATCAGTCCTTGGGAGAAGAAGCCATTGTGACCACAGAAGACAACATTTGAAAGATCTATAATTAAGAAGAGAGACAGGATGGATCTTCTAGGATGAGAACACACAAGGAAGAAATAAATTACATTTTCATGTTCCTCCAGCTTGACTCCCAAGCCAAACAGACGTTATTTTTATCAAATACTTTGTATGCTGTGATATGCTTTGCCAACTTTCTATTATTAGATATGTCAGGGAAAAACTGAGCTTGGGTTTTCTTGGAGTCACCCTCCCCCCTCCCCGTTTTGCCTGGCTGAGGGAGGGTATGATGATTTGGGAGGGGACCTTGACCTATCAATAAAAAGAGTGTGGGGGCAGGGGGGTGGCAGAATGGCAGTCACTGAGCACTCCCCTAGGTGCCAAAACTTCCTAGAAATGGATTCTCCCGCCTATGAAATTATATCAATCATGGTACCACCCCAGATGTCATAGCGGTGGGACAGGAAAAAGCAGGCATTCTAGAGTATTTACAACAGTGTCCTCAACCCCATTTCCTGCAAAGGGAGGCTTAGTCTCCTCCAGCTAAATTCTGGTACATTTCTCCTACAGAATACGGAAACTTGGGGAGGGATCTTTGAAAGATGTCATTCTGTGGGTGGGATGGCTTGAGGGTGGGCCACCTAAAAAGAGGCTCTCTTCTGAAGGAAGAAGTCGAGGTCAGAAGGCCAGGGGGAGGATGAGGGAGACAGAGCGGGGGGGGGGGGGGGGCGAGCTGAATTAATGGGTGGGAATTTCAGAGACAGATTCAGGAGGCGGAATAGATGCTAGGCTATCATTAGGAGGGCTTGGGAGAGAGACAAGAGAAGAGAATTTTTTTCAGAAATGCTGCTGGTGTCATGAATGGAATCCACCCCCTGGCCCTTTGGCATTTTAAAGAGATTTCAGTAAAGACATAAATTAACTTTAAAACTATGCTTTGCATGGGGGCTGGTGTTTACTCAAGACATCCCCAACTACCAGGGGGGCTAGAATTTAATAGGAAGACCTCTTACTTACCCACATTTCTCCCTGCAACTTAGTTTATAGTTCACATATTTTATTTATTTATTTATTTATTTATTTGATTTTTTTTTTTTTTTTTTTTTAATTTGAGACATGGTCTTTCCAGTGTAGCCCCAGCTGTCCCAGAACTTGCTTACTGGACCAGACTGGTCTCAAGCTCTCATAGATTTCCCCCTGCCTCTGCCTCCCGAGTACTGGGACCAAAGGCCCAGCGGGTTCTCATATTTTAAGTTGGAGTCTTGGGGTGGGTATGGACCCAAGTGTTTTTTTTCTGGTTTCTTTTGGTTGGGTGATATTTTGTTGTTGTTTAATTGTTGGTTCGAGAGAGGGTCTCACTGTGTAACCCAGGTTGGCCTTGAACACAGCATCTTCTTTCTGTCGGCTACGTGCTGGCTCTATAGGTGTGGACCATCGTATCTGACCTGAGAGGGGCTTGTTGTTGTTGTTGTTGTTGTTGTTGTTTTCATTTTCACCAGCATTGATTTGGGGATTTTGCCGTTTAAAACCCTGTGTGTCCTTTTCTGTTTCTTATACTTCCAAGCTGGCAGTACAAGGCCCTCATGCCCACCAGGTCCGTTCCTAACCTGGGCAGCCACAGCTGCCACAGGTACAGACGCACGCACGCGCCTATGGCTGCATCTTGATTTATGTCACCTACGATCTGGTTATAGAAGACTGAAGTCTTCAGACCTGTATTCCTACATGCCAGCAGCAATGAGAAAAGCAGAAAACAAAACAAAACAAAACAAAAAAACTGAAAATGAAATCTTCCTGAAAGCAGAGAGGTGACAAAGAACCATCAGACTAGGATCTGGGGAGCTCTAGCATCCAGAGAGGCAAACTCAGCCGATGGGTCGTCCACCCCTTCTGGAACAAACAAATCGGAAGTGATAGGTCAGGCAGCAACTCGGCAGCTCAGCTCGGCAGCTGGGCATGCCTCCATGGAGCAAAGCAGGAAGACAGTGTCCACCAAACGATGGAGGGCCTGTACTGTAACCCTCAGTCTTGGGCCAGGACCATCAAAGGACTGTACCTCCGGGCTAGATGGATTGGAAGCATATGGGCTTTGCAGAGCCTCAGCCAACATCCAATTAACTTAATTTGTCAAATTAGAACGAGGCGATCCCGGCCTGCTAGGGCTCCCAGGTGCCTTGCAGAAGCAACGTAAATACTCCCCGGAGAACACAATCACATCCTATAACATCCTCTCATTACCTCTACTAACAATTTTCACATACAATTTCAGCATACATAAAAATAACCAAGGACACATGGAAATAAGACAGCGCCATTCAGCAGAAACAGCTTAAATAGGAAAAAGTCCCAGAGAACTGCAGTGTTTTGGAGTTAGCAGAAAAGATTTTAAAAATAACTATGAATGTGTTCATGAGATGGTTCAGTAAGGATGCTTACCGCCCTAACTATGAATGGGTTCGTGAGATGGTTCAGTGAGTTTACCGCCATGCCCTGATGACTTGAGTTCGATTCCTGGAACCCACATGGTGGAAGGACCTAACTGACTTCCTCTGACTTCCAATACATGCTTAGTGGCATACACGTGCCCGCACAGACACACAGACATAAACACTCACAAAATAAAGAAATGTAAAGAACTTCATATTATGTTTTCTTTTTTTTGTTTGTTTGTTTTTTGTTTTTTGTTTTTCGAGACAGGGTTTCTCTGTACAGCCTTGGATGTCCTGGAACTCACTTTGTACACCAGGCTGGCTTCGAACTCAGAACTCCACCTGCCTCTGCCTCCCAAGTGCTGGGATTAAAGGCGTGCGCCACCATGCCCAGCTCATATTATGTTTTCTAAATGAGGCAAAATACAAGATAAGAAATGGAGAACTGAAAACTTTTATAAGAAGATAGTTCGTTAGACTAACCAAATGGAAATTTAGAACTGACAAATATACCCGCAAAACTCTCACTGGGTAGGATGGCAGAGGAAGACGGGTCTCTGTGATTTTGAGGTCAGCACGTTCCATGCCTGCCAGGGCCATGTAGAGAGACTCTGTCTCAAAAACCAACAACAACAAAACAGAGAAGCTGAACGCAGGTGGTTAACAGATGAGACCCAGATGAAGGGAGACTTGGTAAACTAGGAAGGAGGTGTAGGTCAAGAGAAAACATCATGAGAAAACACGGGCTAATAACGTGACATAAACCTGCTAAAGGAAAGAAAAGATGTGTGAATGATGAAAACTGAGATTTTTAAAGGGAAGTGAGGGAGAGCAAGGAAGCAGCAATAGGTGGAGAGAAGATGGCTGAAACACTTCCAATAGTGACCAAAGCATCCTGGCATCCTGTGTCACATTCTAGAAGCCCCGGGCGCCAGAGGCACGGCACATTTTTTTAAAATCCACATTCAAGTACAGTATAGTCAAGTGGATACAACAAAAGAGAAATAGAAGAAAGGAGTTACAGACAGCTACCCTCGCTTTAACAGACAGAAACCAGGAAAGTAGGTATTCATGAGATTTAAACAACTCAGGTGACAAAAGAAACTAGCTGTCACCCAGAATTTTAACCCCCAGTGAGAATGGGCTCTAATAATTTAAAAGAAGTTAATTTAGTTTCAGGAACTTTCACTAGCACAAAACCTAAAGGGTGTTCTTTTTGGAAAAGCAGAATGGCTGAAGATGACAGATTAAAGAAATGAAGTACAGAGATACAACACGACAATGTCTGCTGGGGTCTAAGAAACATGAAAATATCATCTAAAACTAGGAGATCGGAGGCAGGAGGATTTCCTTATACATCAAAACACTGTCAAAAACAAAGAAAATAAATAAATAAATAAATAAATATAAATAAAAATGTGGGGAATTTGAAAACAGGAGTCTTATGCTTATGCTTGTAATCTAGAGTATGCTACTCCAGAAACTGAGGCAGGGGGACCGTAAGTTTGACTCCAGCGTGGACACTTTAGAATGACTTTGTCTCAAAGTAAATTAAATTGGCTAAGGATGTAGCTCAGTGGTAGAGCACTTGCTTAGCGCCTGTAAAGCTCTGGGTATAGTTCTCAGTACCAAGGGGGAGTGCATTAGGTTTAAGTCTAGGAAGTTTGGCTATTACATTAAATATAAATGAATGAATTGCTTTAATTAAAAGTCAATTATAGGTCTGGCTAAAACTCTATGCACTATTCATAAAAAAAAATCTGAAACTTTGTATTAAAATGAAATGATAGAGTGGTAATATAAATGCTAATAAAAATTATAATAAAGTTAATGGGACTTAAAGTACTGTTGGAGAAAGCAGACTTTTAGGGTAAAAGCAATATGTTGATAATGGGGAACACACGATGATAAAAGATTTTAATTCCCACTGGTTATAAAATTTGCACACACCATATAATACAGCTTCAAATATATAAAGGTGATGCTGTCTAAGACCACATGAAGTGAGCAGATAAACCAGTGGGGAGATATGCATTATTTGAACACGCTTTATTCTGTGGGCCCAACAATAGCAGAACTCAGGTTCTTCAAATGTTTATGGTATTGCCACCCTGCAAGAAAATAATAGCCCTGAGATCTCTTACCTCGTTTTCTGTACAGTATTGCCACATATGTGACTTTCTTTGTCCACAGAAACGTGAGAAGTAACTTCCAGTGTGTTGGCAAGCATATTTCCCCTCTGCTCAATAGCACGGCCTTGGAGCTGCTTTGGTCCACATACCTGAGTGAGGGTGGTGTGGAGGTGGTCTTCCTAGCCAACTGAAAAAGGATGGATACTGGTGAATGTATCAAACAGAGGCAGTTATCTAGAGAAACACAACCATTAGAATGGACGCACATGTGTGTGCATGTGTGTGTGTGTGCACAGAATAAAATGGGAGTTTATTAGATTTGATTTATACAATAGGCCTGGGTAGTCCAGCAATGGTCTGCATGCTGGAGTGCTGGAGGGGCAGAGACCCCATAGCTGCACCCACGAAGCTGACTCCGCAGTCACACTGAAGGCATGGGCAGTCCCTGCAGAGTTGCTGATGTTAAATCTGCACTCGAAGGCTAGAGAAGCTGGAGTCTGTCAGCAGAGGACTGCATAGCATCTCCAGATGCACTTTCTCAGGAGGCAGTAAAGGTGGCCCCTGCCCCTGATTCTGCCTTCTACCTCTTCACATCTGGGCTGCCAGGGAGTTTGTATTACCCCCATTGAGGGAAGGTCTTCCGGCCCTGAGTGATTGCTCTCTGGAAACACACTGACAGACACACCTAGAGGTATGTTTCCATCCGGTTTCCAAGTCTCTCAAGTTAACAATCAAGATTTCCCAGCCTTCGTTACTTCAAGTCACTGGGAGAGTATTTATAACTGTAGCACATCCTAGTCTTTCCTGAGTTAGAATTGGGGGCGTCAGGATGAGCATCGAGAGGATGCGGTGGGATTCGGTGGAAAGCCTAGCTGGATTTGCTTGATTCTCATGCCCTCTAGAGGTGGCCACGATAAGGCACTTGGTGAGAATTTCTCCAATGTCAGATGCGCATGCAAAGGCTTATAAAGGTTGGTGTTTTATCACAGAACAAGGAACCAAACAGGACAGTCCCCTTTTCTTACCTGTCTGGAAGCCCTCTCTAGACAGCCCTTTCTCCTCCCATTTGGTCCAGATTCTTGGAGCACTATTCTTGCTTTAGAGTTCATGCCTCTAAAGCCACCTTCTCCCATTTCACCAAGGATGAGCCTAGCTGCTCCTGGGGCCAATGCCCACTGTGCATTCTTACCTCACTAAATGTCCTTTTTGCTAGTACTTAACCAACCTGAATTCTTGTGGCTTATTTAAGTAATTACTAATCTGCTTCCTTCACTCAGTACCCCCATAGGAAGCCACCACAAAGGTTTCAGCATGTGACCATTTGGGTTTTACTGAGTGTTTTTGTATTCGGTATCTAAAGGCCTGACGGATGGTAGATACTCGGCGAGTGGATTGTGATCTGCTATCAGGCGGCAATAGACAGCCCTGGCGAGCAGCGATCTTCATGAATTTTTGCTGTTTCTGAAACAAACGGCACCTGCACATTAAAATTGGTATGTTAAGGGCCATCTATCTATACAACCCCTTCGAGGCTCTGAGAATGTGGCAGAAGAGGCAGTAAGAATGTCAGTCAGAGCCAGAGGACAGAGAGGAGTGCTATAGAATAAATTCTTTCCACTCTGACGTGCATGTCACACCCATGGGCCAGCAGCAGCTGGGGTTACCGTATTGGACATGCACAAGATTGGGCCTGACAACATTCTGACATGCATGGGGAGGAGCCCATGAAGCCCCACCCTTCCCTGAGGAACCATTAGTGGTTAATGGCTACTGGAAGAAGGGAGAGTTTCTTTAGTGGTATGGCTAATGGTAAATTGTCCGTGTTCTCATAATCCCTCACCCATGTCCATATAAGCAACCATAACTACACTTAGTCAGGAACACATTACACCCCTGGAAGTAGCAAGCGATCTAATTGGGCATAAAGGGGGTTCAGCAAGAGGAGGGAAGGAACAAAAAAGGTAATGGAGATGACTTTGATCAAAATACCTTACATTCATATACAGAATTCTCAAAAAAAAATTAGTAAAAGGGTTTTAAACTCCATAAGTTCAAGGTCTAAGTAGGCTACAGAGCAAGTTCAAGTCTAGCCTGGGCAACAAAGCAAGACCCAGGCTCAAAATAAAAAGTTTAAAAAAAATAAAATAAAAAAAGCAATCGCTTGGGCTAGACTTCAGTGGTGGAATGCCTGCTCAGGGTGGATAAAACTCCAGGGTCAATTCCAGGACAGCTCCAAACAAAAAATCTAAGAGTCACAAGAAAAGTTAAACCTCTCAAGTTTTAAAATGGTATGTTTAGTACATAGGGTTTGAAGATAATAACTTCCAGGAAGTCAGAAATACTGGAATTCTAAGCTTACATCGGGGCAGCATTCTTTAAGAACATGTCTATTCCTCTAGGAGAGACAGCTCAGGGTGTAAAGCACTCGCTGAGAGGGCTGTGGCATCAGAGTTTGCAGGCTAAGCACAGTGGGAGAAAGCTTGGCACACTGCAGCATGCCTGCTTTCTGCTTGTCATCCTCGCACTGGAGACAGGTAGAGCCAGAAGGGTCCTGGGGGTTTGTTCGCTGGCCAGTCAGCCTAACTGACTCCACAAGCTCAAGGTTCAGCAAGAATCCAATCACAAAAAATAAGGTAGACACCTGACAGGCCCATAAAGTTGTGAGTGAGAGAGAGAGAGAGAGAGAGAGAGAGAGAGAGAGAGAGAGAGAGAGAGAGAGAGAGAGAGAGAGAGAGACACTGGGGGGGACAGGGAGGGAGCGTAAATTTTCTAATTTTCTTGAACTGCTTCTAGAATTCTAGTACTCGATAGTCAACTTCTCGGGGGCAGGGGATGTTCAATGAGGAGATGCTTAATGTATCAAGTTGATTTAAATTAACAAAAAGAGGCTTCTGGAACATTTTGGAACTTGAAGATTTTTTTAATTTACATTTTGGACAAAGACACCTTACTCAGATCTGTTAGAATGATGGGAATTCTCGACTTTTACGCGAGCACTGACACGTTCCCAGGTAGTAAACCAGTTTTTTGGGAGAACCTGGAAAAAGACTTAACTCATTCTTGCAGTACCCGGAAGACACCACCCTTGTGTGATGGGGCACAGACGCCTGCAGAGGGCAGTGTTGGATAAGCGGTTGACTGCTACCTCTGGCTCCTCAACAAACAGGGCACTTGGGCTTAGAAGGGTTAGGAGCCCAGTCTGGGCAGCTCGGCCAGCTTTCTCTAGTGTTTGCACAGTGAATTACTCATAGGGAAATGCCTCCAAGGACAAGGGACACCAGAGATTCCATCCTGTATCTAGACTCAGCCTGGGACAGTTAACACACACAAGCCATGTTCTCTCCTTTCAAGAACTGAACTTGGGAATGAAATTGAAGGTTGAATTAATGAGTGGGATTCATCCCCGAAGCTTTTTTGTTGGTACCTCTCCCTCCCCCCCCCCTTTTTTTTCTTTTTTCATCCTGAAAAGGGCAGCGGAATCTCAACTAGTTCTCGATGAGAAGGCAGCAGAGCTAAGTGGCCAAGAACACCAGCTCTGGAGTCAGACAGTCTGGAGCCCGCACCTCAACCTTCCTGAAGGTATGGTTCGGACTTTCCGAATTGCAGCTTCCCTGGCTGTTCCACAGAGGCAGGGGTTGGCTGCCTTGAGGATTTAAGAAGCTGGGACATGCTGGAGATGACACTCAGCAGGAGCCCAGGAGTAAGAGCCACGACAGTGGGGATGCCAAGGTTAGGCCGAATGCCAGCAGGTCAAGTACTGCTGTTTCAACTCCTTCATGGTCAGTGAAGAGAAACGGGAGGTGAGAGAGCCACTCACTTCAATGCTAAGTCCCACAAACCCAGGAAGCAGGAACTGCCAACAGACCAGGGCAGAGCTGTGCGCTTAGTACCCGAGCCCGGCCCCTCTCCGCCCTGTTTATGCAATGCCTTCTAGCTTCGGGGTCTGCCCCTGTGTTGAACAGAGGGTCTCCTTGTTTGACAGGACCACCAGCCTCAGGACCCACCTGCCTCATGGACATGAAGCCTCACAGGGGAAGCCATTAATCCGTTGAAATGCACGGGGAGCCGCAAAAGTCACTCCGAGTAAGACCCCTACCCTGTCTCTGTGTCATATGGGGGAAGGGACAAGGATGAGTTCAGAGGAGGGCACAGACACAGCCTGGCCAACATATTTGTCCTTTCACCTGGCAGCTGTCCAGCCCCCAAATAGCCTGCGTGTCTAATCCAAAAATAAATCACACGAGAGGGGAAATGAACATAGGCTCTTGTCCTTGTCCTTTAGTGCCAGCTAGCCTTGCAGGGGTGCAAGGGGGTGGCCTTACGACCTCTTTCTGCTGCCTCCTCCCAGGGTCCCGAGGCCAGGAAGCCACCTGTTAAGTGGCCAGTGGGGTGTGTGGTTATCTCAGCCTCTCTCTTGGGGGTGGTCTCCTTTGCCTTGTTCACACCATAGGGAGAAGAATAAAGGAACGTGGCTCAGTAGGCTCAAGGGGGGGGGGGTTAAGGGCATCGCCTGACGCCTTTTCTGGATGGACACTCCCTCCTAATGGTGAGTGGAAACTCCCTTTCTCAGTGTAGCCTCCTTGTAGTTCATCCCAGTAGCCCAGTGTGATTGCAGCGGCTGGGCTGCCAGCACCCAGACAGGAAGCTTCCCAGAGGAGACAGAGGTGAGTCCCCGGCTCCCCACACTGCCCACAAGTTCCTCCCTTGCTACCCCACTCCCAGACCTGGATCTGGGTGGAAGACAGGCTGGAGTCTGCAAAGATTCCCAGCCTCCTCTCGTTCAGATGCGGATTCGCCACCCCTCCCACCCCCCCCACCCCCACCCCCCAGAAAGAACTACGTAGGACCAGTTCCTAGCCGGGGGAAGCAGGAAATGAGTCCTACCCTGTGAATTCTCTGTGATTAGATCCAAGAAGAGGTTACAGGAAATTGTAGACTGGCCAAATCCCATCACCATAAAGTTAATGCTTTCTAAAAAGCACAGTGCAGAACAGGAAATAAAAGAAACCCAGCTGATTCTCCCTTAATGGGCCAAAGTGGGGTGGGGTGGGGGGAGAAGAAAACAAACAACACCACAAAAACCCCTAAGATCAGCAAATCTTCTGCGTCTTGCCCCTCTGGTGTTTCAGAGTCCTGCGAGGTAGACTTAAGAGATTCAGGAACTCCTTGCTGTAAGAAAGGGAAGAATGAAATAGAGTCTGGGGGATGGTCGCTGGGTAAGCAGGGCAGAGGCAGAGAAGTACGGTTTATATCTTGGTCTAACCTTCTGCACCCCTGATCACTTGGGGATGTGCACAGGGCCCACTCTCCCCAGCACATGGGGTCTGTTACTGCAGACAGTGCATTACGGCTTGCACATATCAAAGCTAATAAGATGTAAATAAAATCCTGACAGGGTCGTGTACTTGTATGAATCAGGGATTTTCTTTTTTCTTCTTCAATGATTATAAACCAAGATTGGAGAGACTTAGGCTAAAGCATGGTATTTTCCCCTCAACTTGAAAGCGAAGACTTTGGTATGGTGGCTCTAGGTGGCTCTAGGTGGCTCCGGGTGGCTCTAGGTGGCTCTGGGTGGCTCCAGGTGGCTCTGGGTGGCTCCGGGTGGCTCCGGGTGGCTCTGGGTGGCTCTGGGTGGCTCTGGGTGGCTCTAGGTGGCTCCGGGTGGCTCTGGGTGGCTCCGGGTGGCTCTAGGTGGCTCTGGGTGGCTCTGGGTGGCTCCGGGTGGCTCCAGGTGGCTCTAGGTGGCTCCAGGTGGCTCCAGGTGGCTCCGGGTGGCTCCGGGTGGCTCTAGGTGGCTCCAGGTGGCTCTGGGTGGCTCCAGGTGGGTAGGCGTGGTGGTTTGGACAGGTGTGGCCCCCATAGACTTGGGTTTGAATGCTGGGCCCGTGGGGAGTGGCATCATTAGAAAATGTGGCCTTGCTGGAGGACGTGTGGCACTGTGGGGCAGGATTAGCAGTTTCTTATGCTTAGGCTCCATGCAGTATGGAATCGAGTTTCTTTCTGGCTGCCTGCAGAACACAGTCCCCCTTTCCTGCCTTCAGATCAAGATGTAAAACCCTTGACTCCTCCAGCACCATGTCTGCCTGCAGGCTGCCATGCTTCCCACCATGATGATAATGTACTGAACCTCTGAAACTGTAAGCCAGCCCCAATTAAATGTTTTCATGGTCACAGTGTCTCTTTGCATCAATGAAACCCTAACTAAGACAACAGGTAATGGCAAACTGACCCTTCTCCTTTGGCTCCCTGTAATGTTCTATTCCCAGAAGGGCTTGCCATGATGGTGGCAGTGTGGCTGCCAGCAGCTCAGCTGACGTTCTGCTGACATCCTGTTCCAGCTGGTCTCAGGCTTTGCTTCTCCTAGAACCACTGTGGAAGGGACCGCATCCATCGCTACCGTGGGGGCAGGGGGATAGTCATCTTCTCCAATGCCACTTGGGTTGAGAGCAATGGGGCTGGCTCCCCAGAGGCAAAGTGCTCACCTCAAGAGAACGGGGCTGGTTGCAGGACTCAGGGCCAGCAGTTGCTCCTTCTGTGACAGTGACTTTGGTTCCCTTCCTCTTTCACTCATCAGTGTTATTGATAAGAGGTTTCAGAGGCAGAATAATTATGGGTAGAACAGGTCACTAAAAAAATGTCATGGCTTGTCATATCCAGAGACTCCTGGTCATGAGGAAGGTGCTAACCCCAGAAGGCTGACTCTGGCTCAGGTCTAGGCCAGCCCCATGCCCTGGCTCCTCTAGGGGATCACTTTCTGTCTCTCACATGCTCTTCTCTCCACATCCCCTGCCCCCAACCCCTCTGTTCCATTGACTGAACTCTCCTTGGCCTTACACCTGCCAGCCTCAAAGTCCTATTTCCCTTGTGGCCCTGCAGCGGCACATGCCTTTAACCCCAGCACTGCAAAGGCAGGCAGATCTCTGTGAGATCAAGCCCAGTGTAATCTACATGGCTAGTTCCTGGCCAGCCAGGGCTACACAGTGAGACCCTGTCTTCAAACAAACAAACAAACAAACAAACTTCCTAATTCTTAGTTTCTTTCCTACCTGAATTTTGCACCCTTGGGGAAATGATTAAGTTCATTCTCAGCCCTCCTTGTAATATCTGACCCATAATTTCTGTCCAATTAAGTGAGTTAAATTAATTGGCCAATAGAAAATTAGCCTGCCCGTGGGCCTCAATTCTGACTTTAACGGTAACGTAACTCCAGCAAGCACTGGGGGAGTGCAGAATGCATGTGGAGACCCACTAGCACAATCCCAGGAAGTCTTCCCCTCCGCTCTCCAGGCACATTCTGCTGCCAGGCCATGAGGGAAACACATGCCCTCGAGCATACGGCAGTAAGTGGTGACACTGGAGCATACCCAAGGCATGCCTGCCATTGCCTTTCCTGTTCCGTTTAACATATGGGTCCCTGTCAGTGGCATATCCTGGTGCCTAATTTTAAAGCCCAAGAGACCCCAAGGGGTTGGCGGACTCCATAGGACTGCCCTTAGATGTTTTAGACACCTCCCCATCACCTGACACCTCAGTGCAATGAATACAGGAAGTCTTATTTGATCTGACCCCTCTCCATAGGATGAGGGTTCAGTTCCCAGCACCTACATCAGGTCAAGGTCACCAGATGTTCTCTTTTAGCTTTCAAGGGTACATGTACCTGTGGTACATAAGTATATAAAAAAAAACACTGCACAGCGCTATAGAAAATATTCGCAGCAGCATTGTTTATAATACAGATCCCCACATACTTATCGGCTGGCGGATGGAGCAAAATGAGGTGTATCCGTACAATAAAAAAATTCTGCAGTAAGGTTTATAAGTAAATTCTGATGCATGTTACAATATGATTGAAACCTGCAGATATTATACTAAGGGGAAAAGCCAACATTGAGTGGTGGTTATACTGAGACAAAATAGCTAGGACAGGGACTCCTCAAAGATAGAAAGTAGAGCTGTAGTTGTCTGAGCCTGGCAGGAGGGGGAATGGCAGCTGACGATTAAGGGGCACGGAGCTTCTTTTGAAGTGACTGTGTGTGGCTGCAAAGGTTTGTAAATATACCGAGACCTTTGTTGGACACTTGTGATGCATAGGTCATGTGCGTTATAACTGAATAAAATCCTTAAGACATTGTCTCAGTCAGGGTTTCTATTTCTATGAAAAGACACCATGTCCAAAAGCAACTCGGGGACGAAAAGGTTTATTTCAGCTTACTGGTCCATCACAGAGGGAATCAGGCCGGGAACTGGGGCAGAAGCCACCGAGGGATAAGCTGCTCATTGGTTTTCTCTCTGTGGCTCGCCCAGCCTGCTCCGAGGTAGCCCCACCCACATCAAACACTGACAAAAATAAATGCAGTCCAGATGAACACACCTTCTCAGCCGAGGCCCTTCTTCCCAGAGAACTCTAGCTTGTGTCAAGTTGACAAAAAACTAGCCAGCACCAACATCAAGTATGATCTTAACCCGTGACCAGGACTGGCTGAAGGTGTGGTCTACTGTGCCCTGGTCAGCTCAAGTCTCTCCCACAGAACATGGCCACAGATGGGAAGACTGTAGATGGGAAAGAGATGGGTCCAGGGGCCTGCCGCTTTTCCTGCACAGATCCCTTAAAGCCTGTGTTGCTTGCATGGTTTTCTTTCTGCCTGGTTTCAAACCATCCCTCTGTAAATATCTACTGTCTGTCTCACTAATATTTTGTGGTAATGCTTACCTGGAATGTTCCCTTAAGGTGTCTCTCTCTCTCTCTCTCTCTCTCTCTCTCTCTCTCTCTCTCTCTCTCTCTCTCTCNCTCTCTCTCTCTCTCTCTCTCTCTCTCTCTCTCTCTCTCTCTCTCTCTCTCTCACACACACACACACACACACACACACACACACACACACATTTAAGACTCTGGTTTACTTAAATCCTAGACTAGGGGTCCAAATCTGCTCATTTTACCAAATTGCAAGGCAGTTACCAAACCGGGAGTTCTTTGCCTGGGGCTAACCTGGGCTTGAGGCATCTTGTTGCTTTCTGAAATTAAATGTACACATGTGTATGTGAGCAAACATGCTTACTTTTCTGGAGAATGGGGCCATATATATTTTGTGGGATTTTCAAGGGGCAAAGACTGCCTAGGTTTCATAGCCTGCTGTGGACCAGGGCTCTGAGCACCAAAGGCTGATTCTGAAACAGCAGCAGAGTTAGGCTGGTCGAGCCACACTTACCACACCAGGGACAGGTTTGGGGTTGATGATGTGCTGAGAACAGCAGTGGCTTTCACAGGCTCTCCCTCAGGCCTCGTCCCTGGGCATCTAGTTGATGGGGCTGATAAACTATGCTAGCTGGCAAAACTTGGATTCTTTCTGGCACAAAAACTTTAAGAAGGTTTCAGTCTAACCCAGAAAAGACCAAATGTAAGCAGAACCACAGTGCTGGGTCCATCTGGGCAGGCTCTGCACCACGTGGTGAGTGGTACGCAAGTAACACAATGAGTAAAGAGAG
Source organism: Mus pahari (assembly GCF_900095145.1). NCBI lineage: Eukaryota > Metazoa > Chordata > Mammalia > Rodentia > Muridae > Mus > Mus pahari. Next base: position 33,983,751 of record NC_034604.1, on the reverse strand, counting down.
CTACATGGGGTGAGCTAAGAGACACAGGGGTAAGAGTGAGCGTGGCTTGGCTCTTAGTGCCAAGGAAGGGTATGGGGCAGTTCTGAACAAAGAGAGCTGCAATCTAACTTACCGTTCGGCAAGATTCTTCTGGAATGACCCATGGGCCCGAAGGAAGAAATGTGAGGACAGATTAAAGGGAAATTACTGAAATCAATAATCCCAGAAAGCAATGAATGCTTGAATAAATTAGCCAATATCTCAAAAAAAAAATCATCTCATTATGTAGCCCAGGCTAGCCCTGAACTCTCTATCTTCTGCTTCTACCTCCCCAGACTTCTAAGATCACAGGCCTGTTTGTACTATATTACACGGCCTAGAGTTCTATTAGTAAGAGAAAAAAATAAAAAATAAATAATAAAATAAAATAAGGACAAAAAGCAGCTCTGTAGAAGCTCAGTAAGCTGTCATCTCTTCCCTAAGAGAGACTGACTCCACACATCTGGCCATCTTCGGGGAGGACAGAGTTAGCGAGGATTACTTTATAGTTCATGTTCTATGTTCTTATCACTGTATGTTCTTATCACAACAAGAGCTTCTGCACATCAGCGTAATCATCAGGCCAGATCTGGCAGCACACAGGCCTGTAATCTCAGCTACTGGGAGGGCTGAAACGGAGCTGATCTGGACTATATTGTGAGTTCAAAACCAGCCGAGGCAAGTGAGTAGGATCTTGCCTCAAAACAGTTAAAGGGCCCAGGCTGGATTTCCCAGCACCATATAAACTGGATGTGGTAGCTTCTTCTGCTTTTGTAATCCTGACACTTGGAAGGTACAGGCAGGAGGGTCAGGAGTTCAAGACCATCCTTAGCTTACATGGGAGTTTGAGGCCAGCCTGGGATACAAGAGACCTTGTCTCCAAACCAAGAAAGGAGAAACCAGGAAAGGCTCTGGGGGATCCGTGTCAGAACTGAAGCAGCCCACTTGTGTGTGTGTGTGGGGGGGGGGACCCTTTCCAAGTGTTCCTCCTGCAGCAGGTGGAAAATTTGCTAGTGTACTTGGGTAACGACGAGGATGAGGCAGGGCCAGGCACTCCCTCTCATGAGCCGCTGTACCCAATGTCTGTCCTCCAGCTCTGCTGATGCGTTTGGCCATGAGGTCACCTTGGCTAACTAACAGCAATTTCTTGAGAACGCCTGAGGTGCTTCCCAGTCCAGTTGGCAGCCAGCCCCCTAGGTGGCCAGGATGCCCTTGTTTAAAGGCTGACTGGGCATGAGCAGGAGGAAATGCTCAGCTAGAGACTGCCACTCAGCCATTGATTTTGTCTGTCAGCTGACTAGGATTGGCTGGGCCTGAACAAGGTCAAAAGGTCAAGTGAGATTAGACAGGGCCTCTAGCAGAGCTGCATCTCTTAGTCAAGCAAGACGAATGAGGAAGGCAGGCTGAAGCAAACGTCAGATATCAGCCTCAGGAGTCCACTAGGACGAGATGCCAGGACAGCAATTCTGCCTGGGAGGAAGAGGGTATACTTTCTTGCAGCCTTCGAAATCTTGCCAATCTTTTATGCACCGGCGCTTCTTTTAAGTCAGCTAAGTTAAAGAGTTGGGGGGAGGGGGTCGACTCTAAAAGGTCACCGACCATAAAAGCAGTAAACAACCAAAACAGACATGCTGTCCCCGCCTTTGTGGGCCTTCCATGGACTATCCTAAGAGCTTTGGAGCCACATTCTGCCGGGCATCGGGTCTGGCTCTTTGGGAAGGAATATGTCACCCCTGTTAACTGCCCCAGCTGGCACTTTAGCCTCAGACAGCTCTGGGCAAGCCCACGTCTCTGTGGATAACCATACCAGGATCTGGTCTGTCCTCAAAGAGCTATTGTTTTCTGTCTTCCTCAGGTCATGCCTCTGCAGTGGTATGTGGTTTCTGTAAAAGGTATTATTGTGACAGAAGAGGCGTTTAAAGTAGCCTAAGAACGTCCAGAGAAGTTATGATTTCACACACACACACACACACACACACACACACACACACACACACACTGTAGAGGACCTAGAGTATTGTGGGTGCTTAATAAGTGGCTATGACAGCTATTTTTTTCCACAGTCTATTTCCTGGTTTCAGGACTCAGGTCTATTCTGGGGCCAGACTTTCCTACTACATAATCTCACCGCCTCTTCCCGCTCCAAACAATAGTGAGCCCAGAGCCTCTCATTGTTGTCACTGCACATGTTGTGTCAAAGATAGGTATAGACCCTTTAAACATGTTGAAAAAAAACAAATAAATTGAGGAATGTTAGAGTAAAAAATAAATAAATGCCAACAATTGGAGAACCATACTATAAATGTACCTTAAAGAACTAAGGATTCATTTCACAAGATTTGGACCATAATAATGCCAGACACTCACAATAGTACAGAAATTAGCACAGGTCAGTAACTAGGGATTGTATTTACCTAAGCGGTAGGGGTGGGGTGCAGAAATGTGTGATAGTGTTCTCTACTGGATACAATGGAGAAATGAGACAAAGGTGTTTCCCCTTGCACCCAAGAGCATGCTAGCACATGCTTAGGCTCATTGGATTGCCGTAGTGCTCCCGAGTTCGCAGGGATGCTGTAAGTTGGAATTCTTATTGAGCTCCTCGGGAGAGACGGAATCTGGAGCCTGGAAGAGCTGAGTTACACAAGAGTGGTCAAGGACACAGCGTCCTCAGGTTAATGAGCGATAGGCAGAAATAGGGAGGGGGAGGTTTAGTCACACAGTGACTTGACGCGGATGAGACACAGTGACTCTGGATGAGACTTTGGTTCTGTGTCTTCAGTTCATTAAACTATTGCAAAGATTTGCTAACTGGATGATTCTGTTTTCATAGCTGGACAGGTCTCAGGTCAGATCCACCAGCGTGCTGACCTGTTCCTTTTCAATCACACGATGCCACGTCGGCACTGTATTGTTCTTCTATTGGGTGATAAAGCATCAAAATAAGATCAACTTATAGAAGGGAGGGGGTCAGGCTTCAGAGGGATAAGAGCCATCACCACCACGGCAGAAAAGCATGGCAGCAGCTGGAGGTGCAGACAGAGCCCCCACATCGAAAACCCTACACAGGGCTGGAGAGATGGCTCAGCAGTCAAGAGCACTGACTGCTCTTCCCAAGGTCCTGAGTTCAAATCCCAGCAACCACATGGTGGCTCACAACCATCCGTAACGAGATCTTACACCTTCTTCTGATTTGTCTGAAGACAGTGACCTTACATATAATAGTACATAAATCTTTGGGCCAGAGCGAGCGGGACCAGAGCGAGCAGAAGTCCTGAGTTCAATTCCCAAGCAACCACATGAGGGCTCACAACCATCTGTACAGCTACAGTGTACTCACACACACAAAATAAACAGATAAATCTTTAAAAAAAAGAAAAAAAAAGAAAAAGAAAGAAAAAAAGAAAAGAAAAAGAAAACCCTATGCAGGAAGCAGAGTCAGCTGGGAATTGTGAGTAGCGTTTGAAACCTGAAAGCCCGCCCTCACCTCGCGACAGCCTTCCTCCAGCAAGGTCACACCTAAGCCTATCCAAACCAACCGTGGACCAAGCATCCAAATGCCAGGGGCTACAGGGGATCTCTCCTGCAAACCACCACAGACACCTTCCGATTTGCACTCCTGTGGCTTGCGGAACGAAAGCGGCCGCACCCGAAATGGACAACACTGTCATTTCCTCCACGAACGAACTCCTCTTCCTCAGCTTAGAGATCCTGAGCAGGAAACACCTGCTCCCATCCGAATGAACACCAAGGGTGTAGTTTTCACACCCAAAACTTTGGATTTTGACGTTCTCACCCACTCTCCTGCATAAGGACTGATGGGGACAGACTCACACATAGCACTTGAGGGGTAGCTCCACGAGGCACATGTTCTGGGTGTGATGCATACACCGAGGGCAGAAGCTAGTTCCTCTCTCACTGGGGACCTGGCCAGCCTGTACTTCTGGTTTTTTTTTTTCTGGGGAGACTAGGTTCCGTACTGATGATGGAGTCCCTCTGTAGGGCTTCCCTGAGAAGCAGCCCCCTATGAGAGACCCGAGTCAGAGCCAGAGTGATGTCAGAGCGGGGCCCAGCTCTAAGAGCTGAACTCCTCAGGACTCCTTATGCTGAAGGTCCAGCCAGGAATGGTTCTGGATGCTCTCTTGGCCAACAGATCTCACTGTCACTTTTATGTAACTGTAACAAAATGCCTGACAGAAACAAGCGAAAGGAGGGAACAAAGGTTCTCTGTGGCTCAGGGTTTCAGAAACATTTCAGTCCATCAGCGGTGGGGAAGGCACGGTGACAGGGAGCTGAAGTGGTGGCTGTTCACATGATAGGGACCAGGAAGTGGAGAGAGCTAGACCAGAGGCAGGGATGTGTACAACCCTCCAACACCTGCTCCTATTGACCTTCTATCAAGTATGCCCCGCCTCTAGCCTTGATACCCTTCAAAGCAGTGCCTCAAGCTAGAGCCCCAGTAAGTGTCCAAAGCATGAGGGGCCTTTCGAATAAAGACCTTGCTTCCTTCTGACCCTCACTCTACTCACTGCACCACAGCAACTTCGCTGGCTGAGGAGAGAGACCTCAGAGTACATTTCCAGTTCCCCTAGGTCCACGTGCCTCTCTCTATCTGAACTATCAGGTGGGTGGGCTGGGGCACACACACACACACACACACACACACACACACATACATGCATGCTCGCTCACTCATGCCTCCCAGGAAGGGAGCCTCTCTTCACCAATGATCGGAAACAACTAATCATGGTTTCAGTTGCTGGCTTTGATCCATATTGGCTGAGTCTACTTCATTCCCTACCTTCAAGCCAGACTTATTTGTTCAGATGGCAACCTTCCTTCCCTCTCTGTGGTACGAAGATGGCATCCATGGCCCACTGAGGAGGTCCCAGGCTCACCTGCAGGCTCTCCTAGTGTAGCAAGGATGGGTGGTCTACAGTACAGAATGCTGGGGACCTCCCTCTGCTGCCCCTCCCTAGCCCTAACCTGGTGGTCACTACCTTGCCTAGCTCTGTAGAACGCACTTGATAGGGCGTGGCTCTGGAAATGGTGTAGACGCATAGACAGACACTGCCACACACAGACACCTACACCCTGCATGGGAACAGATGACAGAACAGAGAAGGACTCCCTTTCACCAGCAGTGTGATTTTAGAGGAGTGTCTTTCAACACAACCAGTTGTTTCCCTGGTGACAGAGGCCTCAAAATAAACAGGACTCTGCTCAGACAGTAGTCCACTGGGCTCAGACTTCTGCACCAAGACAAACCGTGCTAAAATAACACCCAAGGTAGTTGCTGCCCCTGTCTGCCGTCTCTCTGCAGTCCCAGGTCTACTTCAGACTGTCAAGAGCTAGGGGCACTTAGAGTTTGTTGTACACTGACGTGGTAGGGTGGGGCTGTGGGGTGGTCTGCAGGTGGGGGAGGGGAGCCCCCTCTGCTGATGAGCAAGGGCCAAGGGTAGACCTGGAGGCCAGTGCTCTCTGCTCCCCCACCCGCCTCCCTGCTTCCCACACAGCCCTCTGGGACTGGCATGGTGTCTGGAGGCGGGCCAGCAACCTGATGTGCATGCCACAGCCCGTCCCTCTCTCCACACAGAGCTGCAGAAATCCTGAGGCTCAGAGAGCCGGCTGGAGAGGCAGCTTCAGCCCAGGAACTCTGTGACAGAGCAGAGGCTACCCAGCGGACTTCATCCCCCTCTTGTGAGCAACTGGAGTGAAGAGAGCCCCCAGCCTGCCAGCTCTTCAGGTAAGAATTAGGGGTGTGTTCTATCCCGAGCTGGGTTTGGTTGTTTGTACAAAGCTAGTAGGAAGGGAAGAGAGGGGGACCTGTGAGGGTAGAGAAGGGTTTTAAACAGTTAGCGGGGAGCCGTCATGACTGTCAGCGTGTTGGATGGGCTTCTCTCCGGCCACTTTGAAGGGAGTTGCAGCAGCCCTGGAGGAAGGGCCTGCTGAGAGCAGAGACATGGAAAAAGAACACTTTCAGGTTAGAGACTGCAAGAGTAGTCCTACCCCGGGCTGCCCTATCATCATCTCCTACCAGTGCCAGCCTAAGAAGAGCGGAGAGGGTGGGGATCATCTGATTGACAGAAGCCCTGGATGCAGCCTTTGAGATCTGGGGAAGCTTGAAAGCTAGGGCCACTGTGGGTCTGGCTGGCACTATCTTGCTGTGTCATGATCACTCTATCCAACAGCCCTAGCAACTCAGTTACCTCGGGAGACGCTGTGAGAAGTTTGGGTACTTTACCGGCTGTCTCACAGAGAAGCTGAAGGATTTGATAGGATGGACTCTGAGGCTCCCCGCCCTGACACCTGGGTTACTCATCACCTCCTGATTCTCTTTCATAGTCATGGGCTCATCTGAGGACCGGTCTCTTAAGCTCCTGAACATACACCAACAGTGTGCAAGGCCTTGAGACTCTCAGACCTCTGGGTGCCCATGTGGGAATTTCAGGCATTTAATCAAGGGTCATTGTGTAGAAACTTTACCTCCCATCTCAGTCCCAAGAGCTCTGTGTCTCGGCTTAAGCCTCCATGCCTTCTTGTACCCATTTAGCATCCACCATTGTGTCCCTTCCTGCCTGTCTGCTTTGGTGACCCACACCTTCACTTTCCCTCTCCTTGGGGATGTCGGGGCGAGGGGAGGTGGGGTGGGTAGTTCCCCATGCTGTAGTGGGAAGAAACAGGTATTCTAGGAGAGGCTGCCTTGTGCCCCTCACCTCCAACTGCTGCCATGGCTTGGCACCTGGCAAGAGATAGCTCAGCTGGTAAAACACTTGTCATACAGGCTTGAAGGCCTGAGTTGGATCTCGGTACGCCACTATTTTTGTTGTTCTTGTTATTGGTTGCTTGGTTGTTTTTTTGTTTTGTTTTGTTTCGTTTTGAGCTAGGTTCAGTGGTGAATGATTGAAAGCCCAGTACAAGGGAGGTAGAAACAGATAAATCGCTAGGGCTCACCAGCCAGCCAGTCTCCAGTCTATACTCACTGAGCTCCTGGTCCGTGAAAGACCCGAACTCAAAAACAATAATAATAAAAGCAGGAACCAGAAAACAAGCAAAACCTAAGGTGGACAGCTCCCAAGGGGTGACACCTAAGGTTGTCCTCTGGCATCCTCCGTAAGCACACACACACACACACACACACATATATATATATATATATATATATATATATATATATATATATATATATATATATGGGAGTATACACACATACACACACATATGGTATACACATACACAGAGAGAGAGAGACAGACACACACACACACACACACACACACACACAAGACTGAGAACAAACGGCCTTCCTGGGGATAGTATGATCTGTGGACAGTTGCCTGCTAGCTGTGTAAATAAGTGTGGCTTGGTGGAGCCTCTGATTCACAGCCACCAACTCCCTCTGCCTTTCCTCTGTGTTGATCACCCTGGGTTTCCCAGGAAAGTCCCCTCTTAAATTTGTATCTTGGAAGGCAAGCTGAAGAGTTTGAGGACAGCTGGCTGAGGATGTGGGAACAACACTTTCTTCTTGTGGTCGCTGTCTTTGAAAGTAGGTGGATTAGCTAACGAAATGCTTCATTTAAAGCAAATGTGGTATGTGACAAGTCAGGCAGGAAAGCAACGGTGTCTGCATGTCCTTGCCTGGTTCTTAAGAGGGCACAGTCAAGTGGTGTGAGCCATAGGCGAGGGCACCAACCATGCAGATGCTCTTTTCAGGGATGATGGCAGGTGGACACTTGATCTACACTAGCAAAGGGATATCCAACCCAGGGAGAGATGCTGAAGCTAGACTTTTTGCAGATATGCATTCTCTAGGCTCTGAATAACTTAATAATCAAGGCCCTGCCATCCTGTGTACCAGGAGCACAGAGAGCACAACCATTTCCACCCATTATTAAGGCATTGCTTGGCTGACACAGTACCCCTCTATTTAAGCTGCTAAGACAGGATTCATGCTATGGGTATACCCTGCTTTAAGTAAAACTAACATCTATTCACTGTACATAGATGGCAAATGGGTGAAGCTTTTTCACAGATCAGGCAGTTTTCCATCGCTACTAACAAGATGTCCCATACCAGTCAGAGAACGGAAGGGAGCTACTGAGTATGTAGGTAACAGCATAGGTTTGGGATGAAAGGTTAACAAAGGAGCCCAAGGCAGAAGACCAGAGCCAGCTCTAGTGCAGTGGGCTGCAGGGACTTTAGCAGCGAGGCAGAGGATGGAATAGCAGTGATTTCCTTTGTCACAGTGAAAAGCATTGTAGGGACTAGGGAAATAGCTCAGTGGGCATAGCCACCTCCACACACACATAGGGACCAAAATTGGGACCCGCTAGCATCCATGCAAAGGCATGACAGCACACATCTGTAATCTCAGGGGTCCTGTGTGAGATGGGAACCACAAACAGGAGAATCACCGGAAGCTTGTAGGTCAGAGAGTCTGCATACATACCAAGGAACAACCAAAGGGAGACCCTAATCTCAAACTAAGTGGAAGGCAAGGGCTAAGATGCCTATACTCACACATGAATGCATATATACATAGATACATGTATACATGCACACATACAATACACAAACAGACACAGTGGAGAGCACCTTAAGATACATAAAGCAAATCTATGACCTCCATATACATAAATACATATATCACCATACCTGTACATACATGTGTGTGTATATAAACATGTACATAACACACACATACATACGCTCAGGAAAAGCAAAGTGACCTGGCGACAAAATGCACAGATTCTGCAGTGAGGCAGCCAAGGCCCACATTCTTACGCACTAATTAGTGTAGTGACATGCCCCTCAGTTTCCTCATTTGTAAAAAGGGTGATAAAGTGCCAGCCTAATAAGGGCAGGATCAAATGAGTACAGCCTTAGTCTACAGCCTGGCTTTCTGTGTTACTGAGAGCCCCAAGCACCACCCTCTGATACTTGTGCTTGTTAGGCTTGGGGCTTTGCTTGCTTTTGTGAAGATCTGGAGACAGAACTGTCATTGTCCTAGTCACCAGTGTTCTGGTCCTTTCTGGATCCCGGCACCGGGCTCAGCTTTAAGTCTGCCAACACCCCAGAGAATCAGGGGCTGGCACGGATGCAGGACTCAGGCTTGGTGGAGGGGCCATTTACCGCTACCAAAGGGCAGTGGAGTCAGGCTGTCCAGCAGGTCTCTGCTTCTAACTGGGGAGGCATCCTAAGAGACAGGTGGAATTTGGTGACAGGAATTCAGCAACAGATGACATCTGAAGACCTCAGAGAACAGGCTAGAGTTTGTAGCCGCTGTTTATAGATGGCAGGGCTCTAGCTTGGGTCATAAGCAGAGTCTCAACCTTGAAGACTTACATGCAGGCATGTCCATCCAGTCTGCAGCTGGTGGGCCACAGTCACTCCATGATAACCATGAACGCATCCCAACATAAAATTATAAACTTACTTAAAACAGTAGGAGGAGGGTTTTGGTTGGTTGGTTGGTTTAAAGTTTTTTTTCTTTTCTTTTTCTTTCTTCCTTTCTTCCTTCCTTCCTTCCTTCCTTCCTTCCTTCCTTCCTTCCTTTCTTTCTTTCTTTCTTTCTTTCTTTTTCTTTCTTTCTTTCTTTCTTTCTTTCTTTCTTTCCTTCTTTTAACTTAATTCATGGTTCTTGACTGAACTTTGTAGATGAGAATATCTGTCTCAATGTCCAGAGGTTGGACACCACGGACAGCCTTGAGTGACAGGGCCTTTGGAAACAAGATGGGCCACACAGGTGCTGTAGCCTCCAGTTTCCTGAACCAGGCAGTGGGTGGGGCTCCAGAATACAGGAAATGAGGTGAAGAACAAATTCAGGCATGGAGAGAATGCTGAACCAGGGCTCTCTGAGGGTAACACTGGGGTTGTAGAGATAGGAGGAATAGATAATCCACAAACTAACTGCCTTAACCAGGCAAGTTTCTAGTGACGGCAAAGACCGGACCTTGTGAATACATCCAATGTAACCTTCGGCGATGGGTGTGTCTGCGTGACCACTCAAGACCACCTCTCTAACCTTGTTCAAAGAAGGCTGATGATGTCATCAGAGGTGAAAGGGCATGCCTACCTTGCAGGTGGCTGGGTTGGTGTGGACGGTTACTCTGGGGCAGGACTCAACCCTGCCCCTCCAGGAACTGTGCTCTGGTCCAGGGGTTTTAAACCTTTAAAGTCCATAAAGAATCTGACTCCTGTTAGTTAGGCTCAGTGTTGCCGGCTGTACACCCAACTGCTCAAGAGGCTTACCTGGGCATTTAAAGAGACTTTATCTGAAAATGAAAACCAGAAAAAAGGGTGGGGAGATAGTTGAGCATCTAGCATTTCCAAGGTCCTATGCTTAATCCTTAGCCTTATAAAAGGGAGTGGGGTGAGTCAAATTCCTAAGTCCTAGGCATAGAAGTGATATTCAGTGGCCTCACAATGGGACCCAGGGTTCTGCATTTCCTTGGCGATGTCCAGGTGGTCCTGGACATCCATGAGACACACTTAGCAAAGCTTGGATCTGGCTTCCCACTGTGGGTCCTTCCTTTTTATTATTATAAGGCGAAAACACAGAGTTGTGTGGCCTGAGTAGCAGTTCACTACTCAGTCATACTGACTTGCCTGACGGAGGACCTATTATAACGACACTATTGTGTCCATTTCCCATGATGCTCTTCACTCATGAATCCTTCCCAACAATAGCACAAGGTAGATGCTACCTTGTCACAAGGTAAGAGATACACACATCTCACTAACGGGTCCACCACCTGAAAGCAGTGGAGCTGGGATTTGAACTCATGGCTAGCAGATTAGCAGAGCCCAAATGCACAACTGAGGATCTGTTCCACGAGAAGAGGATCAATCCTCCTTTCTCATTCATAGGTGGGGTGTCCATCTCTAGTTCCCATTCTTGTCTTGCCCAGCTTTCTCAGGCTCACATAGGGGTGTGGAAGCAGGAATAATAGGTCAGATTCATATGCTGAAACCACCCCAATCCCTAGAACCCCAGAACATGATCTTATCTAGAAATAGAATCTTTTCAAAGATATCCAAGTGAAGATGCGGTTGTTAGATGATTAGCGTCCTTATTAAGAAGGGAACTTTGCATACAGAGACATATACAGAAGCAGGAGGATGTGAGGAGACACAGCCACGAAGGAGAGGAACCTTGAACAGAGCCTCCCTCACGGCCCTCAGAAGGAGCCAACCTGACAATACCCTTTCGGTGTTTTCCCCCACCCAACAGCCGCAGCCAGGTCTTATAGTAGGAAACCAAGTTCCCAGTGCTTCCTGTAGGTCCTGACGACCTTCGGATGATCTAGCTGAAGGTCAGCTTGGAGCAACATTTTAGAGTTTCAACTCTGAGAGCTTTTCTCTCGTCTTAAGTGTTGCTCTTGAGAGCGCCCAAAAGGCCGAATGCTCAGGAGGAGAGAGAGGACTGAAGAGAAGGAGTGAGGAGGGAAGAGAAAAGGACGCAGGAAAAAGGATTGAAACGGGGACTGTGGGACCGTTTATGAGCACAAGTAAGGACCAGGTCAAGTTCCTGCAGCTTGCTCCTGGGAGCCTCCTGTGGCCAGGAAGCATGCCAAACATGGCTGCAGCAGAGCTGGGACCCAAAGTTCCCTGACAAGAGAGGCCACAGATGAAGGTATAGCAAGCAGTCTCTTCTGGGTGGCATGGAGAGCACATGACTAAAGTGACGCTTGCTGGGCTGAGATCTGAAATACTGTCAAGTGGAGGTGGAGGACTGTGGGAAGCGAGTGTGGCCATGGCTGCGGCCTTGTGAGCCAAGAAGGCACCCTGGTTCACTGCCAAGCCCCGTGATTCCCTGCTTGATTACCAAAAACCTGATTATGTGCACCTGAGTGATTACGCGCTGTCCGCCTGACATATAGAGTCATTCAGCATGATATTGAGTCACTGGCCTATCAACACCCACCCTGTCTGCATGCATGGCTCGCGTATAGAGCGTACTGAATGCTGATTGGATGATGAGTGATGAGAGATAAGTGCAGAGGGTGGAAGGGGATAAATGGGGCGATCCCAGAATAAAGTAGGAGAAGCTGAGAAGCAGAGAGGAGAGAAGCTGAACTGCTGTAGAGAGCTGGGGTGAGCTGTAGAGAGAATAAAGGAAGCTGCAGCGGGCAGCTGTGGAAGCTGCTCAAACCCTGCCTTGGTGTCATCTTTGCCCCACCTCTGCAGGATGGAGGTCGGGGGTGCACTCTGCAGAGGATGGCAGAGGACTCCAGAAGGTTGCAGGGTGTGAGGAAGTGTGGCTACCACGGAGTTAAAATGAGGCCAGTGTGGCTGGAGGACAGGGAGAGTGGCTACAAGGAAGGTCTTGTTCTCATTGGCTTCTCTGTAGCTGGATGAACACTAAAAAACAATATGGGAAGATAGGTTACAGCCTGTTCTCGAGGGAGGCCAAAGCAGGAACTTTGAGGTGAGGTGTCCTTCTCTAGCTCCCAAGACAGGGACACGGAGGCAGAAACTGAAGCAGAGGCCATGGCAGAGTGCTGCTAACTGGCTTGTTCCCCACTTCTGCTCAGCTAGGTTCCTTATGCAACCCAGGACCACACACACGTTCCAGGGCCGCACTGCCCACAGTGGGGTAGGCCCGCCTCCATCACTTGGCAGTCAAGAAAATATCCCTCCAGGTATGCCCATAGGCAGCAATTCTTCATTTGAAGTTCCCTCTTCTCACGCGCGACAAGTCGCCAATCAAGGATAGCCAGTACAGGCATTTAAGCTGTTAAGTCACAGAAAGCTGTGAGCCTTTAATACAGTTCCTCATGTTGTGATGACCGTCCCCCCCCACACACACACCATAAGATTATTTTGTTGCTACTTCCTAACTGTAATTTTGCTAGTGTTATTAATTGTAACAAATAGCTGATCAGCAGGATTGCTGATATGAGACCCCCCCCCCAAAGGGTTCGTCATGACCCACCAGTTGAGAACCCACGGCTTAGAAGATGTGACTCTATATAAGGAAACTCTCATGCAGCTAAAGATGCAGGGGGTGGGGACAGCAGCAGGCAGCCGAGGAGCTGCTTGCTAGTTCCTCGGTTTTACAATGTTGCAGCATCCTAAGGGAAGAGAGTCCTGTTCCAGCCACCATGCTTGCTCCCCAGTGGATGCCAAAGGGTCCAAATATGCACAGTGTATCAGTACCTTTCTTACTGTGACTGCATGGTAAAAAGCAATGGAAGGTCTGGAGGGTTTATTTTGGCTTACAGTTTAAGGAAGAATACAGCCCTTCGAGGCAGGGAAAGCATAGCTAAAGGCAGGGTACCTGATCCTGTAGACAACAAGTCAAGAAAGACAGGAAGTAGGGGTGGGCATGTCCTCCATCAAGGCTCCACCTCTTAAAGGTTCCACAGCCTTCCAAGCAGAACTCCACGCTGAGGACCAAGTGTTCAAATGTGAACCTACAGGAGACATTTCGAATTCAGATTACAGCAAACAGTTCTTTCTGGTCACTAGAACCCAGCAGTAAGCTGGGCAGTCAAGCAGTGTCATACTTCAGGTGATGGGACCTCACTGGAAGGGCACAAAGGTCCCAGGGACAACATAGCTTCTTTCTGCTTGTGCTCTGCTTGTGCTCTGCCTGCAGCAACAACAGCCGGTACCCATTTGGGGATCTAATTGTTCAGCAAGGGCTGGGGCTGGTGGACCAAGCTGGGGAAGGAAGAGGGCAGAGGAGAGTGGCAGTAAATGGAAGAGAAAGCTTGTAGAGACAGGTATGAAAAGGGACCAAAGTTGCTGGGTGGGGAAATGCCAAGGCCACGAAGCTATAAGTGTCTTAGTCATGACTTCATGTAAGAGGCCGAGAGAAACTGTGATGGAGCACACCTGTAATCTCAGCACTGGGGAGGCTGAGGCAGGAGGATCAGAGTTTGAGGACAGCATGGGCTACATAGTTGGAGCCTGTTAAGGAAGAAAGGAAGGGAGGAAAGGAAGGGAGGGAGGGAGGGGAGGGGAGGGGAGTGAGCTAGGCCAAGGGTTGGATTCTGGCTTGGATTTGTTGTCCTACTAGGTGTCAGACTGCCTCTGCTACCTGACACCACATTCCCTTCCCCTGGAAAACCTATCAGTAACAATTGTCAAGGAGCTAAGTCACCTGTCCCAAAAGTCCTGCTGGAGAAAACTGAACGCATTTCACTTCCTTGTTCTTTCTCATCCACAGAAATCCCTGCTTCCTTCGGATTTAAACAGAGATACTGGAGACTGCTAAGCAGGGATGAATTAACGGAGTAACTGGGGAGGGCAGAGAGCTGCCTAGCACTGTGACCACGGCTTGAGCCTGGTAGCTTCCTTTCTTCTCTTTTGCTGGCTGGTTCCTGCCCCTGAGGCTTGTGCCCTCAGTGTGGAATGCTGCCCTCTAAGTTCTTCACATAGCAGGGCATCTTGTTTTGTTTATTCTCAGCCTCAGGCCTTACCTCAAAGAGGCTTCCTATTACTCCAGTCTTAGCCTGGCTTTCCTATGTGGCCTTACCCCAATCAGTAGCCGTTGTGCCAATTTTAAAAACATCTGCCTGTTCTATTAGAACACAAACCTCACAGGGCAGGAGTCAGCGCTTGTCTGTCTTGTTCCAGCTCCCTCCCCAGGACAGAAGCTAGCCACAGAGCCGCAGCTCCGTAGTAGCCACAGAGGACAGTGAATGAGCAAATCACTTCATCTTGGTAGTTAGAGAGCCAAGGCCCCCGGGGCAGTAATGAGAGGTCCGTCCAGCTCACCCTCTTCTGTCCTCACAACTCCTTTGCATCTGAGAGCAGAGCTCTGAAACGTGGGATCAGGACCTGTCAGTCCCCATCGCCTCTGGTTTAGCTAGCTGGCTTGATGTCACCTCTACAGAGGCACGTAGGGCAGTGGTTCTCAACCTGTGGGTCTCAACCCTCTCACGGGGGCTGCCTAGGACCATCTGAAAGACCAGATATTTGCACTTTGATTCCTAACAGTAACAAAATTACAGTTATGAGCTAGCAACAAAGGTAATTTTATGGGTGTGGGGCCACCACATCACAGGGAACTGTATTAAAGGGTCACAGTGTTACGAAGGTTGAGAACCTCTGCTTTAGGCAGATGGAAGCCTATCCCAGGTGTGTAATTCAAATAGAGATGAATAATCTCACGGATGAGGGGCATCTAAAATAAGTGAGTGATGCCAAGCACCCAGGAAAGACACAGGGTTTTCCCCGTTGATGGGGATAACAGAGTGGCTCATTGTTATCACCCAGCATGTACAAAGTGCCCTCTGCAGACTCTAGAGAAGGAAAATGCTTCTAGAGGATGCTCCTTTCCTCCTGCCTCATCAGAATCACTGTCAAGAATACCTAGCAAAGGCGGGAGTTGAGAACCAATGTTCCAGAGCCTTGTCCTGAAGAAAGAGCATGTCCCTATCCTAGAGGCTGGGTGGCCTGGCTTTTGGAGTAAGTCGCATGGCACAGTATTTCTCATTCAGTGGCAATCATTAGGTATGGTAGATGGACATTTTGAAATGATGTAGGTTAGAGTCAAAATGGTATCTGAGTAGGTCAGGACGTTTTCTGACAACTCCCATTCTTACCCATCTTCCTCCAGCCTGTGGTGCTCAAGTGTGTTGCATAGTGGTCAAGGAGAGAGAGGCTATGGGGTAGGACAGTCTGGGTTTAAATCCAGGATCCAGCACCCCATAGCTGTGTGCTCCCAGGTGAGTTAGATAATGTTTAAGGCTCTGTTAAGTAAACATCATGATAGCACGTGTCTCTTAGGGCTCTTGCCAGGCATTTGTGAGTTAACACGGGTAAAATTCACAGTGCCTGCCAGCGCAGACAGTGCTGCCTCGGGGTCGGCTGTTCCCATCTCAGAGGGTTAGACATTTGAGACAACACCCACTGTGTTTTAGTTCATCAATAACAGCTAATATTTCCTCAATGAAATTTGAAGGATTATCATTACTGACAGACTCGAGGTTTCTGGAGATTTCCATATGACCATTTTTAAACTTTTTTTTTTTTTTTTAAAAAAAAAAAA
>NC_034604.1:33940461-33967488 GCF_900095145.1 Mus pahari | reverse complement strand
AGGAGGAGGAGGAGGAGGAGGAGGAAAGAAAAAGAAAGAAAGAAAGAAAGAAAGAAAGAAAGAAAGAAAGAAAGAAAGAAAGAAAGAAAGAGAAAAGATAGTTCAGGACCATGAAGGTTCCCCCCTGCCCTGCTGATTCTGGTAGTCCTGCCCCAAGACCGCCGTCCTCAAAAGGAAGATCATCATCATCATTCTGGATTTTTCTTCATGTCCGGCATCTGGAGCCAGCCCCCTAAGAGCTCTCTGAAGTGCTGAAGGCTAAAGTCAGGAGTAGATGCAGGTTACCTATGTGCCACACTAAGCTGTAGATGACCCCAACAATGACTAAGGACATGTAGGCCTTTGCTTCCTTTGCCCTTTGCACACAGAGGCTTTGGGCTTCCTACTCCAGGATCTTCAATGCAGGGCTTCCCCCACACACACACAAATTCTGTTCAGTGCCCCCTGAAGCTAATGTTGGGTTCAGATCACTTGGACAAGGGTGGTGAGGATGGCAGGGGCTGCTGACAGTGGCAGATTGATTGCATAGCCATTATCTGCCTGATGCTCTGCCCTCCCTCCTGCTGGCTTTAGCTAAGGAACTATTCTTTCTGCTTCTCCCTCTGTGGGAAAGCCTTAACAGGGAGAGGGCTACAGTCAGACTAGAGGTGATACATGGGATAGTGCAGCTGTCTCTATTGATGCCTTTAATTCCCTGCCCTGCCCTGCCCTGCCCTGCCCTTGTGATAGCTCAGAGTTGTGGCTATGGAAACAGCCAGAGGGATCAAGGTCTCAGTGATGTGCGAATCGCTTGCCTTGCACCAGGTGACCATGAGCACATCACTTGGCTTCCGAAGCTGCACAGAGAGACGAAGTCTGGGAAGGGGTCCAGGCTGAGGTCTGGAGGAGAAGATGTCGGCTGCACCCACACCCAACTCAGTTAATCTTTTACCTCTGAGGCCTAGGAAGTAAGATGGATTCAAACCTGGCTGCTCGCCGGGGTCTTTAGGCAGCTGCTCACTGAAGATTGATACTCTTCCCCCCAAAAAGCTGGAACCTCTCCAGTCCCCCTTTAGCCCTTCCTGATACTCCCCCACCTCCCACTAAGGCCTGAGGGTTTAATACACAGCTGGATCAGAGTGGATCCAGAGGCCTGCAGTGCAAGCAAGCAGGGAGGGCGTTTCTAAGGCTAAGCCCCAGTTGTTTCTGGTGACCCATTGACCTGACCCTCCCTGCCTTACGCAGTCCTAGACTGAGCCAAGCCTTTGGAGGGCGGCTTCACCTTGGGGTAGCTGGCCTGAGCCTACTGTGCTGGGTGGGAGGTTTGGATCCCACGCTGGATAGGCCCTGGGGAGGACAGAGGAAGGATGGGCCAAGGAGGGCCTCATCGCATCTCTCCTTCTCACTCTTCAACAGTCAGATGAGGGCTTCAGGGACCTCTGTTCTAGGAACTGTCTTGAAAACCTTTTAGCACGTCTTGGCTGTAAGAGGGAAATCGATCTTGAATTGGTGACATGATGTCTTTTCATCAGCAGGGTGGCGTTTATATGTAATCCTAGCACTTGGGAGGCGGAGACAGAGGTTGGGGGTTTGAGATCTACCTGGCTACATAAAGAGACTGTTTTGTTTGTTTCACTTATTGAAAAAGCCTTATGGGCTGCAGAGATGACTCTGTTAATAAAGTGCCTGTCTTTATTTGTTTCCCCTGCATCAACATAAAAAAGCTGGGTACCATAGAACACATTTGTAACCCTGACATGATGGAGGAAGTGGGATGAGGTGCAAGGATGTGGGTGGAGGCAGGAGGATTCCTGGCTTGCTCTGTCAGTGAGCTCCAAGGTGAGTGAGAGACTTTGTCTCAAAGAAAAAAAAAATCAGGTGGAGGATGATGGAGGAAGCCATTGCTGGTGCCTGGCCTCCTCTTGTGTCTGCACACACATGCACATGTATGCACCAACAAACTTGTGTACATGCATACGGTACAGACACACAGAGAGACGGGAGGAGGGATTTCGGAAAATATCTCCTATACTGCAGCTGGAGGGAGGGCCTCCTGATAAAGGGCAAGGAGCTGTCCATTTGTCAGCGGAGGCGGCCCTGACAGTGTTTTCCTGTATCCAGATCCTTTCCTTCCTGGCCAGCCACTCACCCCGCTAGGCTGTGCCGGCCAGCTTATGTTGCTCATTATCTCTCCCCATCTCCTCTCTCCTCACTCCGCCCGGGGCGGGGGCGGGGGCGGGGCGGGGGGGGGAGAGTATTTTTAACCTGAACTGTAATGCTGGGCCCGAGCAAGACTCACTGCCTCCATCCACAGCAAACAGGGCTGCCTGGAAAGACTACCGTCTTCCTGTGCCGGCTGAATCCTTTCCTTTCACCTTGATTTAGCAGGTACTTCCGTAGGGAACCTGCATAGACTACAAGGATGGGCAGCCCGCAGTCCCAGCCCTCAAGGAATTTACATCCTAATGCGGCAGAAGCAAGGGCGGGGGCAAGGAAAGCGTGCGCATGCGCACGCATGGTATGCCAAAGAAATTAGAGACCTTAGCAGAGGCTGTGGGGGGTCTGTGTTGGAAAACACTACAAGGGAAGGCTTGGCTGGGGAGACTTTGATAAACAGAGTCGAGAAGCAAATGTCTGAGAGGTGATAGAGGTAAAGGCGGAGAATATGCTGCGCTTCTTCTCTTCCTGAGGTGGGAGGAGCTTGGTATGTTCTAAAACATCGCAGGAAGCCCAGGGATGGAGGGGGGAGTGATCTGGGTAAGGCTGGGAGACGTGCAGTGAGCAGATGATATAGGGCCTTGGAGCTTTGCGGTCTTGAGGCTTTATCTTGACTGCTGTGGAGTGCCACCGGGCAGTTGGAGGTAGTGGGTGATGATGGCGGTAATTAAACTGTCACTTGGCTCCTGGCAGAACAGACTCAACAAAGTGAAGGAAAAACTGAAGAGACTTAGGAGAGAAAAGCCAGAAGGGCCATCCTAGGTACAGGCTGTTGGCTCCAACTTGCCAATCACTGAACATTCTCCCTCCCAAAGCTGGCAGAACTGTATCATACAATCATAAGATAGGACAAAGGAATATTCAGCCCCTGTCTCACAGGTGCTTAATAGAATCTATGTACTTGGAATAACCGATGTGTTGCTTACAACTTTACTAGCTCTCTAAGCACGGTAAGCTTTTTTGCCCAATACTGGCCCCCTTCGAATCTTCTGGAAGGTGTGGAAATATTGTTTGCATCGTGGTACTGCCTCTGTCCTTTACATGTTTGGAAAGGCTGCGAAGCCAAATGTGGCAAATGCACTTGTGTGTATGTATGAGTGTGTGCGTGCGCGCGCGCACACACACACACACGTGTGCATGCGCGCTAGTGCAGCTTAAACCTAAAGTCTTTTGCTTGTTAGACAATTGCTTTACCACTGATGTACATACCTAGTTCTCTTTCCACTTTTTATTTTGAGATGAGGGACTAACTAAAGTGCCCAGATAGGTCTTGAACTTATGATTCTCCTGCTTAGGCCTCCTGAATAACTGCAATGAAAGGATTACATCATCAAGCATGGCTCAGATCCGCCAATCTTTTTTGTTTTGGGGGTCTTTGTTTTTGTTTTTGTTTTGTTTTGTTTTGTTTGGGGGGGGGTTCGAGACAGGGTTTCTCTGTATTGCCCTGGCTGTCCTGGAACTCACTTTGTAGACCAGGCTGGCCTCGAACTCAGAAATCCACCTGTCTCTGCCTCCCGAGTGCTGGTCAAATCTGCCAATCTTAAAGACGTTACGGATTTTTGTGTATGCTTTTTCAACGTGTGTGTGTGTGTGTGTGTGTGTGTGTGTGTGTGTGTGTGTCTTTCTTTTGCTGGGTTGCAGACTGAACTTGCCAAGGACTTGTATATTCTAGTAAGTGTTCTACCACTGAGACATATCGTAGCTTCACTACCAGATGTTTTGATATCTGCACAGAAAAGGTGGGTTTTGGGTTAAAAGCATCTGCTGCCAAACATGATAACCTGATTTTGAGCCCTAGACCCAGATGGTCAAAGGAGAGAAATGACCCCTAAAAGTTATATCCGACTTTCACACATGGTGCAACCCCCTATACACAAACACGTGCACGTAATAAAAAGAATGTAATTTCTTTTAAAATTCCAAGAGACACAATACAGTGCATTTTACCAGCAATAAGCATGAGTGAATTTGTTGTCTATCTCACTTAGTTTTTATGATTTCGAATATAGTATCTTCACAGGGAATAACTGAAATTTTTCTTGTTGAATTACATTCTTGAATTAATGAGGAGATGTCACTCAAAATTATTTTGGGATAATTAGAGGAGCTGATTTTATTATCAGAAGTGTAAAATATAGCTTAGGAAATTTTAGAAAAAGTAAAAATATACTTGTTATTGTTAAAATATTAGTAATGTTGATTTATATCTTGGCAGCTTTGTCCTTGGGCATATATCTGTCTCTTTATTTACCTGCCTACCTATTACACGTATGACTAACAGACACAGTATCAAACTGTATTTATAGCCTTTTCCCTCAATAAAGCACATATACTCTCCATCCTATTTAATATTCTCCTGAAACAGAATTTTGAGTTGTGGCAGCATATTCCTCTATAATTTTTAGTGAGTCTACTACTATTGGATATTCAGTTGCCAATGGTCAATGGTTCTGCATTGAATGTGATCCTTCAAAAACAAGTATGCATTACTACCATTATGATTGGGTCCCACAGCAAGTCCTATACTTTGGGTGGTTTGTAAGTGAAGGCAGTTTATTTCTTATGGTTCTGAATGGTGGGAAGTTCAAGACCCAGGAGCCATCAGATCTAGTGTCTGATATGGGCTGACTTCTTTTCCTGTGAAGCCTAGGGGTGATGGATCTCTGGGGCCCAACCTGCATGTGGGCTCCACCCCTGAGCTCTACTCATTTGCAAAAGCAGTTAAGTCCTCCTACTATCCTGGAGAAGGGGGATCAGCACGGGAGTTGGGGACACACAAACTGTTCCGATGGTAGCAGTCAAGGAAACCCACTCAAGTACAAAAGGGGAGCGTGTTCCTCTGGCCTTTTGTGCTGAGTCAGCTGGCCTGCTTTTTTTACCACTGTCCTTCAGAACAATTAGAACCTAGGTGTGTTTGAAATCCTTCCATTTCCTCAGCTCTGCTCCCTGTTCTCCTTACAAGTATGTTCTTAGTGCAATTCTACCACAATGGGGTAAGTTAGGAAAAATCTAAATTGTGACTAAAATGTGAATCCTGAAGTCAGGCAGTCTGACCCCTCAACATCTGGGTGAGCACAGAAGACCCTTCCCTGGAACTTCTGGTCCCTGTGTATCAATGAGAAGGACACTGGGTAATGTATGATAGTTAAGGGAACTTTATCCTCAGATTTGGAAAACAACCTCCTACTCGTTTTTCTGTGGAAACCCAGGAGAATGAATCTTAAAAGCAGTCAAAATATCTGCTATCTTCATTGCTCCTTTTCCTCATTTGGGGTTGGGAGAGATGCCAAAACCTAACATGTTAAAGATAGTGTGGTTCTTTGGTCCTCTTTACCAAGAACTAGGTTAGTTGGATTAGAGCTAAATTTAAATAATTCCATGGTTCACAGCTGCATAAAGAATGTAGTCCCTCTTCTCCCAAAGCCAGCTGTGTTTTATAACTGTCTATCCTCACTCTAAACAAATAGAGTGGAAAAAAAAAACAAAACCAAACCCCAGGGCTGTCTAGAGCCATCCTAAATTGCTCTCAGTTTTATAGAACAATCCAGAAATAACCGACTCTGCTGTGCAGACCACAGAGCTAACCTGACTGAGGCACTGTGTCTCGTCAGAACAGACTGATGTTGACAAACACATAGTAGGTGCTCAGTGGGCTGCGCTGAAGGCACAGCATGTTCAGACACTTTTCTTACCAACAGCAAACCGTAACGGAGTAAAACAGAGTACCTGTTTAATTGAAACATTGGCTGACCTTGTAGGAAGGGCTGGAGACCGACCGATGATTAAATGAACAGGTACGATTTGAGTTCGCCAGTTGAACGTAGAGAACTTTTTTTTCCTTCTACATCAGAGCTCTTGGAACATGTCATGGTAGAACTGTGGAAGGATTTCTTTAAACCACCACTGCAGGTACCGCGTGTAATAAAACACTGCTGATGGCCAAGCTAAGCTTTCCCGTTTCCATCTAGCTACGGGAATGGTTCCAAAGTCTTAGAGTGTGCAGCTGTGTCTGTTCAATATCAAGATCACAGATAGCACCTCTGACTGTCCAGCAACAAACACACTATGTGCTTGGCTCATGTCGGCTGTGTGCCAAGAAACCACACCGCTGAACAATCAATGATAAGATGGCTTTTCTTGGGAGTAGGGAGATGGCTCGTTGGCTACAGTGCCTGCTGCACGAACATGAGGACTTGAATTTGATCTCCGAAACCCACATTTAAAAGCCAGGCATGGTTGCTTGCTTTTGTGTAAGTCTAGCAGTGGGTCAGCAGGGGGCGGGGCAGAGATGAGTACAGCATTCACTGGCAGACTTCACCTTATCCTTTGAGGTATGGTAGCCAGTGCTAGTGGAGGATAACCCCCTCTCACTCAAAATACATGAGTGTATACAAAACTGCATGTGTGTGAGTGCACACACACACACACACACACACACACACACATGCACATCTGCTTGCATGTGCACATTCAATAACACAAAATAAACACCGCATAATGGGCTTCTTTTCTTAGGCTATTACAAGCCTTAGAGGGAGTAGACAAGCCATAAACAAAAGTAGGCAGGAGAGAGCCTAAGCTCATTGAAATGGCATCATTTGAGGTCCTCTGTGATCTAGTGTCAAACTAACACTGACCCTGGGCATCCCCTTCTACCCTCTGTTCAACAGCCTAAGGCTAGGGAGATGCCCTCTGCTTTCCCATGGGCCTTTGTTCAAATGATTCCTTTATTCTGTTCCCACACATGCAAAGCCTGCTTGTCCTTCTGGCAGAGACGCTTCATTTTCCACCAAAGCTCCCTACCCCGCATCCTCAGCGCCTGGTACTGGTCTCCCGTAGCACTTAGCAGAGCCTGA
The DNA here is from genome assembly GCF_900095145.1 of Mus pahari. NCBI lineage: Eukaryota > Metazoa > Chordata > Mammalia > Rodentia > Muridae > Mus > Mus pahari. The sequence goes on along the minus strand of NC_034604.1, from coordinate 33,960,436 downwards.
TACGGTGTTTGTGATTTAACTTTCAAAGGCAGTGAGACTATCTTATTTATTCTGAATCATCCTAACAACAAACACAGCGGCTGTAAGATGAGATTCTGCAATGTATGTTTTACTGTGGACCAGGGGCTGGCACGAATGCTTCTCTCACATCTGGGTAACCAGCACGAAGGGTAGGAGTTGCAGTTGCTTACAAGTGTGGTGACTGAAGGTCAGAACGGTCACCTGACTTTGTGGGCATAAATCCAGAAAGCCTCACATTGAAGCCTGTGTCTCTAACCATGATTCCGACTTTATTCTCTTGTTCTGTCTAGCCAGGTTTCTTGTTCATAATAGCCTCCATGGGGCAGCTCCCTGACAGGACAGGGAAGCCCAGGGCAGCCTCTCCAATATCATGCTGTAAGTCACAGCCACCAAGACTTGGCAAATGCCATAGTTAGTGTCCACATCTTCTCTTGTACTTATCTAAGATGGTGGTTCCTAACTGTGGTGGTTTGAATATGCTTGGCCCCGGGGAGTGGCACTATTAGGAGGTGTGGCCTTGTTGGAAGAAGTGTGTAATTACGGGTGTGGGCAATGAGACCCTCCTTCTAACTAGGTGGGAGCTAGTCTTCTAGCAGCCTTCAGGTAAAGATGTAGAACGCTTAGCTCCTCCTGCGCCGTGCCTGCCTGGATGCTGGCATGCCTTGATGATAATGGACTGAACCTCTGAACCTGTAAGCCAGCCCCAATTAAATGTTGTCTGTATAAGAGTTGCCTTGGTCATGGTGTCTGTTCACAGCAGTAAAATCCTAGCTAAGACACCAGCCTTCCAAATGTTTGCACTCTTTAATGCAGTCCCTCATGGTGTGGTGACCCCCAACCATAAAATCATTCTCATTGCTCCTTCCTAACTGTAATTTTGCTACTGTTACAACTTATAACGTAAATATCCATGTTTTCTGGGGGTCTTGGGTAATCCCTGTGAAAGGTTCATTCAACCCCCAAAGGGGTCGAGACCCATAGGCCGAAAATGGCTGACTGAGGGCATAAGGGCGATGGTTGCCATTGGAAAAGCAAACATTTTGAACTGGTTTACCACAAAAGATTAGATGGCAGCTTAGTTTAGACTCTTTGGGTCAGTGGTACAAACCCATCGGGCAGCTCTGCTTGAACCCAGGCTTTCATGTCTGCCTCTGTCTGGGCTGAGAGGGTCGGCCTCCCTCCTGACTAGCCCTGCCAGCTTCCTCGGAGGAGAGTGGTGCGGCTCCCCAGCCGGTCCCTGTGTGTTACCCTGCTCAAATCCAGACAGGCCTGCTTTTGTGAGTACAAGTGGGTGGGTAGCCCTCTGTGGCATCCCAAGTTGGTGGAAGCAGGGCCAGAGGGGCAGTTGGGTTGGAAAAGTTAGGGAAGGGAGAGAACGGGAGAGCTTTCTGCAGACAGCCACCAACAGGCCAGCCAGAGTGTTCCCTCCGTTCTCTCTGGGTCATGAACAAGGTGAAACCCCAGACCCCGAGCTCCTCAGAGTTCCCCAAGCGTGCCATATCTGTTGGTAGGTAAGACAGACTGCTCTGTTCTCCCTCTTCTTTGCCCCTTCTGTCTGTGAGGGGCTGAGGGCTTGGTAGCAGCAGCAGCAGCAGTCTGAGTGTCTCCACCAACTCTGGAGCTGAGTGCCATTCTCATTGTAAGATATTCAGAGCTGAGACTAGGACGGCCCTGGGAGAGGTGACTGGGCCATGAGGGCTTTGAACAGCCTCATGGAGAGTAATGAGCTATTCTGTTATCTCCAAGGTAGGTCTTTAGATTTGTTTGTTAAATTTGAGATAGTCTCTAATGCAGATTGATCTCAAACTCACCATGTAGCCAAGGAAGATGACTTTGAGTTTCTGGTTTTGTTTTTTGTTTTGTTTTGTTTTTGTTTTTGTTTTTGTTTTTTGAGACAGGGTTTTTCTGTATCACCCTGGCTGTCCTGGAACTCACTCTGTAGACCAGGCTGGCCTTGAACTCAGAAATCTGCCTGCCTCTGCCTCCCAAGTGCTGGGAGACTTTGAATTTCTGATCCCCCTGACTGGGGTGACAAGCATATGCCACTTCAGTGTGGAGGGTTGAACCCAGAACCTCATACATGCCTGGAACACATCCTACATGCCTGGAACACATCCTACATGCCTGGAACACATCCTACATGCCTGGAACACATCCTACATGCCTGGAACANTGCCTGGAACACATCCTACATGCCTGGAACACATCCTACATGCCTGGAACACATCCTACATGCCTGGAACACATCCTACATGCCTGGAACACATCATACATGCCTGGAACACATCATACATGCCTGGAACACATCATACATGCCTGGAACACATCCTACCAACTGAGCTATGTACCTTCCCTTCCGGGTAGGGGTTTTCTTTTCTTTTTCAGTTTTTACATTGATTTCCTTATTCATACGTGTGTCCGTGTCCATATGCACATACTAACACATACCATGGCACATGTGTAGAGCTCAGAGAGCAACTCGCAATAGTTGATTCCTCCTTGTACCATGTACGGCCTGGGTACTCAGGTCATGGGCTGGGGAGCAAGAACTTTTAATGGTCTGAACGAACTCACCAGCTCAGGGTAGGTCTTTCCAAGCCGCCAGTCAGCTCCGATTCTGTTATGTGTCTCTCTTGCCATCTGATGCCTTGTGCTGCCAGTAACTCTGAGGAGAGAAGACAGCCCCCACTAAATGTGACCCCCTGACCTTGGACTTCCTATCCTCCAGAACCATGAGTTAAATAAATCTTCATTCTTTAAAAGTTTCCTGGGCTGGAGAGATGGCTCAGTGGTTAAGAGCACTGACTGCTCTTCTGAAAGTCCTGAGTTCAAATTCCAGCAACCACATGGTGGCTCACAACCATTCTTAATGAAATCTGACGCCCTCTTCTGGTGTGTCTGAAGACAGCTACAGTGTACTTATTTATAATAATAAATAAATCTTTGGGCCAGAGAGAGTGGGGCTGACCAAATTGAGCAGAAGTCCTAAATTCAATTCCCAGCAAGCACATGAAGGCTCACAACCATCTATCTGTACAGCTACAGTGTACTCATATACATAAAAGAAATAAATCTTTATAAATAAATAAATAAAAGTTACCCAGTAGGTGGCTCTATTTAACAACAGAATATAGATTTACTCTATTTCTTTCCTTGGTTTCAGCTTGGCTTACCAGCCACATACCCATCTTTATATGCTACTCCATATGCCATGGCTCAGCTTAGCTGCCATGTTTTTTTGGGAAGATACACCAGAGGATACAAAGACATACAGACAGACAGACAGACAGATAAATGAGCAATTGATGCTGGCGGGTCTAATGTAGCACACCATGATTTCCTGATTCACTGATGCCATTCTGCTGGGATTCTCCATGAAAGCTATAACTGTGCACAAGGCATCATGAGACTCTCTAAGGGTCAGAAACAGTTACTGAGAAGATGGGGCTTCTCTGATATTCCCCCTCTGACCATCAGTTACATTCCAGTTCCATGGCCTCCCGGGGGGCCTCTGCAAATGTTGCTAGAAAGCCTGTCCTCTATATCAGGACTATGGGGTTGAAGTTCCAGCTGCGCTTCACTCAACAAAATCAGACTTTAATTATATTCCATGCAGCGTGGCTCTCCACTGACCAAGTTGTTAATTCAGGGCTGACTTTCCTGACCTTGGTTTCCAGACTGTGAAACGGGACAATTAGAAAAGAAATTGCGGGAGGGAGCCTCAGCCCCAAAGAGAAGGGTTTGCAGACAGCCAGTCTGGCTAGAGGTCAGTAGCTCTGTCCTCGGTGCCATGAAGCAAACAGACAGACTAGTGATCAAGAAAAGAGCAGGCAATGTTTGTCTCCCCATGGACCTTCCCCAAGACCACCGAAGAGAAGCTTGTATGTGCCTGGGCAAAAGCCTCCGCAAGAATCCCTGTGCCCACAGTACTGTGGATAGGAAAGACCCTGAGTGTCTGCAGATATAGAGAGGCCCTGGATCAGCCACTGCTACTGAAGACATAAGGCTTGAAATGAGATATCATGGGCAGGGGAGAAGGCTTAAGGGAAAGAGGAAAAACGGGGGAATCAGAGAGGTGACAACACCTAGCCAAGTTCTCACAGAAAGCTGTAATGAACCCAATACCCTAGGGCCTTGCTCCTACCCACCAGGTAAAGGGCTTCACCAGTCTGGAGAATAGCTAGCTATTGGCACAGCTACGGCATCATGTAGCACCTGGCTACCCAGCACAACTCCTGCTTCCTAGATGCCTACTTCCACATGTGACCAGACCTAAAGTGCTGTACGTTGTAAATCATTTTGTGCACCGCTGAGGAAAGATGTCCCACATCTTGACTCTAGAGATGCCAGCCTACTTACAATGTGTGCATCTGAGGTTAGGAAAGATTAGGCACCCCAGTGGGTCAGGAGTCCAGTTTCTACATCCATGCCATCTCAGTCATAAATCCTCAGAGTCTCCCCTGGTTATAGAGGAGAGAACAGAAGGCTTAGAGCAGTGTTGTCTGCACCTATGGCAGGTGACACAGCTGGGGAGCCACAAAGCCTGGATCTATCCTGTGCCCAAACTCCCTGCCCTAACGATTAAGCCGGGCTGGTGTTTGTTCTTCCTCCTGGGCTCTGCAAATAGAAACCAGAAAGAAGCCACCAAACTGTAGGAAAAAGGGAACCTTGTTGTGTCACATCCTTACCCATCGGAGTCCACTTGAGCCTAGGCTCACTTTTATCTCAGGCTCCCTGGGGTTTACACGCCTGCCCTTGGGTTGTGGAGTCAGGCAACTTCTGCAAGAAGGGCTCAGAGCTCTGGCCCTTCTCTTCCTTGTTCATTAGCCTGCTTGGGGTGGATCTTTCTTTTTCTGGCCCATCTCTTCATTTCCCAAGCCTCCATTGGTGATTTGTGCCAGACTTTATAGCATCATCTTTGACCTTGAACCTCATCCTTCCCACATCTTCCTTGCCTCCTCCCACCGCCCTCATCATCTTAACCCTTCAGCATCTCCCCACCTTCTTCCAAAGCCTTATTCATGTCTTAATCACTTCCTGGCCCATTCACATCTCCATCTCATGAAAACGTTTCCTAGAATTCCTGCCTCTTAAGATGAGATATGGGATGAGATAAGAGATGTCTGTGTGGGAGAAAGGCGACTGGACATGTCTTCTTGCTCGCTTTGTGGCCCCCTGACCTTCCCCGTTGACTATGGATCACACACAGACAAGCACCTCTTGGCTCCCAATTCCTGTATCACATCACCCTTTGCCTTGACCTTGGCTCTCCTTCCCCAGTTTTCCATGGCGCTAAAGGTAAATATTCCCACTCAAGTCTTCCCCATCACTTTCAGACAGTCTTATTCTCTCCCTTCCCAACCCCTGAGTCACCCTTTCCTACCACACCTCCCTCAAAGCCTTCCCCAAGATGAAGAATGGGAATTGGTACTCCCCCCACCCCCCTCCTGATTTTACTCCCTGCTTCAGAGACACAATAAAACCATGGCCTGGGACTGCTTCCTAACTGGCCAGGACTTTCTATTGGAAATGCCTGTTCCCTCCTCCCCTGACCTCCTCACTCAGCCTCGCCCATCGGAACTCATCCTCACCACACTAGGCTCCCTGACATGATCCCACCAGGAGGAACTTTGAGACACTTGCCATGCCAGCACGCCTTCAATCCTGACTGGCACGGTTCACTCGAAGCATTCAAGGGCACACTCGGCTCAGCAGAGGTCTCCTGGGTTGGTTCCCAGAGAGCACAGAGATGCCTGCTCCATTCACCCTTCCTACAGGCTCAGGAGGCCTCTGAATGCATGTGCTGAGGACTGAGGTGTAGCTCAGTGGTACAGCACTTGTCTAATGTATGCAAGGCTCTGGGATGGACACCCAGAAACCCCCAGCACCAATTCTGAAAACAAAGAAGAAGAAGAAATGCAAAGAATTCCCAGTCACCAGTGAGACTGTGTGTCCATTTAAGACTGGATGGAGAGCCTCGAAGGCTCCTTTCATTTGATGACCATTTACAGATCCTACAGTGAACTAAGTCTTGTGTTAAACATGGTAAACATAACAAAAAATAAACAAAACAAAAATCTCCCGCTTCTTGAAGCTTGCCTTCTAGGAGAAAATGCCATTTTTAAAGTGATTATATTGTTACCCACCGAATATTGGACTACTGTAAGCGTATTAGAAACAACCTTCAGAAAAAATGCACTGTGCCAGCTCACCTACATTTTCAGCCCCCAAGTACTGAAATGGCAGAAAGTATTTCAAAAGCAGCTTTCTAGAGATATAATTCACACATTACAATTCACCATTATAAAGTACGCAACTCAGTGGCTTTTAGGACATTTATAGAATCGTACAACTGTTGCCACTACCTAGTTGGGGACATAACTATTAGCAGCTATTTCCTATTACTTTTTTCATTCCCTTACTCCTTGGAAATAACCAACTTACTCTCTGTTTCCATGTCTGTTTGGATTTGTCTATTCTGGACATTTCATATACGTGCAATTCTCCGAGATGTGACTGGTGTCTTTCATAGCCCAGTTCATCATGTTGAAGCATGTAGCAGAATTTAGCTCCATTTTATGGCTGACTAATCCATCCCATGAAGGTCCTTCTTGACTCGGATGAGTAATTGCACCGACATTAGAAGACTCATCTTATGTGGACATATGCCTTCCCTGCTCTTGGGTGCGTACTTAGGTGTGAGATGGTTGGGTTATAAGCTAACCGTGCTTCACTGTTTAAGGAACTGCCAGCCCTCCCCAAGGTGGCCACACGAGTCTGTGCTCCAAGCAGCACCATACATGAGCTGCATTTCCTCCACGCTGGTCAACGCTTGTTGCTGTCTACCTTTTCCCTTGAGATCCTCTTGGTAGGTGTGACGTGGTGCAGGGCTCTGGACCTTGAATTTTCTCAGTCATGGCTAAAGATGTGAACATCTTGGTATACGGAGACGAGAAAGTCTGAATTACGTTTGTGAGGCAGGTCCTGCCTGGAGTTCAGCAGCACAGTACCTGCAGGGTATCAGCTCCTTCATTAGCTACAGCTCTTGAGAGGGATGTCGTACCGAGATGAAGCAATGCACCTTCGTCATACCTCCCCATCCCACTGCTCATAACCGGTGTCCCGACCCTCTCAGAGGCTAAGATGGCAAGCCTGTTGTTGGCATCCAGAGAAAAAATGAGAGACACAGAACAAAGAAGACAGTTGACGAAGCTGCCTAGACCCATGGGCATTGCTCTCAGCTCTGGTGATCTGAGAAATGGCTTCTGCTCTCTCATCACATGATGAGGGTGAGGATGAGGCCTGACAGACACGAGCTGGAGCAGTGAGGAGGGCAATGCCCGTCTGCTTCTGAAGTTTAGAACCGAAGATGAGATCGTAGAAGAGATCTGATGGGGGTCATCTTCAGCTATGCAGGCGTCAAAATGAGTTAGGGGCACACCAAACACTCAGCCTTCACAAACTGTGGGTCGCAGGGAGTGCTAGGTTGAACGGGTACATCAGCTAGTGAGTGGGTGTACTCTGATACTGTTCCCACATGATATGAGCCAGAGGCCGCCGTAGAGTGACCCTATAGTGGGGTCAGGGGCAGACCTCCTGGGTGGGGAGACAAAGGCCCAAAGCCAGAAAGAGTTGGTCAGCCAAGGAACCGCCCTTAGCCCCAACACAGCCAAGAGAGACCAAGAGCCATAAAGGCAAAGTTTGAGTCATAAAGGCAAAGGAATGGGCAGACTAAGACAAGCTGGGGCCCGGAGCAAGAGCCTTGGAAGACAAGTTCTTCTCTTTTGGAGTGGCAGAGGGACCCCGATTCTTCTCTCCTATCACCACTGAGGGCCAGGGAGGGTGAACCTGGAGAAGTCTGAGGGACAGACAACACGTGGCCTAAGAAGATGTGTGATAGGCAAGGTGTTTTCAGCCACCAAATAGCCTCAGTATAAGGAACAGAAGTCGTGTTATACAGAGAGAGCCCAAGGATGTGACTTTCACCAGCTGGCTCAGCCGTCAGTATCAGGTTCCCTGTTCTCTGCTGAGGAGGTGACATGTCTAATTAGTGAAAGTGTCCTCAGTCATCTTCAGGGACAGCTGCAGTCAAAGGAGATTATAGCTTTCCCAGCCCCTCCGAGAGAGAGAGAGAGAGAGAGAGAGAGAGAGAGAGAGAGAGACTCTCCTCTTCGTCTCTGTTGTCTGTGGTGGCCAGTCTTTCAGAAAGCCACTTGGAAGAGCCATGCTTAAAGGTGTCTAAGACCTTACCTTGTCCCAAATGCTAGGCCAGCTCACCCCTCGTGCCCTAAGTCCTCCCAGAAATCCACTGCAGGTAGATAAGAGGCACGCATGCTTTGTGGACATAGAAACCGAAGCCTTGGTGAGGTTTCCCAGAATCTGGGTAAAAGACTGGGCCAGCATTGGATTTAACTGAAGCGGCTGAGCACTGAGCTACCCTGTTCTGCTAAGGAAAAGAAAAGGTTACCCATCGGGCTCTAAGTAAGGGCTGTTTCTTGAAGACAAATACAAAAATATGTCCATTTGTAAAATACATACTCATTTCACACATGCACATGTGTGCACTCACAAGTGTGTGAGCATGCACACACACACACACACACACACACACACACACACACACACACACACAGGTAGTTAACCAAAGTGGTAGAGAGCCTGAGAGCTTATTTCAGTCATCTTCAACACATACAAGTAAATTCTGTCTGCCTCAAGGCTTCAGCACCATCAGTTTTGTAACTTCCTAAAAGACACCACACTGAGCTCAGCCCACATACGTCTATCCAGGCATGCGTGTGTCTATCCATCCACACATCCACTCAGCTTCTCATCTCACAGGTTTTTAACTTACTCTGTGCCAGACATTGCCAACCCAAATGTCCAGGAGATTCCCCCTCCCAGCCCTCTGAGGAGCATAGTCAAAAACATCTCCCACCCCTCAGGAACCAGATACTACTTACAGATACCAGGAATATGGCCCTCTGCATCCTGTATCCTACCTCTTCTCTTCCTCCTGGTAGGCGTGCAAGGTGTGTACAAGGTGTGTACATCACTCTTCAAGGAATTTTGCTGTCTGTCTTTTTTATTCCTAATTGGTCCCTTGATAGTAAACAGAATATCTTTCATATGTATTCTGTTTTTCTTTTTATGTCCTTTGATGATGATGATGATGATGATGATGATGAAGTGTGTGTGTGTGTGTGTGTGTGTGTGTGTGCGCGCGTGCGTGCATGTGTGAGTAGCCCTGCTGCAGTGTGCCCCCCGCCCCAGTACAAAGACCAAAGCTAATCACACACACAGGGTATCTATCTCTAAGGCCTGACTCATCTCCATACCTAGTCTGTTGCTTGAATAAATAAAGGTTGCTGTATTCATTCCAGTCGAGCTGTAAAATTCAGGCTTAGCCTCTAGGCAATAAAAACTAAAAGTGGAAATGTGATCAAGGGTAAGGTATGATCAGATCTGTGGTGTATAAGGAAAAGGCTGGCAAGGCTGTGGACAAAGGAAGGGAGGAGGAAGAGGAGGAGGAGGAGGAGGAGGAGGAGGAAGAGGAGGAGAGAAGCAACTTCTGCTGGTAAGCTGAGAATTCATTGTTATGACAATGATAACAGAGAGGGACATTTTGATAGGTCAGATCCTGACAAAATGCCTACAAACAGTCAGAGACAGGAAGTGTGGCCATAGCTGCACTGGGGGCAACTTTGCAAGCCCTGCACTGCCATCAATCAGGTGAGACAAGAAGTGGGGGACAGTGGGTGTTTTCAGGTTGGATGCGGCTCTCCCTTCAGGAATAGATCCTCAGTGGTCACAGTATTATCTTAAGACTGCACACTGCCTAAGGATGCTCTTGGAGGATGTGGGGGCTGTGAATCTGGGGGATTAGGGTGGGGAGCAGGACAGACTTTAGGAGACACAGTTGACTCTGGAGTTGCCAAGGGCACTCAGAGAAAACATACATATTGATAAAGACTCCCTGGGTAGATGCTTGAGGCTGTCATACTTGAAAGAGTGGCTAAAGGAACAGGTGCCAGGCCTGGGCATTCAGGTAAAGAGCCAGAAGCCTAAGTTACTGGGGAGACCAGAGAAGGGAGAATCAGAGGTGAGGTAGCATTCAAGTTCTGGACCCATTCTGCTGGCTTCTTTGGGGAAGCTTGGATGAGAAGATGAAGGGAGGGAAGCAAGATCCCTGGGGGATTCATCGGGTGGCAGGGACCTTCCATAGGGGCAAAGGTGATGTGATAGAGTTGTAGGGAGAATCAGGACCTAGGAAGTCTTAGTGAACTCCCCGTGGTCACAGATGATTTGGAGAGGGTCCAGATGTGGAGAGCATCCAGATTACAGTTGAGTTCTGCTTCATTGAGGGATTCACTTCTTCAGAGTCCACTCCATGACGATTTATAAAGCAGCCATGAGACAATTCTGCACTCAAGATTCCCATTTTTTTTTTTCTCTATGCTTTAAACCTCATAGGTGTCTATCATGTGTTGGGCTAAATAACTTGGTTTCTCCTTCCATTACTGATGTTGCATAGCTCCTCTATTATTTTTCCTCCTGCACACAGCTTTGTGGGGTTTTCACACTGCATCTTAGAGTGTTTGTGTGAATTGTTCTGTAGAAGAAATTCTTCACACTGGCCTTGACTGTCATGGTTCTATACCTAAGTGTGCTGTTTCCCAAAAGGGCTCCTTGAATTCGTCTCCTCCCCTGTGAAGGACAGAGACTGAGAAGGGCAGGGAAGAAAAACACAGAAGCTTGTATATATTGGCTGAAAACGGGGATTTAAAAGTATTCCAGCTTGATGACTGCACTATTTTCTTTTTAATCGAGATGTAGGCTGTGGTCAATGTATTTATGCAAAAACAACCCTGATGAACCTGATATGTGACATACACCACATGGAAACGCCTCTCAAGGACAGAACATGACAGTCTACCTTCTCAGTCCGACTACCTTCTATGCCTAGGCAATATGTGAAGGGGCCACTGCCTCCTCTTGGCATTTTTAGACTGTTAATGAGTGTGGCATGTTAGTTGTTCACAGATTTCAGGGTTCAAGTCTATTAAAATGTTTTGTGAACATGACTATATCCCTGGAATTTGGTATTTAACACATGAGTTAAATTGTGTTTTCACAAGATTATCTTTGGCCCACAGTGGGGAAGCCCTCTCAGCTCCCCACAGAGAACACAAAAGCCTTCAGAGAAGACCAGGCACAAAGGACCCCTGGCTCGCCCTGCAGGAGGCAACACACTTGTCTCAGAGCGCCCTCTTCTGGCCCTAGGCCCCATTGCACCAACCCCAGTCCAACCCAGTCAAGGGCAGGAGGAGCTTGAGTTTCATCTTTTGGAAGTCAGCTCTACCTCTCCAACCAACACTAACATCAATGAGCCTTTGATTTTCTTACACGGAAGCCACTGAAACCCCAAGGTGTTCTCTTTCGCTATTTGTGCTAGATTTTTCAATTTGGGCAGAGCTTTGCCTCTTCTCCAGAGCTGAGTCCTTGGTGGCTACATTTTTTAATACCCTCCTTAGATCTGAGTTGAGACTTTGGATATACAGGAAGTAGATCTAGAAAGGAAAGCAGAAAGGGACAACGCTACTCATTACACGCCATGTGTGCCGAGGGCTCAGGCTTTCTGACCACTTCAAAAAGTTGGCCTCCTTGACTTTCCTGCCTTCATCTAGTAATAGTTTTCTGAGTACCTACTATGTGACAGGAAATGTGCTAGAGCCCAGCTTTGCAGCCAGCAAGCTGTGAACAGTGTCACTCTCCACTCTGTTACTGCTAATTGGGCAGGAGTTTTATTGTGAAATACTTGAAAACCTAGACGCACCCTAACTGATTACTGGAGCCCGGTGTTAATCTGTTCTAGCCCATGACTATTCAATTTAGCTAGGTTAATTCTTGCAGTTCCAAAGTGGCTTCTTTATAGCATCCTTAAAGTAGGCAATTCAGTCCTCCAAGGACCAGACTCATGGTCTGTTGTGATGGGAGGGAGGAGCTAGCATAAAAAAAAAAAGCAACTTTTTCAAATAACTGTGTTCCATGGGGCTCTGAGAGCAGACTGAGGCCAGGACCTGCTTGGATGCAGGCGTCTGTGGTTACCTGGCACTAACTCCATAAAGCCTGCTGGTGAGCCACAGGCCTGGGACCCTCTGCTTCTGCCTCGACACCTTGTCCTGCTTCTCCTGTTCTTCCTCCAGGCAGAAGTGGAGCCTCCTTCTCCTTTCTTTCTCATGCAGAGGCCTATCTGCCTGACAGAGGGATGGACCCAGGCTATCCTAGCCAGGCCTTGGTATGCATGGAATAGAAGACAGTTAATCAGTAGACGACAGTGCTGGTAGGTGAGCTAGAAATTGCCATGCAATAGAGATTTGCAAACTGGCCCACACAAGACCAAGGGCTGTGAGGAACCAAATCCCAATACAGTGTCCGCAAGTGCTCATCAGCTACTTCTGCCTGGCCTTACTCTAGACTCCAGCTGGACCTCAGAAGGTCAGAGATGCTCACAGATTTACAACCACAGTACCAATGTTTCTTGGAGAAAACTGTGTGTCCTAGTCTACTGCCCATGGCTCAGCAAGCTCTCTCTCTCTCTCTCTCTCTCTCTCTCTCTCTCTCTCTCTCTCTCTCTCTCTCTCTCTCTCTCTCTCTCTCTCTCTCTCTCTCTCTCTCTCTCCTGCCAGTAAACCTGGCTTTTGAAGAAAGCTACCATTCTTTCTAAAACTATTCTACTTTCCAGGCCATCTGGAAGAGGGCTACATTTTATAGGGTTGTTCCATCAAAAGTTCCAACATTTCCGGCGCCCTTCTGAAGCCACATTGTTCAATCAATCCCAGCTCATGCAGCCCAGCTCCTCAAATATTTATTGAGCTGAGCACCGTGTGTTAGGACAAGCCCTGAACCCACCCTCAGGAAACGCATGGACAGAGAATGAGACGCGGCAAACAACATTTCCGTACCGCATGGGTAGGTGCAAGGAGAGGCTGCCACATCAGGGAGCACCGTGGAGTTGCTGTCTGGAGGGACTTCCAGAGGTTAATTGGAAAATTACTCAAATAAAAGGAGAATCTGGAGTCTGAGCAGCGCTGTGGAGGAGAGGCAGGTGGTGCCGTGCAGCTTTGAGGCCGAATCTGGTTGGGGTAGAGAAGCGTTAGAGGAATTGGCTGGAAGAGTGTTCCAGGCACAGGAAGACTGGAAAGGTGGCAGAGGGCCACAGAGTTGAGCTGTATTAGTAACTTATCACTGTGACCAAATACCTGACAAGAAGCCACTTCAGGGTGAAGGGGTTGACTTTGCCCTGGGGATTTAAAAAGGACACAGTTCATCACTGCAACCGGAGTGTGAGGCCAATGACCACATTCCAGCAGTCAGGAAGCAAAGAGCTGCCAGGAGATGGAGCATGGCTAGCGAATCACAAGGCCTACCCTCAAAGGACCCACTTCCTCTTGCAAGGCTTCACCTAAAGATTCATAACCTTTCAAAACAGAGTCACCCCCTGGGGACCCAATGTTTACACACACAAGCCTAACGGAGACATTCAAACTGCAGCAGCAGCTAAGAAGTCAGAAGAAGGTAGATATGCCTAAAACACAAGGCCAGCAAAGTCAGCCATCAGATCCCCCCAATGGGTGTGGCTGACAGTGGTCTTCACTTCCCTGAGCCCACTTCTTCCTCTGTAGGTACACTGTGTGGAATGGGTGAGCCTTACTACCCCCCTGGTGTCCCTATTCACCAGGCTAAGCCTGCAGGAAAGGTCCCTGCAGAGTAGTCTAATGCTTCTGTTCAATGGTTCACATGAATCTGCGGGCGACAGGCCAGGAGGTCTCCAAAGCCATGGAAATTAGGGTAAATGTCTGTAAAGGTAACCACCGGTTTTTCTGGAGACATTCTGAATGAATGACTGGTTGGCCAGCTGACCACAAGATTTAAAAAAAAATAAAAATAAAAAATAAAAAAAGCCAAAGAGTTTATCCTGAATACCCCAAGGTTGGGGGTGGAAGCAATGGGGGAGGCAGAGCCTTTCAAGAGAAGACCAGCTATAAATGGAAAATTACACTGAAGGAAAACAAGTTTGATGTGAGCCCATTTTTGACTCTGTCTGGAAATTCAGGGCATAAGGAAGTGGAGGGGACAGGGAGTGAGCAGATGTAGTCAGGCTGAACCAGCCGCCTCTGGAGTTGGGGAGGACATGTGTGTGTGTGTGTGTGTGTGTGTGTGTGTGTGTATGTGTGTTGGGGGGAGACAATAGTAAAGGCAGTACCCACATGGATGCCATCTAGATACAGACAAACTCAGGCTCCTAGGGTTGCACATACTGGCTCATGTGGGGAGCAGGGTGTACAATATGGGGAGGAGCATGGGGGAGCACTATGAGGCTCGAGGGGCATGTCTGCTTTAAGAGGGTCATGATGCCCATGGATAAAATGATCCACTGGGCAAGTGATTGGTAGCTGTTTGCTGCATTCTCTGAGTAGGGCTGAACATTTATACTGTAGGCTGACAGCGCCAGTTCCACAGCTCACTGGAGAAGCACTGGGTATTTCTGAGCATCGTGGTGCTCTGAATTTCTCATCAGAAAATAAATTGTAATTCCAATAGCCCTACACCAAAATATTGACCTTAGTAAGAGGCAACATTTGGTGACGGTAGACACTGTTTACCTTCTTGGGTGGGACACATCAAATGCAGTCATGAACTCCACAGGGACGATCATGGGCTGCTGTACAGGGTGGTCCCAGAAGATGACAAAGTCTAGAGATGTTGTAACTGTTTTAGTTTGTCTAAGTAGTGTCTATGTCGTTTATATGACAGGGCAGCCTTGTGACACATTTCTTGGAGCATGTCCCTATTGTGAAATGTACATCTACCTGTCTGAAGACCAAAGGTCAAAGTCTCTGGGTTGTGGTCCCATGAAGACCCCCTTCCTGGACATGTGGCCTTGAACAATAACATAACCCCCTGGGCTTCAGTCCTCGTCTATAAAGTAAGGCTGTTGATAGCGCCTACATGACGGGCTTAAAAAGGACGATGTGCTGAAGGCCACTCCAGAGAATGCCTGGTGTAAAGCATTCAATAAATAATGGCTATTACTGTGCTACTTCAGCTTGTGCTTCCGGTTATCCTGCTAGCCAGTCCCGGAAATGGAGTTGAAAAAGATACTAGAGGTCCACATGGTAGAATAGTACTTAGCACTAAAAAGTCAAGAGCTATATCAAGTTACAAGAAAGTGTGGTGGAGGCATTTTAAAGACAAACGACTGAGAGATGCCGACAGGAAAGGCTGCCGGCTGTCTGATTCCTACCATACGGTTATCTGAGAAAGTTAGAACATGGAGGCAGAAAGATGTCCATGCCACCTGTAGTTAGATAAATCTGTGGACATGGATGACTGTCTTCAGGCAGGGAAGCTAGCTGTGTGATGCTGCGAGGAGAGACGGCTGTCATTATGTGTGTTATGACCTTTAGAAGGTACAACCCCAGGAGAAAACTCATTATAAACTCTGGACCCGGGGCAGCAATGTACTGTCCGTGTAGGTTCATGTGCCACTCTAGTAGAAGGTGGTCACTATGTCAGAGGCTTTTGGGGTATAGGGGGGAACTTGTACTCTCCGCTAGGTTTTGTTGTGACCTTGAAACTTTTTTTTTTTTAAATCAAATCTATTAATAAGAACAGTTACAGGATACCAGGTGTGTTGAGCATGCCTATAATCACTTGGGAGGTGGGAAAGGGTAGAAAGTACAAAGTCAGCCTGAGTTGTCACAAACAAGCAGTTATGGGTATCTGTCCACCATTATCATTTATTGGCTGTGTAAAAGTTACAGGTTAAATGTGAGAGAGAGAAAAATCAAGAGGTGTGTGAACATTCAAAGAAGGCAAAAAAAAAAAAAAAAAAAAAAAAAGTTGATGGGTCTAAAGACAGAGCTTTGTTATAAACAGCTCCATGTGGAGAAAGTCGAAAGGAAAAGGCCATTTGGAGGTATGAAGAGGATCGCAGAAAACAGCTGGGAAGTCTTTGCAGGAGCCGTGCCTACCTGTCTGCTGGACAGAGGACAGAGTCCTTCCTCCAGACACGAAGCCGAAACAAGAGATGGCAGGAAAATGGGAAGCCCCTCTGCCCAGAGTTTGTGCTCAGGAGAAAACAGAAATATTGGGTTATTCAAACAGGAAAGTGTGGTTCCTGAAGTCTGCTTGGCTGGTGATCGCTGTATTAAGAAACCATCTAAGTGGGCCAATGTTCCAAGAAGGCCCAGGAAAGCCAGTGGCAGTGGCTGAAGTAAATTTGAGTGAGCCACGTGTTGTAACACAAGGAGACAATCATGTCCAAGTTATTAACAATGCAGGAAAGGATGGGTCCACAGAAGGCCTTGCTGATTTGACAGTTGTTTCATCAAGATTGTCACAGTGAAGACACTCGCTGCCTCTTGACTGCTCCGTGGCCTCAGAACCACAGTCCTCCGTCCGAGGGACACTCCTCCTCTGTCCTACAGACAAAGCGAGCACAGCCTGCCAACTTCATAGCATTTATCCCTCGGGAATCTTGCTTTCTACTGGACCAGGGCTTCTGTAATTGAATATGTTTATGAGTCACCTGTGAGTAACCTGAGGCATCTTGGGAACTTGAGGATCAGGGAGGACTCTTCGGTAGTAGTGGCACCTGAACCGACACCTGAGCAGTGAGTAGGTCAATAATCACTGAGCTAAGAGCTAAGCATATCTGGAGTTCAGGGACTGCTGTTTGGGGCAAAGGGAACGGCGACTGTCTGTTGTTGGGTAAGCAAGGAAAGCTGCAGCCACGCTGGCAAGCAGAGAAAATAGAATGACAGGGCCAGGGAGAGCCCAGAGGCTGCGCAGCCCGCAAAGCACACATCCCATCACCCAGCTATGCCCTCGGCCTCGGTGGGAGCATTTCGAGCAAGCAAAGAAACATAAACTCTCTCAAGAAAATTGATCCAGGAGCACAGTGATTGAAAGCAGGTGGTCTGGGATATGGGTGGCGGCGGTGGAGAAAGCAGACGTTAGAATGACGACGCCCTGCAGAAGCAGAACTTGATGGTGAGTTAGATGAGAAGAAGTGTCCGAGGCGCTGAAAATATTTACTAAAATTTGAAATACTGGGCGAAGAGGAGCTTGGGGGAGCCGACAGTTCCATTACATAAAGATAAAGATAATTAGTGCATTTCCAAGCTGAGGTGCCAACCAGGTAAAGGGATGTAAAGTCTGGCTCTATATGATCTCCGTCCCTCACTCCCCGTGTTCCCACTTACCACATCCCAATGGGCTCCCAAATGCCTCAGAGCGGACAGCCTCCTTTCTCTTGCTTTCCGGGTGCTTTGCCTTACTACACAGTGACCTTGGCCCAATGTACCCGCCACTCTTAGCTTCTTGAAACACTAATCATGTATACATACCAGATCAAGCTACGTTACTCCTCATCAAACCATCCTGTGGGGACTCCTATTAAAAGTAGAGAGCATGGATATAGCTTAGTCCCTAAAGTGTTAGTCTAGCATTCATGAGTCTCTGGGTTCAATCCCCAGCACTACATTAAACTAGGCATGGTGGGACACGTTTCTAATCTCGGCACTCAGGGGGTAAAGGCAGGAGGATCAGGAGTTCAAGGCCAGCCTCAATTACACAGCAAGTTCGAGGCCAGCCTGGGTTATGAGACCCTCAGCAAACAGACAAGCAACAAAATCAAACCTGGATGCCAGCTCGAGTGTGGTAGCGGATGCTTCTAATGCGAGCACTGAGGAGGCGACGATGGGAGGGCTGAGAGTTCCAGGCCACTGTAGGCTGCACTGGAAGACCCTGTCTCAAGACACAAACAAAACATCTAGGTCATTAGTTACATGCCATATTTTCTTTTTGAGAATTATTTATGCATGTTAATCTCCCAGGGTAGTCAAAAATCCTAAAATGTGTGACTTAGAACCACATTTGCTTATTTTGACACTATCATCCATGCTATACAGAAGTGTGCTCTGCACAGAGAGCACACCACATTCGGTGTGCTGAGAAAGTGAGCCACGTGTGAGGAGGCTTTGTCTCAGGGTGACTGTCAGCTTAATATAGTCGTTGGTGATAAAAGGGGAGATCGCGGGATCCTCAGACTTCAAGATAGCTGTGTTCCTGGTTCAGTGTCTACAGCTATCCCACGCAAAGAGTCTCAACACATGTGTCTCGAATGTTTATTATGTGCCGTAGGCAAATGACACCTTTCTTGAGAAGAATATGAATCTAATTAAGGAACCCACTGATGGCACTGTTATCAGAAAAATACATTATTTCCTGATAAAAATATTACATTTGTATCTTAAGCCCTTCTGTCCATTCTGTCCATGAGCCCTCAGGAAAACCAGATGTATCCATTGTCATGCATTTTATTACATGCTGGGCTGGGTCACGGATTCTGAAAATGGAAAGAAATGGTGAAAAGTCAGATATCAGGTAGCGGGGTCTTGATATGCCAGCTGACAGACTCCTACAAAATGATAGAGTACCTGAGAAGGAAGAGGGACGCTGCAGAGGGAGGTCTGAGCTCAGGAGGACGGTAGAGGTAGAAGCTGAGGTCTGTAGGCCATGTAGCATGGATGAAGGAGTGAAAGCGTGTATGTATACAGAGAAAGGGAGGAGAGCGTATAGATGGAGAAGCTGAGAAGAGCATGCAGAACAGAGAGATGGAGGAGGATATGTAGACAAAGAAACAGAGAGGACGTGGGAAGAGGATGGCAAGAGGACATTGCCAACAATGGCGGCCACCACCAATGGAATGTCAACCACACACCAGACATTGCGGTAGACATTTTCTATCGATTTTCATTATTGGCTTATCCCCATGGCCATGGAGGAGGTATGGCTATTTTACTCATGTCACAGATGAGGGAGGAGCCTGGGGGGTGCAGGGCAGTAGGGTGGGCTTGGGGCTGGTCAGTTACTCAGGATCACTGGGTCAGGGACTTTAACAGCTAAGATTCAGATCCAGCTCTAGTCTCCCACCTTCTGGTCTTGATTCAGGGACATTGCTCCCATCAAGCCTGCCATAGCCGAGGAACGAGATGTCTCCTGGCACCTCAGAGAGCAAGGTGCTGAGTGATGAGCTAATTTGGAAGTGTAACTCAAAACCCTTCTGTGACTGAACTGTCTCAGAGCCGATGCACTCATCCATCACTGGGAGTAGCCACACCATTGTGTCTGGCCTGACCTAAAGGGCTTTTTTTATTGTCTGCCCTTCATCATGAATAATGCCACTTTCCATTTTAAGCAGGGAGCTTCAGGAGATGACCACAGTGTAAGCCATGATTTAAAGCTAAGCACTGCCTGGGTAGTTACTCACCCCCTTCAAGAGGTGACTGGCACACACCCTCCCACCCGGGGCACTGCAGGAAGACCTGCTTGCTTGCCGAAGCTTGAAGGGAATCTAGATGCCCCAGAGTCAGACTGGGCGAGGTGCCAGGGTGTGTGGAGACTGGTGGCTTAGCCAGCTCTCCACCTGAAATGCTGGCTTCCTCTGAGCCCCTGGGTACACTAAGGTTGTGTTTCTTGCCTGTGTGGCATCTCCCGAGGACCTACTATGTGCCAGGCACTCTGATTCTTTGCTAGAGATCCTGCCAGCAGCTGCACAGCTACCCGTCTAGGGAAGATAAACAGGCAAGTGTAGGAAAATGCCACAAGCAATAAATAAAATATGTAATCCGGTAGTCCAGGGACAATTGGGGACCAGCAGCCACAGGACTGGATGCCATGGTAGACAGGGAGGACAAAGGAAATTTTGGCTGGCTTTCAGAATTGTAGGCAAACAAAATAAGCTGAAGAGAGAAGTTTGAGGTTATTCCAAGAGTCATGGGGAAAACATAGTAGCCCGGAGTTACAATGTAGGCATCTTTCATGCAAACAAGACGTGTATGTGTGTGTGTGTGTGTGTGTGTGTGTGTGTGTGTGTGTGTGTGTGTGT
>NC_034604.1:33880371-33940371 GCF_900095145.1 Mus pahari | reverse complement strand
AGACAGAGACAGAGACAGAGAGACCGAGAGAGACAGAGAGAGAGACAGAGAGACAGAGACAGAGAGAGACATGTGCAGGGAAATAGCAATGAAGACGGGCGGGGCTGCAGATGCTGGGCAGTCAAGGATGACAAATGTCCAGAGAAGCAGGTAGAAATGGGGAAGGTAGGGAGGAGAAGGCTGTCTCTGGATGACCTAAGACTGTCTGAGTCAGAGAAGCCAGGAGGCCCAGCTTAAAGAGGGCCCAGGCTTCCTGAGGGAAGCAGGCACCAGGCACAGCCAGGTCCTTAGGGGATCCCTGGCCAGAGACACCTTCTAATCTCTGAAGGCTCTACCACCTCTTCAGAAAGTCTGCCACGTGCCAGCAGGTAAGGAGCAACTATGTCCCAAGCCCTTTTTTGTATTTATGTACTCCTCGGGCCGTTCTGGAGGGCACAGTTCTTGATGTATGACCCTGGGCTTATAGAGCCAGTTAACTCAGAGCAATGTTCCTCATGTGGTAGGTGGCAAAGGTGAGGAGAAGCTAAAGGGCACGAGAGCAGCCAGCCTTGCAGGTCTGTGCCGACACAGGCTGACAAACACTGTCTATGGTCCCCTTCTCAGTACACCTGCTTGTTTGCAGGTGAGAGACTGGAGCACAGAGGCTGGTCGTATGGCTCAGATTCCGTGGTGGGCATGGTGGAACCAGGGTACAAGTGCAGATGTGGCTGACCACAGCTGTATGTTGGCAGGGACATGAGGAACTAAGGGTTAGATGAAGTCAGGTGACCACCTGAGGAGACGATGCTCTTCTTCTATGCTAAGTGCATAGCAAGGTCTCCCTGCGCAATCACTCCTCTGATTTGAACCTAAAGATCAGCTACTGAGAAAGTTCAAGTTCCACTTGAGTGGGGATCTCCACCTTCACAGAAGGAGCCTTAAGAGAGAAACTTTCAGCACAAACTCAAGGCATTAAGTTCTGGACTAGTAAGGGGGGGGGGTATCCAGCATTTTTAAAATTAATTATTAAAATTTCCCTGGTTATATAAAAAGGGTTCCTTATAAACTGTACAAAAATAATACAACACAAAAAAATGAAACCATTGATATTAAACAATAAACTGCTAAAGGTATCTTAGCTATAATCTTACCACTCAGTGCTGGCTATGACCATATTTTGAGGGGGTCTAGGTATTCTATAGTGTGAATGTGTGTGCAAATGTATGTATGTAACTTGTAGTCTTCCCTTCCTGTCATACTCATTGGTATTATCTTTTGAAATCATAGTTCTTAATATCTGAAATGGTTATTGCCTGATTTAATCTTTGTCCTTACGGGAGAACGTGTGTGCTAATATACAAGTCTGGAAGTCCCCTAAGTGGGTATCCGCAGAACATGGCACTGACTGTCACTTTGTTCAAGCGAGTGGACACCAACCGGATACAGTTTATGGGAAGGGATGTGATTAGGAAGCGCTCGCATTTTCCTTACTTCCTAAAGTCTGTTTCTTTGTCTTCATCCTTCTAAGATAGGGTCTCATGTGGCTGAGGATGACTTTGAGCTCCCGATCCTTCCACTTCTCAAGGGCTAGGCTCACAGGTGTGTGCCACTGGGAACTGAATCTAGGATCACTGAGCTACACCCTTAGCCCCAAGTCCTCACTATTATTAACTAATGACACCATTCTACAAACAGAGCTCCACAACTTACTCATCCTGACTAACTAGAACTATGGGCTAATACCTCTCATTGCCATTTCCTTTCTGCAGGCACCACTTCCTTCTGCTGCTTTGAAATTGACTTGTTTTAGATTCAATGTATAAGCAAGATCTGTGCTCTTGGTCTTTCTATACCTGGCTTATCTGCTTAGTTAATACCTCTGGGTTCATCCATCTTGATGCAAATGGCAGTGTTTTCTTCTTTTGATTAAGGCTAAAGAGTATTCCATCTGTCGATGGACATCTAGGCTGATTCCTAACCTTGGTTGCAGTAGAACCAAGGATAAAAATATCTTGGTTGCATTAGATGTGGGGATAAAGACGCTTATTTAATACAGTGACTTCAATATATTCGATAGTGGAACCACTTACCATCTCTTCAGGCCCAAGGATTTCTTTATTTTTATTTTATGTGTATGAGTATTTGCCTGCATGTGTGTCTGTATATCATATAAATTTCTGGTACCCATGTAGACCAGAAGAGGACATTGAACTGTCTAGGACTGAAGTTATGGGTGATTGTAAGCTACTGTGTGGGTGCTGGGAACTGGTCCCTGGTACTCGGCAGGAGTAGGCAATGATTTTTAACCATTGAGCCATGTTTCTACCCCAAACCCCACCCCAGACCATTTTTAAGAAGTTTTTTTATCATGTAATTTTCTTCTAGTAGTTTATAGTTTTGGCTTTATACATAAGATGTCCATCCATTTTGAGTTGATCTTTTTACATTATATGACCTAACATATTTATCAAACATGCATTCCATGCCAGACCTATGTGAGAAACTGGGAATGAAAAGCTAAGCAAGACAGACAGGGGGTTCCATCCCTCATGCAAACAGCCAGACAGCAAGCATGAGGCTTGCTCTAAGTCTGTGGGAAAGCAGAAGTGCCCTGTTTTTCCAAGGCAGGTGGGGGTGGAGACAGGGCTGGTACAGAGGGCTCTGGGCCAACGGGAAAAAGCAAGATCAAAGGTGAACGCAATGTTGGCATATTTTGGAACTGGAAGTTCACTCTTGTTGGAAGCCACTGATGGATGCGATGCCAGGGAACTCTTGAGCCATCTGTCTTCTCTCAATACAAAGACCAGGAAACAGCTCCAATATACACTCTGTGGGTGTGCTCACCAACAGAGAATGGGACTGGAACACAGTAGATTCTCCATGGCCATTTGTAGAATAAATGAAAGCGGTCAGGCAGGTGGTCTCAACCATCTTCTCTGGCATCACCAAGTGCCAGGGGAAACAGAAGTGGCTAGGGATTTGGAGCACAGGTCATCTTCCCTGTCCATACCCCTCCTAGAAATGACAGCAGTTGTCAGAATGGTCAGGACCATGTGGCTGGAAGGCAGGTCTGGACATCGCATTCATCTGCTGAAGCACAGGCCATCTGTCTAGGCTCCCATAAGTGGAAAACAGGCAAAAGAGGAGTAGACAATGGTCCCAATGCCCTGCCTGGCACAAGAGGGTGAGCTGGCTCCTCTGCTAGGTGTCAGTGCCTGAGCTATAATTATGTCTCATCTCAGTCATCTGCTTCACATCTGAGTCCCACATTCCCAAGACATGCTGCCACTTTCTCAGAGAAGGTACCTGGACTGACGTCCCCAAAATATTCAGTTCAGGCAGCTGTGAAGACTGACTTTTTGCCCTTGGCAAAAAACACCCACACATGGGAGGCTCCCTTACCTATTATGTGGCCTTCTGCTTGCATGCCCCTGCTCTACCTGTCCACCACGTCACTCAGCAGCCAGGGTGACCTTTTAAAAATTGCGAATCTGATGATGTCACTGCCCAGCCTACCTTGTCTGGTCTTTTCCCGTAGTCCTGCCAATAAAGGCCCACACAGCTCCAAGTAATCCACCAGCTGCTCTAGCCACAGCCTTCTATTCCCCTCCTCCTCCCTGATGGAGCCTTTAGTTTCTCCGCTGAAATACTCTTTCTGGATGCAGTACCTTTGCATATGCCTTTCTCTACTGACTTCTGATAGGAACGACCCTTTCCCTAGAATACCTTGCCATCTCTCAGGCTCCGGACAGCGCTTGTCATATGGCTCCCTGAAAGCCTTCCACCTCACCCAGAATCCCTTGGAATTTGAACGTCAAGAATGCCTCATTGTGCCGGGCGTGATGGTGCACGCCTTTAATCCCAGCACTCAGGAGGCAGAGGCAGAGGCAGGAGGATTTCTGAGTTCAAGGCCAGCCTGGTCTACAAAGTGAGTTCCAGGACAGCCAGGGCTATACAGAGAACCCCCCCCCCCCCCNAAAAAAAAAAAAAAAAAAAAAAAAGAATGCCTCACTGTGTGTGGCATGTGCCTTACTCTCTACTACGTTCCTTATGCCTGGCACTACTAGGTGCTCATCAACGCATTTTATGTGAAAGCATACACATTCAGACTCCTGAACCCGTGGAAACAACCTCTCCAAATAAAATGAGGGCAGAAAGAGGCTAAAACACAATGCTATTGTCTTGTTTCCGTACTATCGTTATCATCTGGGATGGGCTTGCCAGCTTCTGTGCTGTGGGTAGGCCTGAGTTAATTCTTTAGAACCACTTGCTGGCTGAGCTCAGAACAGCCTGTGCCTTTGTAGTAGGCCGTGCCAAAGCAAAGCCTCGGAAAAAACCCACAAACACCAGACCATGTCCAGGTGCTTCTGCATGGCCCCAGCCTCCTGCTGCACAATGGAGCAAGAGCAGGAAGCCTGCCCTCCTCTTGCCCCAAGCTCTGTTTTGCTTTCTTCTCCGCCCCCCAGTAGCAACAACAATTATTCAATAAAGAAAATACGAGTAATGGAAAGAAGGAGAAAAAAATAAACATTGAAATGGGCAGTGTCCCTTAGCTACTGCTTACACACACACACACACACACACACACACACATATACACACAGTAGATTTGGAGACATTTCAGTGATTTTGCTAAAGGAAGAAAAATAATCAAGTTTGTTCCCCTTAGGTGGCAACATTTTTCTTTATGTTAGTACAAAATGAAAGTTCCTGAGGTCCATGGTTCTCACAGAAAGGTATTCGTCAGAGTCCCCTGGGGTAACCTGCTAGATGAGGGGCTCCCAGGGTTACTTGGCCCAGTGCATTAGAATTAAGATAAGGGAGTTGGTCATAATTCCCAGAGAGATGAGCCACACCCAGAAGAATGTGAGCAGCATGGTGGGTCCTGTGCTGGTAACAGGAGAGGCAGCCGAGGAGGGACCTCCACTCTCCTGGGAATTCCAAAGGCAGGTGCCAAAGATGCGGAACCAAGAAAAACGCCACACATCAGACTCTGACGCCCAGAAAGATGGAATCTGCTGGTCCCTCTTCTAGTGCAAGTGGGAAGGAAGGGGGAGATTCCACTAATTCACTAAATTAACACTGCCTGAACTAAACCTAGCAACAGGGACCCATGACAGACTAGGTAGACAATGGTGGCAGTGGAATTGGCCAGAAGCTGGTAGTAGCTCATCATGTCCATCAAGACCTTTGTGTATGTGGAGTGTGTGGCATGCATTAGGTCCATTACTCCACCTGGCCACCTCACACAAGATTATTACCATCATCAGTCTGTGAGAGAGAATGATGAGATTCGGCGGACCCGGGAGACTGGCCCAGAGTGAGCTGGTACCACGCTAGATGGGAAGCTAGGTCCCCAAATTTGGAGTTACTAATGTAAACCATTATAGTGCATCTCCCTGATTTCTTTGTACTTATAATGAAATGGAAAAGGGCCCCGTAAGATAAGCCTTCTCCTTTTCCAGACACTTACTAGAAAGATCCATTAAGCTCCGCTTAAAGGGTGCCAGCGTTCCCAGCGCCAAGTCCTGAACTCTTGCACATTCCTCCCATGAGCCAGCTCCAAAGGCTTACAAACCACATGCTCTGGTTTATCAGAGTGACAACCCCACTCCCTATACCAACTTTCTGCACTAGTTAATTTTTATGCTACTGTGGTAAAATAGGTTGACAAAAAAAAAAACAGCCTAAGGAAGGAAGGATTTATTTTTGGTTTAAAGTCTGAGGATTAAGTCCACCATTAAGGGAAGGTATGCTGGCAGGGGCATGAGGCGGCTGGTTGCACTGGGTCCTCACTTCAGAAGCACACAGTGACCAATGCTTGCTCTCATCTCACGTTTCCCCTTTTTATTAAGTCCAGAACTCCAACCTACATGATGCCATAGTTTGGGTCTTCCCAATTCATTCAACCAAATCAAGAAAATCCTTCACAGACATGCCCAGAGACCTGTCTCTTTAGACATTCTAGATCCTGTTGACAATCAATATTAACCATTATAATATGTTTATATAAGTGTACGTTTATATAATTTTACTTTATAAAATGTTTACATTTTTAATATAAAAATTAACAGGAGAGCCTAGCATCATGGCGCACAACTTATGAACCCAGCACTGAGGAGAGAGAGGAAGGAGGATCAGGAGATCAAGGCAAGCCTCTAGTACACAGAAAGTTCGAGGCCAGCTTGAACTACATGAGACTGTCAAAAAGAAAAGAAAATGTAATGAGAATTAATTCTGGCAGAAATAATCATATAACTTAAAAATATCTTCATCATTACTTATAGACAGTC
The DNA here is from genome assembly GCF_900095145.1 of Mus pahari. Lineage (NCBI taxonomy): Eukaryota > Metazoa > Chordata > Mammalia > Rodentia > Muridae > Mus > Mus pahari. The sequence goes on along the minus strand of NC_034604.1, from coordinate 33,934,099 downwards.
TAATTTTCCTATCTTTGCCTACCTCCATGAATTTTTCTACCTCCTGCTTTGTTAAATTGCTACCACAGATGTAAAAATCATCCCTGTTCCCCAGGAATGGGGCACCATGCCCCTGTGGTACAGGAGAAGGCATGTGTCTTAGAGATGCTGTGATAACAAATGAAAGCCCCTTCCAAGTCTCCGTATGCTTTTTTTGTTGTTCAAGGAGAATGTTCGTGTTTGGGATCTTTGTGTTCCCAACTCCCTGGAAGCACTGCTAGTCTGTTGGTAAGCTAAAGCACTCCATAGGCAGGATGCAACCAAAGATGAGATGGATGAGGCGGTAACGCTTTTCCTTCAAGGAGTTTACAGCTGACTTGGACTTCGGCAATTACCCCACAGAGGCAGCTCCCTTTAGTAGGGAGAATTAAGTTCAAGTTGATAAGTTACAAGTAAGGGACCGCGGATGAGGACAGAGAAGGGAAGCCTCACACCTGGGCTGAAGGCAGACATGAGCTCTGGGGAGAAATGAGCCTCCTCTCCTGGAGGATCAGCCTGGAAGCTTGATTTCCTCCCATCTTCTAATGTTAATGCACAAACAACAGCATCAAAATAATAAAGGAACAATTGACTAAAGGAATGAATGGCCCAGCCAGCATGGGGGGGTTAATTTCAGACCGGAAATCTGAGCCTGACCAGATAGAGTCTGCTGAGAGAATGATTGAAGAGAGAGACGCTCCTAGACGCAGATAAAATTTCCTTGTAATGTTTGCCCTGAGGAAAGGCATCCTTTCACAGGAAGAAGGCCAAATCCGGTCTATTTTTGTAGGAACATTTCAAGTGGTCAGTCGACTTATTTCCTGTGGTTCCCAGAAATTCTGCAGCAGACTCTGAAGAGGATGTTGGTGATAGGGAACAGGGACTTGATGAGTGAGAATCAGTAATTATCTCTATATTTGCCTCTTTTTTTTTTTCTATAAAAAATAGTCTAGGGGAAAGCCACCTGTTTAAAAAGTGTAAGGTTCATTACATAAGAGCTTAGAGAGGCACATTAAAGTCCCTTGGTATGGTAGAGCCCTTCGGTCAAGAATTTGCAGCCCAAAATTTCATTTATCTGCTCATTCCCTCTCCCCCTCTCTTCCTCATCACACTACAAGCATTTGGGCCAACCCTTGAGGGTTAAGAAGATGATGAAGAAAAATGGACACTACCCTAGGGGCTCACTGTCTAAGAAAGGAGACACACCAAAAAGGAGCTCACGGTGAGGGCTAAATAATGAATTACAAGTGGTGGTTAAGGAAGAAAAGAACAGGAGGTTACACAGCCTGGAGAGATGGCTCAGTGGTTGAGTACTTGCTACTCTTACAGGGGCCCCATGTTTGATTCCCAGTACCTACATGGTCGCTTACAACTGTCCACAACTAAAATTTCAGGGGACCCCCACACCATCTTCTAACTTCCATGGATACTAGGCATGAACATGGTGCACATACACATATGCAGGCAAAATATTCATACATAGACATTTTTCAAAAGTTGATAAATATATTTTTGAGAGAAAGAAAGAAAACATAGGAAAAGAGGGGCACTAAACTTGGGTGAGGAGGTCAAGGAACATCTCTGAGGAGGTGGCCCCTCAGCCACCGTCCAAAGGATAAGCAGAAGCTAGGCAATAGCTACTGCTGGGAAGGACACTGCTGGAAAGGGAACCGTTTGTTGGAAGGGTGGCTGTATGGTGAAGACCACAATGAACTTAGGATTCAAGAGTAGGTGAGGAGGAGGCTGGACTGTGGGAACAGAGTAGTGTGGGGATGGTCTGGGCCACACAGCATCATAAGTGTCATACCAGGATTTAGATTTTGCTTCATAGAAATGCAAAATTATAGAAAATTTTAAGCCACGGAATGATCAACCTGAAACTAGTTTTGAGAGCTCTCTCTGACTCTGCGAATTAAGTAACATAACGAATCATACAAGAAACATGGGCTCAGATGGTGCGTGGTGGCACACACCTTTAATCCTAGCACTTGGGAGGCAGAGGCAGGTGGAACTTTGTGAGTTCAAGACCAGCCTGGTCTATATAGTGAGTTCCAGAATAGTCAGGGCTAAACAGTGAGACCCTACCTTCATAAACAAAAACAAAGAAAGAATTGGAAAGGAAAGAAAAGAAGAAGAGGCAGAACTGAAGATATGGTAGCCAGTGCAGGAACTGGCAAAGGAGCTGGTAATGAGGTGTAGGTGTGGTAAGCTGTCACTGGCATCAGAGTCTGATGGCTATTACCTCAGGGATGTCAGACAGTTAAGAAGGTTGGGACTCAGGTAGCATGAAGGAAGCCATTGTTGTAGGCTTACTTAGCAATCATGCAACATTTTATTTAAAAATTCAATGCAATGGGGAAAATATTTATATTAGAAATAATAACAATAATAATGAGGAGGAAGAGGATGCAAAGACAGTTTGAGTAAGAACGGTAAAAATATGTGAGCAAAACAAACATGACATGAAACCTAAGAGGTGTGTGTGTGTGTGTGTGTGTGTGTGTGTACATGTACACATGGACAGGCATGTATTTACAGTAGTGAGACAGTGGTAGTAATAATCATAAGTTACCATGACATATTTAGGCCTGAGATGAAGCAGGGCAGTGAGGGGGACTTCTTCAGATTAGGGTGGTACAACAGAATTTGATGTTGAGGAGGCAGAAGCCCTGCCTCAAAGTGCTGTGCGTTAGTAAGGGTTTTCTGTCCATCAAATTCTCCACACTGTGAAATCCTACAGTCTAAGGACTATCCCTGTGTGTGGAAGGTCACGTTGAGCAGCAACACTCATGTATGCATGTACTTCCTAGAAGATCGGATCTATGGGAACATCACACTGCTGTGGGGGCTTACTGCAGTAGGGTGAAAATACTGGGAAATGTCTGCCTTCTCTGTGTCCTGCTCTGAGCCTATCCAAAGGCAGCTTGACAGAACGCTAGAACTTGACAAGACCAGGGAGGATCTGGGAATGTAGATCCTTGGCTGTCCAGGGTAGTTAGTCACATAAATATGGCAGCAGAGAGAAGACAGGAGACCCTTTGAAGCCTCTCCTTCCTCTTTCTTGCCCAATCTCTTTTCAAAGGCCAATAACTTAAGTGTCTCCATTTTTTTTTTTCTTTCTCAAATGGCTACACCCAACACAGTGATTCTTTGATCCCTAAATCATGAGAGGGGTAGTGGATGCTGAAGAAGACAAATGGCTTTGGGAGGTCAGATAGAAAACACACACAAAGGAGGAGGCCATGAGAGCTGAAGGGCTGTGAGCACGGTGTGCTTTGAGCTACCAGCCAAGCTTGGAGGCCTCCTCTGACAGAGGGGTGGGCAGTCGAGGCTAGCAGTACCTACCTGCCCTCAGCATTTTCTAAAAAATGGCATCTTGACCGTAACATGTACCTTCCTGGAAACAGGAGATACGCGGGCAGATTTATCTCTTAAGTTAGCTCTTAAAAGGGCATGAGATTTCAGCTCACTTCCAAGTGATTTCATCCCTTATCCAAGGATGGCCATTCCTTCAAGACCTGCGATGATGTTGTTCCATATCCTCCCCCTCCCCCCCATAATATGCACTTGTGTGCTCCACTATGTGGCTACCTGTATATAGAAAGCTATGTCACTGGTTTCTGAGAGCCACAGGGAGCATTGAAATGCAGAGCAAATGGAAAAAAAAAAAAAGCCTTTTGGGGGCTATTCATATGGGATCAGAGAGAGTTGGTAAATACAAGGAAATCTAAAAATAACCAGAGTCCTTAAAAAGAAGAATACCAAAGGGAGCAAGTGTGACCCTGCTCCACTGCCGTTCCTGCGAAACCAGCCCTGGAATGCTTGAGCCCGAGCTCCTGGCTCTTTCGTTCCTGCTCTTTTGCCTGTGATACCCACACGGTCCCTCTGCAAACCCTGGGCCTGGCTTGCCACTGGTTCCCAGCCTGGAATTCTCAGGGCCCAGTGGGGGCCTCCATAGCTTTCTTTCAAGGTCTAGGACTGATAAACAAACTCTATGGCTTTTCATTTCTCCCTTGGTACCTAAGCATCTTAAACATCAGCCACACCCCGGCCCTGCCACCTACTCATCCGGAGACACTTGGATAGCATCTGTCAGGCCAAAACATGAGTTTCATCCTTTGTTTTCATACAGTTTTAAGTGAGCCAGGGCTACGGAAAGTGAGGCTGCTCAGTAGCAAGGCGATGTTGTAAACAAATGTTGAGGGGGTGAGGGGTTTCTGACTTGGCTAAGACAAAGGTTTACTCTGCTGAAATGTGCAGTCCCTCCACAGCACAGTTGTCTAGGGCTGAGAAAAATGAACTACTTAAATGGCTCGCAGAAGGAGTAGAAAGCAGTCCCCAAATGGGCCTCTGAGAGAAGGTCTTTTGCTCAAAGTGCTCCATGAAACTCCAGTAGTTTAATTAAGAATCGACCCACCAAAGCACAGGGGCAATGAGTAACGTAATAATAGCATCTACCAATACTTGTTATGTGACAGGCTCCTGCCCAGGCCTTGTTCTGTTTCCTTATGACACTGTCACAAGATTGGCACTCCTGGTTTTCTTTATTATGATCTGCTGTAGATGGAACCTTTACCACTGTGCTAGATCCCCAGTCCCAGATAATCCAGAGGAACAGAAAGGTCAAGTCACTTGCCAGTCATACAGGGGTCAACGACACCACGGAAACCAAACTTCAGGTCTCAAAGTGTGAGAGTGCTCCTTTTGTGGTGGTGGTGGTGGGGTCATTTCCAAACCTCTAAAGTTGGCTCTTCCCCAAGTGGGTTCTGGCCCTGTCCCACCTCTTTGTCAGCTGACGAGGGTGACAATGATATCCTATGACCCTGGGTCACCTTGAGGCATGAGAGGATCAAGGCAGAAGTGGCCACTGCAGCACACGGGAAGGGACAGCTGTCACGGGCAACTTGCACAAGAGTAAGCATCCCTTTTCTGATGCTGTCTATAGGGCTACATAAGTCACAAAGGCTGGTAGGGTACAAAGAACAGAAAAGATGAAGGGTCACCCGGTACAAAGAGCATTTGTTCTCCTGATCATACTCAATCCACGATTCCAGGAACAGATCGTGGGAGCAGAAAACCTTCCGTTCAGACCGTAAGCTTTCAACACTAAAATGGGACAGGATACATTTCGGGATTGAAAATGTTACTCTATTCATTTACCACCTTTGTTAAAAGGGGACGGGACAATGCTTGTCTAAGACAGTTTCTTTGAAAATTAATTAATGTATTCAGCATGTTTCAGACCATGCCTGGTACCCTGCACATGTTTAAGAACTTTTACTGTTTATGGTTGTAGCCAAGGTATGTTGTTGAGTAATGCTTTGGTAGGGCAAAACTTACACTGGTCCAAATAGATAACAAGCACACTCGTCAAAAGACTGAGTTTGAAGATGTTAAGATTTCTAGGTCAGGAGCAGGTACGGGGGAGTCGGGGGAGAGCCAGCAGGAGAAAAGACTCCGAAAGCACCATTTTCCAAAGGGCAGGAAAATCAGCTGACTTGAAGAAAGGAATGTCCTTGCTGGGCCCGTCCTAGAGACTGTAAAATTGCACAACAGATTAAAAAGATTTTTTGGAGACACATCAGTAAGAGGAGGCTGAAGGAAGAAGATTGAGGGCTGCAGGAACCCCTGCAGAATCACTTAACATTTGGCTCTGAGCCCCGGCTTTAATGCATCAGTCTACAGGAAGGATCTTTCTGTTTAAGATGTGCACAGGTCTTCTGGACCAGAGTGTGCCATTAAAATTCAGACAGAACTGGGGCCAGCAGAGCACACCACTGCGCCAGGCAGCCTCTGCTTTTCCTCTCCGTGTGGATCTGCTCTCTGAAGGCACTTAAAAGAATGTCTGACCTCCGGTCGAATGCTGATCTTGTGGTGGGGAGGAGGTTGGAGGGTGAATAAACCAGACTGCAGAGGATAAAAGGTCTCAAATGGAAGGAGAAATAAAGGATGTTGGAGATGACCCCTGTGGGGAGGGAGTGCATCTGTCTCTCTCTGTCTCTGTGGAGACAGATAAGGTCATGGGCTGAAACTGAGCTGCCAGGTGATACACCTGGATGAGATGATAGTCTCACTTCTCGCCAGCCGCACTTGGTCCAGTCAACCGTGACCTTCTCTGGAGCCAGGCTGAGCCTGTCAGGGCTGATTAAGCAACCCTGAGGGCAGAAAGCACAGTGGTACATACCTTTTATCCCAGTACTCAGGCAGCAAAGGCAAACAGATTTCTGTGAGTTCAAGGCCAGCCTGGCAGACACAACAAGTTCCAGGTTAGCCACGGCTTTAGAGAGAGAGACCCTATCTAGAAAGACTGTTTTAAATGGGGTTGGGATAGTTCATCCGTCACACATCACAGAACAACCCCAGTGGGACCTGGCACACTCGCCTAATCAAACATAATAGCAATTCTACAGGCAATCAGATGGAAGTTAACAGTGGGTTAAACAAGGACTTGGAAAAGGCTATAGAGCGCTTGGCCACTGAGTTATGAAAGTACTTCTAGTTTTTTAAGATTTCGGGTTGGGAACTAGGGACTCAGGGACTCTCTTTTCCTTTCTTTCTCTAAATTAGCAGCAGGTCCTCTACAGCACTCTCTCCATGGAGTGTGACCAATAGAAGTTATTGACACATGAAGTATGTCATCTTGATGTCCCCCAAGTATTTGGTTCTGGAAGCCCAGGAACAGCATGTCTAGTAACTTGTGAGCTCCTTGGGATTAGAGGGCTCCTAAAGAACTGGAGAGGAGGGTGGTAATGTAGGTCAGTAGTAGAGAACTTAGCTAGCATGCAGGAGACACTGGGTTCCATCCCCAGTGCTGAAAAGAATGGAGAAGAAATCTAATAAAACTACTTAGGCTCCCTGTCATCATGGGCAACATAAACTTCAAACCCACAAATTCACAGAGCTGTATTTTGTAGCAAATGACCCTGTCACAGGGGTTGCATATCAGATGTTCTGCATATCAGATATTTACATTATGATTCATAACAGTAGCAAAATTACAGCTATGAAGTAGCAATGAAAATACTTTTATGGTTGGGGGGGTCATTACCACAGGAGGAACTGTATTAAAGGGTGGCGTCATGGGGAAGGTTGGAAGCCACTGATCTAAGCAACTGAAGAAACAACACCGTTGCATGTACGCGATGACAGAACATTCCAGTCTAGCAGAAAGACTCTTTCGAAGCACTGCTAAAGTTCCTTTAAATGTTAAGACTTAAGTTCCTCCCGTGCTAAATCAATGGCATGGGGGTGTGCACAGTGACAGTCAAGTTAGCATCAACCAAATGCTCGCACGTTCTCTACGGTCAGGCTAAGCTCTGTGGATGTATCATAGGCTAAGACTCACAGTGACTCAGCACAACAGTCATGGTTATGGGGGAAATAAGCATCTGCACGAAAGGATAGTTTGCTAATGAATGTCCAGCAAGATCTGAACTCAAGTCAGAGGGTACGCTGGTAAGTCAGGTAGGTGATGGGTAGAAAGAGAAGAATGAACAGAATATATATATATATATATATATATTAAATTGAAATAGAATTCATCACTTCCTAACTTTCCCTCTTTTCTCCCTCTAGCCCCTCCCAGGTACCTTCCCTCAACCCCTTCCTTCTTCCCGCCACTCAAGTGGACAGCCTCTTTTTCTTTATTATTGTTACATATACATAACTGTATATTTATACACATATACAAATATAATTTGTTGGGTCTGGTTTTGTTGTTTGTATATACAGCTTCAAGGCCACTCTACAATGGACAGCCAGTAAGGAGCCAGTAAGAAATACCCTGGGAGAGGGTATTTCTCTCCCAGTAGTCATTAGTTGACTGTAGTTCTTTGTCTAGGATGGGACCCCCCTGTAATTTCCCCCCTTCCACATTAACATGCCCATTGATATTGCCATTGATCCAGTCTTGTTTATGTAGGCATCTCTACTGTATAAATACTCTCCAGAGCTTATTTCAAGCTACTAATGATGGTTTAACAGAAGGCAATATGATTTCTGCCCGGGCTACCATCTTTCAGGAATTTGAAGGGTTTAACTCCTGAATACTCTGGTCAAAGTTCACCTCAAAGTTGAGTACACCGTTTATTATCAATGATGGAAAAAAGGATTTCAGCGCGTGGAAGAGAACTGGCTTGGGACAGCAGGCTGATATGCCAACCCAGGCCGGCCAGCCAGCCAGCCAGCCAGCCAGGTCACACTCAGATCCATACGGAGCACCTAGGACACAGCAGGAGAAATGAAGAGAGCTGGGAACACGCTGTCTCCCTGCCTACAGCCAACTTTCCTTCCCAGAGGGTGTGCCTGCCTCAGGACTCTGTGTGGCAGAAAGAAGGAGCCCTGAAATCCTTCTTCATGGCACCGTCAACACATTTTCTTGGTCAGATAAAGAGGCTAGACCTCCAGATAAGGGTTTTGACCCTTGCCCTTCTGGACTTAGTAATTTTAACAGTATTTGTTCTGAAGAAGTAAGGAAATAATAATTCCAAGTGGGAACAAATGTTGGGGTCTACTTCTATGGAAGGGGTTTCCTGTCTAACATGATTGCAATTAAAATCATCTAAGACTCTTGGCTCAGCCTCTCTGTCCATAGCTGCCGGAAAGCAGCACCTGCTAATTAGGTGTGGATAACATGTTTCCATTGGGGCAAACAGGCAAAGCTATCTGCCAGGTGTTAGAGGCAGAAGAAGTCAGTGGCTTCCATCTCCGAGCTCCAGAGACTATGGAAATGGCCAGTCAAGAGCTGGTTAAACTGTATTCACTCACTCAATCTACAAATATTTGTCAAGGGCCCGTTAGGTGCCAGGCATCTTGCCAGCCTCTGGAATGCCACGGTAAGCAAGACAGACCAGTTTCTGCCTCTACAGAGCTGGCAGCCTAGTCACGAAGGGAAAGATTAATCAAATAATCCCGAGCATGAAGATGTAATTGAAAAACGGATGCAGGATTTCCAAGGAATGGGAGATGGTCCTGTGAGGACAGGATGAGCCCTGCTGAGTTCTGCGACCTCAGGAAAGGCTTTCTGAAAGAACTGTTGGTTGAACTACGATCTGAAGACAAAGGAACGGTTAACCAGGTAGGTGGGGCAGAGGGAAAGGGAAAGTATTCCAGACAGAGGGAAGGGCACGGACTAACGGCCAAGGGTGGGAGGAAGGGCAGCAATCTCTAGGAAGTAGAAGGCAGGTTTGCAGAGGGCACCAGATAGGAGATGAGGCGTGGGAGAAGCAAGGCCTGGGCTTCCAGCAGGCTGTAGCAAGGTGCTGGTGCTTCCCACAGCAGCAAGAATGCATTGGAGGGGTGTGACAATGGAACTCAGGTGACACTACTGCTGAAGAACCAACATCTGACCCAGAGTGTGCGGTGTGGACGGGTGTTGGGAGCTCAGAGTTGGGGAAGTGTGTCTACGCAGAGCTTTCTGGAGGAGGAATTGTGAGAGGTGAATTTTTGAAGGGTGGATATGATTGGCTGGGCTACCATGGAGGAGAGAAAGAACCTACTGCTGTCAGGTTTGGGATAAAGCCTGGAAAAAGTATAAAGGGGGAGGGAAAGGGAGGGGGTGTATTAAAAGGTCAGTAAGACAAAGCAACAAAGTTAGGCAGAGACCAGATCGTGAAAGCCACAGAGGCCATGACAGGAATCTGCACTTACTCCTACAGGCAGCAGAAGTCTGCCAAGCCAACCATCTTCTAGAAAGAAGCAGTCCTCAGGTTTCTGAGGTGGGGAGGTCCTGAACAGCAGGACCGAAGTAAGTGTTGTTAGAGACCAGAGTGCTGTGCTGTGCGGGCCACAGCTGTCCAGGTGGGAGCTGTGCAGGGTAGGCCATGGGCAGGGGAGACCCCAGGAAGCTGCTGGGGACTTAAAAGGTGAGAAGGCCTTGCCATCTTCTGATGGGCGGGAGCGGTTTCTAGTCAAACAATCGTCTGGGGAAACAAATGCTTTCTCTCTGGGTTGAGTCTTGCTTTTGTGATCTTGGTAAATACCCAACGGATCCCTGGGTGTAATGGTGGTCACTTCATGGGTAAGGGAAGATCTTCTCAGTTAAATGGTGGTCATGCTGTTCCATCATCTGCATCCTTGTTTGAGTTTTATCTGTTGGTACTATCGCCCAAGACAAAAGTGGGCCAAAGATTCTCACCATCATTGTAAGGTTATCAACTTCTCGATTTTTTTTTTTTTTAACCTTGACTATACTGAAGCTGTGTTATCAGATATATATGAACTTGGACATTTCAAGTTTACCTATTGAATTTTTCCATTTTTCACTGCTTGGTGATTTATGTTTTTAATCATATCAATGTAGCCAGGGCAACTTTTAAGCTTTTATTATTATTTGTCTATCATGTTTAAATTTTTAAAATACTTATTTGGGAGAAAGAGAGAGAATGTGGGGGGAGGGGTATGAGTACATGTTTATGTGCGTGGGGATGCATGGGCTAGATGAGTACATGTTTATGTGCGTGGGGATGCATGGGCTAGAAGTCAGCGCTGGGCATCTTCCTCCATCATTCTGTACTCTGTTTTCTGAGGCAGTATCTCTCACAGAACCTGGAGCTCACTCAATGCCTGGCCGGCCACTGAGCCTTAGGGACCTGTCTGTCTTTGCCTTGCCAGCTCTAGAATTATAGATTACATCAAATGGTGTTTTCATAGAAGCTGGGGACCAGAGTGTACGGCCTCATCCTTAAGCTCCAGGTACTTTATTGACAAGAGTCCTCTCCCCAGTTGCTCTTCATGGCTCTGTCCCGCATGCCAACCTTAAGCTAGCCTGAACTGAACCTACTCCTCTCTATCCCTTGCCCCCTTATATCTAGTCAACCTTCCCACCCTTGGTACCCCTCCTTCCACTCCCACATTACATATGTTCTGCCACCTTCCCTCTCCCCTAAAGCCTGTTTGTCCCCTCCCATGGCCCTCTTTCTAGTTGTTTAATCTCTAAGCACACTCATGCTCACATTAAAAAAAAAAACATAATACAAAAATCAGAAGATTGTATCTCCCTATCAGAGAGAATACAATCTTTTTGAACCCCAGTTACACCACTTAATGTGATATTTTCAAGCTCCGCCCATTTTTCCCATAAACTTCATTTTCCTCCTTTCTTTATGGGTACACAAAATCCCCCTTGGTGTGTGATCATGTTCGATATCCATTCATCAGCTGATTAACATCTAGGCTGACGCCATCTCATGGCCATTGTGAAAACAGCAGCAATGAGCTCGGCTGTGCAAGTGACTGTGACCCAGGACACACGGGTGCTTTGGTTATATGCTCAAGAATGGTGTGTAGCTGGGTCATATGGGAGTTGTAGTTTCACCCCTTTGAGAAGTGTCCACACAGATATCCACAGTCCTGCATCAGTTTACACTGTCATCAGCTGCATTTCCCAATCCTATCAACTGTCACTAAAGGTTCCCCTTCCCCCACTACATCCTCACCAGCATGTTCCATTTGCTTTCTTGATGGCAGCCATTCTGCCTGGGGTGTGATGGATCTCAAAGTATTTCTCCTTCCATCTCCCTAGTGGCTATGAATGGCGATCCCTTCTTAAAAGTTATTGCTCATCTATATTTTTACTTTTGAGAACTCTCGGTCTAGTTTCTTAGTCCATATTTTGAGTGGGTTGTTTTCTCTCTTGTTTAACTTTTTTGAGTTCTTTATATATCCCAGATATTAATCTTCTGTCAGCTGACAAGTCACTTGTCAACTCGTAAAGATTTTCTCCCACATAGAAGCCGCCTCTTCATTCCACTTAGTTTTGTTTTGTTTTGTTTTTAAGACTGAGTCTTGCTGACTTGTCCATAGTGTGCATGGCGCTGAAGCTCTTTTTATTTTTGTTTTTGTTTTTTTTTTTTACCTTTTTGCTTTAACCATTCTGTATGCTTATATTTGAAATGTAATCAAATATTTGTAATCAAAATATATATGCCTACATGGATTTTTAAAGAGCTCCTAAGCTACACAATTTAGTCCATTTATATTTACTGTGGTATAAATATGTTTGGATTGATTTTATTCATCTATTTTTGATACTGTTTTAACCTTTCTATGTTTTTCTGGATAATTTATGCAAATGCAGTATTCCCTACTCTGTTTCATTCCTCTAACCCTTACTAGCTGTTAGATGAAAATGCATTTCATTTATTTTTAACATCTTACATACACATCTGACTTAATAAAATCTAAAGTGAACTAACATCACTAGAGGTAGTATTAAGGCTTCTGGGTGGTTTCGTTTATAGAGACATGAACAGTATACGGAACTGAAGCTAAGCCCTGTTTTATATGTGCTAAGTCTGAGGACGCCCTTAACAGAAACCCACTATTTTTAATGGCAGTTTGCAAAATGCTTTTGTACATGAGTAGTCTCTGCTACATAACCAGCAACAGGGATTAAAACAGATGTACAGGTGTCAATGTCTGCCTGTCTTTGGTTCTCAGAACTATAAACCTTTCTCCACTCCCCAAAAGTCACTTCCATAACTGTCCCGATGCCCGCGTCTGAATCTGCAACAATGACTTGAAGTCTCCCTTACACAACAGTTACGCTTTGCTCCCTTCATCTTCTTCGTTATCACCTTTATGATCTAACAAGAGGAAAAGCTTACAGAGTCTGTGTTCCTCTTAACCAAGAAAATCATCTGGCTTTCCTAAAACTCTCAGCAGTGTCCCAGATCCAGGAGCCAGCTTGGTGTAAAAGGATGAAAGGGCATCCATTGGACTTGATCTTCCCCATCTCCCACACAGAAAATCCCCTCTCCAGATAGCCACTAAAGCAGACAATAGTAATGAAAAGCAGGGCTTGCAAATCCACACTATACTTAACGCCTGATTTCACTCAGTTGACAGATTCATTTAGGGAAGCAATTTGTGTAAATTCCCAGGGACCTGTTAATGTTGCTGCCTTATGGTTTTTGCCACGCCATAGACTTCCTTTATTCATATCCATTAGCAAACAATGGATTGGCCAAAGAATTCTGGACTGTCCAATTCTCAAAACGTAGATAAATCATAAATAAAATTAAGACTAGGAGGTTCTCTATGCCCCACCCTCTGACTTCAGATGATTCGTAAATCCACCCCACACAGCTAGCAGCTCCACAGTGACACCAGGCTTATTTTAAAGAGGCAACATAGGGCTTCCAGCATTCGTGTGCAAATGTGAACTACAGGGTCAACAGAGGGGAGCGTCTGAACTGTATGGCCACCCCTTGACCGTCCCACTTACAGGAGGAGCAGGCAGAAAATAAAGAACTGTAGATACTGTAGTTCTCACTGCAATCCAGAGGGACCAGAAGGAACTGCTGGGTGCTGGCCAATGTCACTAAATTGTTAAAGGTTCTGGGGTATAACTTTCCGACGGCACGGCTTATACGCACATGTTAATGAGAATATTACTATAATCCGTAGCCAGAGTTGGTACCTCCAACCCCATCCAGCCTTCTCGTGTATCGAACTGTTCGTCTTGGTCCCAATTGAAAGAGGCAAGGATACAGGCAGGGAGAGCCAAATCCATGCCTAGCACTTTGAAAACAACCTAACAGCCACTTCTGGCTGGGACTGAAGAAGGAAGACCATCCTGGACATGTTGTTGGCACACATCATAGGAAACGCAAACAGAAACTTGGATTGGAGGAGATCTGGGGATAACAGGAAAGTTCTACTCTCCTAAGACTGACAATACCAGTGGTAGCCATTAGAGTGTGGTTACTGTTTCCTGTATAGCAAATTAAGTACACAGCTTAGGAGGTATAGGAAATGCAATCAGAAACCACCATTGGAGGAGACCCTGCAACAACTAGAAAGTTTCACCCTACTAAGATTAATACCAGTGTGGCTACTGTTTTCTATACAGCAAACTAAGTGCACAACTTAAGAAGTATTGGTGATAAAAATAAATGGAAAAAAATTATATAATCTCTTAGTGACATTGTAAGGAAGGGGACTCTATGAGCTAATGAAGAGACATGTGGAGTTAGTCCCACTTGAAAGAGCTATATTGCTTTACATCAGAGGGGATCCAGGGAGCTGGGGTACAGCTCAGCGGCACAGTGCATGTTAAATTAATATGCAGAGCTGGGCAGTGGTGGCACATGCCTTTAATCCCAGCACTGAGGAGGTAGGCAGGTCTCTGTGAGTTCAAGGCCAGCCTGGTCTACAAAGTGAAGTTGCAGCCAAGGCTACACAGAGAAACCCTATCTCAAAAAAGCAACAAGTTAGTATGCTGGAGATTCTATCCCCAGCACTTTTCAGAGAGAAAAAAATAAAGTGATTCAAAAAGAAGCAGAATAAGGAATGGGAGTGGGGTAAACGTTGAGAGAGGAGGGGGAGGTGGGCAGAGACCAGAAGCTTGAAATAAAAGAGCACTGTTTGGAAAATATTGAGAATTTGGAAGGAAAACACAATGTACCATGCTAGGCAAACCCTCCCTCTGGAGCTGATGTAAATAACATGCTCTGCCTCTTGCTGTATTATGTGGCAAGAACAATGTTGCACCATTTTGTTGAAGAGCCATTTGTGATAATCTGTCTTTGAAAGTATATGTATATTTAAATTGGGGGTGTGGCTGGGGGGAGAGCAAGGGCATCCCAAACAGTAACTGAAACTGAAGTCCATAACCGGCCTGTGGGACTGCAGAGTCAGAGGATGTACCAAGAGCAGAGAAAAAAAAGGTAGACACTTCCAATTCAAGCTCTAATTCTGGTCAGAAAGATAAGTTATCCAGATTGATGCTTTGGTTTACGATGGAATAGTTTCCCACGAGTACTTGTGCAGGACTTGATAGCGCATGGGATGTGGGGTTGTGGTTGGCCACTGGCATCAGTTTCCTCTGGACTGAGCAGCTGTGTGGAATCCTGCTACAGAGAGAGCAGGGAACAGATGCAAAGAAGGTTGCTGGAGATAGCTAGCATTTAGATCATAATGGTAAGCTAAAGACAAGTTCATGGGAGCGGGTGGACATTTGATGCAATGGGTTAAAAACCCCACTTCTGGTCCCAAAACTTTCATATCAATGAAATGATGTAACCTTCTCAACGGTTAAGGGCAAACTGAGGCTCTGTGTTCACTGACTCCTCTTGAGATTTATCTTCTTGTTGTTGACTTTACACAAGCAATTTAACACTTCCAACCTCTGTTTTAATTTTTTTAAAGATTTTTTTAAAGGTTTTTATTTTTTATGTATGTGAGTCACAGTTGCTGTCTTCAGACACACCAGAAGAGGGCATCAGATTCCATTACAGGTGGTTGTGAGCCACCATGTGTTGCTGGGAATTGAACTCAGGACCTCTGGAAAAACAGTCAGTGCTCTTAACTGAGCCATTTCTCCAGCCCCTCTTTTAATTTTTTATAATGGGAGTATTAGTATCCACATGAAAGGATCATGGTTAAATTAATAAATACTATCTTTTCAGCATAAAACATGTTGATGATGATCATTGTTAATCATTGTTATTATAAGACCACCACAATACGTATGTGTGTGTGTGTGTGTGTGTGTGTGTGTGTGTGTGTGTGTGTAAATAGCTCCCTGCTCTTCTTTAAACAGACAAACTAAAACAAAAAACTTTCACTGTCTTTGTAGATATCAGAACTTTCTTCTCCTAAATGGTTGGGCAAATACATGGCTTAAAATTCTCTCTTATTGATTTTCTTATTGAGTTCCCTGTGTCAACAATTGATATATTTTACACCAATATGAATTTATATATAGTAGATATATATAAATATAAAATGTTAGAAGTTTATAAGATGTTCTGTATTAGACTCTGTGTAATATTAGTGTATATCTGTATATTATAGTGTAGTGTCCATTAGATTAGTTATATCTGTGTACAGCTTACATTAGAAAACAATTAATGTGAAGTTGGTCTGGGCACAGGGACAGACCTGAGTTTGCCATGTGATAAGAGCGTCTGTGGAAGGCTATGACAAAGCAGTGGCCAAGCACAGCCTTCAGATGTGCTGTCTCAGAAAGTGTCCCAGCTGCAATGCTTGCTTTTGTAAAATGCCTCAAGCCCCTCCCTGCCTCCTCCCCTTCCTCCAGCAAACTTAGATGGTCTTGATTCATATTAACCCTTTGTTGGCACTGCAGCACCCTTGGTTCACAGGTGCCCAAACGTCCAGGCCATCTGTGCCCTATGCGCCACTCCGGCTTGGCAGCACCTAGTCAAAACAGTGTGAGGGTGGAGAGCAAAACCTCAGCCTCGGCCTCTTGGCTTCTGTGGGTTTTAGCCAGACCCCAGGTGTTATTTTAGTGCAACTTGAGTGTTTAATTTGAAGATGTGTGTAGACCAGAAGGAGGGACCAAGACATAACACTTTCCCTCTTGACCAAATGATTAAATTTGAAGTTTTGGTTTTTTTTTTAATCTAGTTTGTTGCAAAGTTGTGTCCAATTGAGAAGAGAGAATTGGCTGAAAAACCTCTCCCAGGCCAGGAACTGTCCCCTCTTCTGCCATCCGCCACCCCACAGGCCTAGCCACTTTTGGTATCACCTGAGCAGTCTGTGGCCTTGAGTGACCCTTCCCTTCCTGAATATGCCCATCCATTTACTGGAAGAATAGTCTACAGGTGTGTTTAATTTCTTTCAGTGCTGAGCCTGCCACCGCTTGCTGCCGAGCCATGGCTGAAGGGGAGATCACAACCTTCGCAGCCCTGACCGAGAGATTCAATCTGCCTCTAGGAAACTACAAAAAGCCCAAACTGCTCTACTGCAGCAACGGGGGCCACTTCCTGAGGATCCTTCCTGATGGCACAGTGGATGGGACAAGGGACAGGAGCGACCAGCACAGTAAGCAGCCATCTGAATTATACTCTAGTCCAGCACGGGAGGAGGGCAGCAACTGGGTACAGGAACCCATTTCCCCAGGCTCTATTTAGGCAGAATGCACTGAGAAGTAAGGTGACACTTATATACCAAGCTTATATGGTAAGGATACACATATATCTGGCTTTGGACGATGAGGAACTGTGGGCTACCCTTAGCTAACTCTATCTCACTGCAAGCTTTTGGAAGGAGTCTCTGCTGACCTGATATAACTTTTGCCAGAGTTTAATCACTGCACCCCACCCCCAGGTCCATAAACTAACAAAAGATCGTTCCCCACCCCCAGTCTGACATAAGGCCTGCTCACCCCACAACGGGAAGAACCTGATGAGCAGGGATGGGAAATCCTGAATAAAAGGTATGGGTTCAATTTCAAGTTAACAGGCTCTCCAGGTGATGTCTCCACTGGGCTTGATTTGAGAATCCTGGTCTCCAACCACAGACTAACACGTTATAAATTATGCAGCTTTTCCTGCACGCAGCACATTGTGCAGATGTGGCTGTGGTATGCAGAAGGGGTAAAGCCATTCTCCAGACACTAACGGAGCCAGAGATGGGAGCCACAGAGCCAGAGTCTGACAATTCTGGGCTTTCCCAGCAGCCTGGCTTGCAGACCACTTTGATAAATGGAGGTATGACTCAGGAGAAAGAATCTACCTGGCCAGTACTTCTAGTGCTGGGGTGTGTGTGTGTGTGTGTGTGTGTGTGTGTGTGTGTGTGTGTGTGTGATTAGGTGTCTGCTTTCTACTAAGAGTCAGAGATTCCCTGAGTACCTCTAGGGCATTAGATGTTGTAGGGAAGCCAAAAGTCAGAGTTGACCCCTGCTTAGAGGAGCAGCAATCACCAAGAGCCAGCCATGCTGCAAGCCAAGAGCGGAAACCAAGGAGTGGAGTCAGGAGACAAGGGAGAGCACAGATGGAAGCAAGGTTCTATGGGACTGGCTTGGAAATGGGATGCAGATTGCTTGTGTGTTAAATGTTTAATTATACCTGGTGTAGGTACCACACGTCACAGACTCAGTGCCATGGCTTCAGGGAAATCCTTCTGTGCAGCCTCAGATGCACATGTAACTGGGACGGGTGACGACTTTGTCCCCTCCTTCCCCCAAAAGGCAGGCGCTCGAGCTTGCAGCTGGCACAGGCTTATGATTATGATTCGGGGGGGTTTTGTTTTGATAGCTTGTCTTCAAGCGGGCCTCCTACATGTTTTCCATTCTATGAAGAACAGGTACCAGAACAAGCCAAATATAGAGACTCTAGAACATTCAAAATGGCCAAGTTTGGGCTGCAGCTGTCTGTAGCCCAGTTGACAGAGTGCTTGCCTAGCATAGGAGGCCCAGCAATAGAGAAACTGGACACGATGCCGCCCATCTAGGATCTCAACACTCGGGAGGTAAAAGAGGAGAACAGTCTGAAGCAAAGGTTGTGTTGCTGTACTATGTCATGTGACTCTCCTGAGAAACCTGCATTCAGTACTCGTGTGTCTTAATCAGAAAAATAAAGCCTGAAAGTTTGTGTCCAAGTTCACATGACAAATACCCTGTTCTACTATACTGCTCATGGGATGGCTTGTGTGTTAGATGTTTCGTTGTACCTGGTGTAGGTACCATACCTCACAGACTCAGCACAGGGGTGGCTTTAGAGGTACAGCAGTCTCAGATGCACGTGTAACTGGGATGGGAGACAGCTTTGTCCCCTCCTTCCCCAGAAAGCGATATAGTATAATATAGTAACACAAGCTTTAATTCCTCTGACTTTAAATGTTTAGACTTAGTCTTATCAATTCTTTGAACCAATGAGCGATCACAGTGGCAAGCTTCTACAGGTCTTAGAAACCTTAAACCTTGGAGTAACAAGAACCTACAATCATTGGATTTCTGGACAAATATCATGTGCCTTCCCTATGATCATTCTATCATTAGCAGCATAGGATGTCTCTGGGTGCATAACATTGGGACAGCTTGTGGTGGGATTTGGCGATAGGACTTAAGCTGTCAGAAGCCTTGGGAACCCAGCACTGCTCGGGGGGCTTGTGCTTGGGCACAAATTTTCAAGCCTTACCTTTCTGAGTAAAAAAGTGAGAATACTGATGGAAGCTTTCCTGGGAGAGTTAAATGAAATAATATAGTAACTGCTTTGGGCACAGCGTCTGCCTGGCCCAAGGTAATGGTTCAGCACGGTGCTGTTACCACCCACAGCCTACAGACCCCCTGCAGCGTGTGGATACACAACGTGAAACAAAGGGCAGGAATCTGGGTTGAGGCTTAAGTCTGGGCAGTTATATAAGCTTATTGTTTGCTTACTCTGAAAGGAAGGACAAGGGCCAAGGGAGCAGAAGTCAATCCAGCAGTAAGTAGGTAGCAGTCTGCCCTGGACCAGTTGAAACCACAATGGACAATCTGCCTACCCTCTTCAGTCAGGGCCCTGGAATGCTGGCGCTCGCGCCCTAGTCTGCCAGACAATTAATATTCTCTCTGTTTTGCATGAAGTGCTCTGGGAGAGAAGCTTCGGGTTGTCTAGCAGAGTCTTCTGATCCCCAGTGTCCCCAGAGGCCTAATTTGGGGCAGTCTCTTAATCTCATTGAGACTCAACTCCCTCCCCTGTGGAGTTCGCATGCTAACCTCACTCTCCTGGCCCTCACACTACCAATCAGCCTGCCAGAGGGCATTCCGGGCATGGGGTGCTCTTCCTGAGTGTGGTTCTGTCGCCCTCTTCTGCCTAGCGTTGGCACTGCTGAGGCTCAGGCCTCCAAGAACCAGAGTCAGCTTTGGGCTGTTTGGAATGGAAGCCTTGGAAAGCCAGGACACACACACACACACACACACACACACACACACACACACACACAGTCTGCCAAACGGGAGTTCTCTTCTTGAATCATTGGTCTGAGCATAATGAGAGGCCGTGGAAACAGGCAGAGCCATACTCCAAAGCTTCCTGAAGGAAGAGCGCCCCTAAAAGCCAGTCAGATACTTAAGTAAATTATAAACCCCACAAAATACAACCAACTTGCTTCAGAGCCCTGAAAGACAAAAAAAAAAAAAAAAAAAAAAAAAAAAAAAAAAAAAAAAAAAAAAAAAAAAAAAAAAACTAACTCCTTTCACGGTGTCTATTAANACAAAATACAACCAACTTGCTTCAGAGCCCTGAAAAAAAGAAAAAAAAAAAAAAAAAAAAAAAAAAAAAAAAAAAAAAACAAGCAAACAAAAAAAAACTAACTCCTTTCACGGTGTCTATTAATCCTCAGTGAGTTGACACACTTCGAGCGAGCACAGTGAGATTATCCAAATTTGTCTGTCTTACCCTTGGGAATCCATGGCATCAACCTTCAGAGGATGCCGTATATTGATTGTCCTAAAATAGATTTAAGCAAAATGTCTCAACCAGATTCCTGGGGGGACGGGGTCTGAGCTTGTGGCTTCACCGAGGCTTGGGACAGAGCCACAGGCAATTATCCACACACGATATCATGCTAGGTACACTGTCATGGCAGAGATGATAGAGGCGAGCAGACGTCAGGGGCTGCCGATTCTGGAATCCGTGGGGATGCAGTTTGTGGAAAGGCTGCTTTTGACAGCAGAGTGCTGGTCCTGAGAGACAAGCAGCGAGTGTCCCTTTAAGACACGGAGTGTGTGAGGGATGCCACAGCCCGGTGCGACTCCTCCTGGAAGTTACACTTCTGCATTTACTCATCTGGTTTTCCACTGGACTTCTCTCCTGCAGGGCCCCCTGAGTACAAGGACTCTGGCTCTCACTGCAGCTTTTGTGTCCAGTGTACTGACCGTCCCTTGGGTAGGTGCCCAGTGAGCATTTAAAATGATGAGCCACCGACTTGTATTGTTGGCAGAGAAATTTAAATCCAACAACAGGTCAAGAAATGCCAGTCAAGCACTGACACATGCTAGCCCTGCACAGGGAACAACATTCCCAGCTAACAACAGCCCTCTGAGGTTACTAGTCACTGTCATGCTGAAAACCCAAATGCTGATATGATGTGACCAGCCCCTCACAGGGACAGCATGTGGAGCCTATCTCTCTGTCCTAATACTGACCTGCTTCCCCTGAGGATCCCACCACTCTGATCCTAACATTTTCACCCCACAAACAAATGACACTGACATGCTTATCCTATCTCGAAGTACAGATAGGCAAGGCCAGACAGGCTGACGTCTTCTTACTGTATTTACCAGAGATCTGTGCCACCTTGTGGCATTTACTTTCCCTCTCTGTGCCTCATTTTCCTTGTTTTGAAAACAAGCATGCTAACAGTGATCTATGTCACTGCAAAGTAGAGTGTCCCAGCACACCGTCAGGCACCGTTCAAAAAGGTGACATTCTCCATGGTTGTCATTGTCTTCCTCCCTAGGACTGTTAGCTGGCCATTAAACAAATGTTAAACGTGCTCACAGAACTTCCAGTGACCTTACACCCCAGTTTCTCTGGGGCTGTCTTGATTGAAACCCCCGCAACCTGGCATAGAGCCACAGCCTGCCCAAGCCGTAGCCCACCAGGTTCTGCCCATTTTACTTCCCTGGCACAGAGGCCACCAAGGCAAAAGTTCTAAGCTTGTCTGCTTCTCCTGCCAGACTTTCCTTTCTGGAGAAGGCGTGCCAGGACCTACTCTTCCATGAGATCAGCAACTGGAACAGCAGCTGGAGAGACAGGAATGGCACACTCCTCAGCATCCCTAAGCTCTGGCCTCCGTGTGGAGTGCCCAGCACCCTGCCCCCAGCCTCCCTCAGCACGTAGAAAGGAGACTAGGGATAGGAGAGGGGGGATCCTCGGCCCCACTTGCCACACAGATGGAAATGTTCTTCAGCAGAGTGTGTGCCAATCAAATATTTATAAATCTAGCCACATCCTAAAGGCACCAGGGGAGTTTGCTGGTCCAAAGGATCTTACTGCACTGCCCTGGATCCAAGCAGACCACACTCTAGTGAATCCCTCCCCGGATTCTGTTTGGGAGGAGTCCAGACTTCCGTTGTCTGGTCTGATGGGAATCCACATTTAATGGCGAAGGCATTCTATTCCCCACCAGCTTGGACTCCAAGTCAGAACAGCTTTCCAAATAACCACACTGGGGAGGTCTGGGCCCTGCTCCTGTAGCCAGAGAGAGGGGCAGGCCTACAGGAAGGAATGTCCCCCCCCCAACAGGATGTGTCAGCCTGCCATATGCAATACATCAGCCTCCCGGGTCCCCGAGTCTAACCCAAGACCCCTTATTTGATTATAGGGGAATTCTTCTAGAAAACCTACATTATACATATGAACACACACATACACACAAATGTGTCAATCTCTGGACTGAATAAAAAAAAAAAAAACTCCCTGACTTTTTCCCAGATGTTAAAAGACAAGACACCTTCACAAATGTTAGCAAAAACTCTTTTCCATATGTACACACACACACACACACACACTCACACACACACACACACACACACACACACACACACACACACACACTGAAAACCACTGGAATTTTCCCCCCTCCAGTCCATTTTTCCTCTTCTCTGTCTTTAATGTTTTGCAAAGCCTGGTTTGTGGTTACACTTTAATTATAAACTCCACTGACATAAAACAACCTGGCTGAGTTCTGAATGAGGCTGACCTCAC
Source organism: Mus pahari (assembly GCF_900095145.1). Classification (NCBI taxonomy): domain Eukaryota; kingdom Metazoa; phylum Chordata; class Mammalia; order Rodentia; family Muridae; genus Mus; species Mus pahari. The sequence continues at coordinate 33,911,642 of NC_034604.1, read as the reverse complement.
TCTGCGTAAACACAACCAAGGACGGGAAGTCTCCAACCCAGAATAAACTGGGCACGTAATCTCTGTGGCCTCTCCCCAGGCAGCAGGCATACAGCGCAGCCATGCCACACAGGAGCAAGGCCCTCCTCTCTGGTCTCCCAGCCCAAGATACCAGCTGCCGCCTTAGCAGTCAAGATCCCTAGCGCAGGACAGGAGTGGACATGGGGTGTGGCCCCAGAGCTCACCTCTCCTGGCACTAGCTACCTTGGATTCTTTTTCCTTCTTTCTGCTCTTAGACAGTAAGGGATCATGTGCCTCTCCATGAACAAGCTTCGGTTACGACCGCATGGAAGCTTATGGATACAGATAGGAAAACAGACACCAGCTGTTCCTTAGGCACAAGGGACTGGGACCCAGGTAGAGGCTGGTGGAGCCTCTGGAAAGCACTAGGCTCCTCTTGAGGAAGTAGGTGTAAGTGCCCAGAGACCACAGGGTGATGAACTGTAAGCATGGAGCCTGGGAGCATGAGCCTCCGAGGTGATCTTGTACATTTCAGGCTGACATTTATGGTTTGTATTCTCAAACCAACATCCTTCAATATCTATGCTGAGCACGAGGTCCTAGGTTCAATGCCCAGCACCAGAAACCAAACACCTACAGGTACACAAGCCTGAATCCCCCTCAGCAAACTTAGGGCCACAGATCCACCAAACACGTGGAGACGGCACTTCATGCTTGCCATAACAGTTCTTGGGAGCCTGAGGCAGGAGAATCACTGCAACTGCCAGGTCAGCCTTGGCTACAGAGGAACACATTATCAGGTTTAAAAAAAAAAAAAAATCTACCACATAAGCCTTTTCTAACCTTCTTCAAGTCAATTTTTAAAAGGCTATGAATTTCTAAGATAATTTCCTATTGACCACTAGATTGCCTTTAGAAAGCTGTTTCCTGTTCTGCCGAATCAAAATTTGCCGTCTCCACTTCAGAACTGAGCTAAAGGAAGTACTCAGCTAGTTTCCGACTTTGTTTTTCAATAATAAGCGATTTGAAATACCCAGGGCCGCTGTCCTTCCTACGCACAGACAGCAGGGGCTCTCTCCCATTGAGGACACCATTCACCTGGCAGTGGGTGTTGAATACAGAGAATGCAGGGCTCCTGTGACCCTCCAGCCCATCCTGCACCCCAGCCTGGTACTTCTGAGTCCTAAGGACACTCACATCTTGTGGGTTCCCTGTACTGAGATGGGGTCACCGATCACTTCAGAGATCACCAGGAGCAAGAAAAGAGTCTTTGGGCCCAAGGTAGCTTGGTAAAGCACCTGCTTGCAAGTCTAAAACCTGAGTGTGGTTTGGTTCGGTTCGGTTTGGTTTGGTTTTGAATAGAATTCCTGTAAAGATTTTGGAAAGAGAGAACAGACTCCACAAAGTTGTCTTCTGACTTCCACGCTTGTGTCATAGCATACACACCCCCTTCCATACACACTTCATACACAAATAATGAAAAAGAGACAAAGAGGAGACAGGAGAGATGGCTCAGCAGTTAAGAGCATTGACTGTTCTTCCAGAGGTCCTGAGTTCAACTCCCAGCAACCACACATGGTGGCTCACAACCATGCCCCCTTCTGGTGTGTCTGAAGACAGAGACAGCGACAGTGTACAGTGTACTCACCTCAAATAAATAAATCCTTTTCTTTAAAAAAAAAAAAAAAAGGACAAAAGGAGGAAGTAAAGAATGAAGGGAGGAAAGAAGAAAGGAAGGAAGGAAAGGACGAGAGTCTTAGATAGCTCTGAGGGCCTATCCACTGACTAGGAATAGACCTTTAAAACATTTCTACCTCTTCCACCCCTGGAAGGCAGAAAGAATTGTGGGAGATGGTCAATCTTTGATAAAAATTTCATAATAGCTCGTGTGTGTGTAGTTATAACACAAAAACATGCACTAGACACAGACCAAGTGCATCACCCACGACCCAGAGATGGTTGCAGAACTGATTTTATAGAACTAGAGAGAACATGGGGATGAATCAGACCCCCTGCACCCCCCAACTAGGGGTCCCCAGTCCCCTGCCCACCTTTTCAGCCTACACTTTGCATACATCAGTCCATGGGCTATACACACTAGTTCATGCTTCGTAGGAAGTTTCCATCAGGGATTTCTTATTTCCCTCTCTTCACTGTATGTTATCTCCAGCTTTTCTCAACAACAACAAAGGTGGGAGAGGTGACAGAAAGAGGGACAGAGTAATGGGGTGGGGGAGGCATGGTGACATCAACTGTCCTTTTTACTCTTGTATCTGCTTTTGTTATTGGGCTGCTAAGTCACAGGTCTGTGTGTCTGTCCTCCCTAGTCCTGTATAAGGCCTGGACCATGTCTGGCACTGTGCATAAACTTTAGTGAACTCATCTGTGTGCACATGAGGGCACAGAATGGCTTTTGATCCTTGCTCCTACTCTGCTGCTACCGGAGGAAGCAATGACAAACAACGTGCTGTGTGGCTAGAGCCTGCATCTTTCTGAGGTCACATCTCCTCCTCCCTTGATGGTTCCCTGCAGCCAGTAGCTGGGAGGGTATAGGTTTGCAGTACTAGAATGGAGTTCCTACTCAGGTTTGGACCTGAGCACTGTTGGCTGGGTGTTGCGTCTCCCTGCCCTGCCCTGCTCACTGAAATATATGTATAGGAAACTCAGCCAGAAAGAAACCCAGTGAAAATGAGCTATGAAACTTGGACATCCTGGAGAAATAAGATTGCTAGAGGAAACATCTGAGCCGACTCTCACCAGCAGACCGTCCCGGGCTGAGGGCTGAGGTCATGAGCTAGGCAGGCCCCCAGCTCTTGTTTACCTCTGTGAGACCTTTCCAAGGCCAGGATGGGATTTCACAGAAGGGAAGAACTTGCCCTCACCTAGCCCTGCAGCAAGAGACAGAACTGGGAAGTGAAAAGCTGTAAAAAACAAACAAACAAACAAACAAACCCTTCCACACTGAGTATGGAGACACAAGTCTGTGATTCTAATACTTGAGCAATAGAGGGGAGAGTATTGACAGTTCAAGGTCATCCTTGACTATGTAGCAAGTTTGAGGCCAGCCTGGGCTACATGAAACCCTACCTCAACAAACAAACAAACAAAAAATCCTAATCTACTGTGGGATCCAGGTCACTAGGTTTTGTAACAGTGGCTTTTACCCACTGAGCCCATCTTACTGGCCCTTACAATTTTTCTTCACAGAACTATACAAACATCTCGACTATTTTTGAATTTTAAAAAAAAGGTTCTCCAAGGCTCTTAACCTCTTCTACCTCACCCCATCCCCTGTAGGAGTCTTGGGCTCCGCTAATCTATTCACTATACTTACAGATTTTTCCCGTTCTAGGCTAGTCAGGGGCAGGGGCCAGTCTCCAGCCTTATGCCTTTCATCCATCTTGACCCCATTAACTCCAGAGAATGTGTTGGAAATGCAATTCCAAACCTGTTGAGGATAGCTTGGCAGAACCATCTCTGTCAACATTAACCTGGTGACATTCACTCAGCAGATACTGTGGACACTGTGTGACAGGAAAATCACACTGTACTATACACATGGGGACTTGAGGAGTCAAGATAGACGAAATTCCTTCCCTTCCTTCCTTTCTGCCTCGCAGATAAATGCTCTAAGTAATGAAACAATTGTATGCTGAGTGTGCACTGGGGAAGCGCGGACCACGGGACCTACTGGCAAAGAGTCACAGCCACCTGAGTAGCTTCTCTGTGAAGATATTTAGGCAGAGGCCTGAAGGAAGAAGAGAGCTAGCCTCGTAAACAACTGGAGGGAGAAGGTGCCAGACAGAGACATAGGATGTGCAAGGATCCTTGGGTACAAAAGAGTTTGGTGAGGGCTAGGGAGATAGTTCAGTCAGGAAGATACTTGCCATGCCAGGATAAGGACACAGGATCAGCTGCCCGAAGACATGTGAAAAAGCTGAGTGTCGCAATAGACGCTTATAATCCCAGTGCTAGGGAAGACAGCAGCAGACAGGTCCCTGGGGCTCGCCGACCACCGCCCAACCTAATCAGAGAGCTCCAGACCTAATGAGAGACTCTATCTCAAAAATCAAAGTGGATAGATTCTGGAAGACAACACACACACAAACGCGCGCGCGCGCGCACACACACACACACACACACACACACACACACAGAGAGACTTAAAAGTTACATAGGTAGAATAGAGGGAACAAGTATGTGATCTGAGGCTGGAGAGAGCTGGGTATCCTTTGGTCTCATGACCATATTCTCAGGGATGAGCAAAGCTAGAGAGACCAGTAGGAATTAAAGCCAGTGGCTCCCAGTTCCCTTCCTATAATTTCAATAAACTCTACTCACCACAGGAAGTTGGAGGAAGTCTTGAGTCTCTAAAGCAGACTTCTGAGGACAGAGAGGTGCATCCTCTAGGGGGTGACATAATTATTTGTCACTTGTATGTGAATTGGAGGATGAGGAGAACAAAGCAGGAAGGGAAAACACTGGCTCATCCATCGAGACACGACCAACTGTTGGGATACAGATAGCTACAGAGTAGAGCAGGAGCAAGCTAGCAAAAAGAGCAAGCCAGAGGCTGGAGCGATGGCTCAGCCATCAAGAGCACTGTCTATTCTGTCAGAGGACCTGGGTTCAAATCCCAGCACCCTCTCCTGAGCACTTCCTCTCTTCCAGGTCTTATTTGGGAGGTTGAGGGGTTCACTGAACCTCACTATGGATAAGTCCCTCCTAGGAAGCAGGGAGTCCTGACTCCCAGGAACTCTCTCCCATCTAGGAAATGAACCATCTCTGGGTTTAAAACATCACCCATCTGCCATCATGTCCCTGTCCGTATCCAGCAGGGTGACAGCTAAAGCAGCTGCCACTGCCTGTTCTACAAAGACTGCTGTACTCCAAGAACTCTGGGGTAGCAGAACCAGGGGAACCAGTATCACTTCTCCCTGTAATTATTTTCCCTCAGGTGACAGAGGGAGAAGGCAGAGGAAGTGAGCGGGTACGCACAGGGTAGATGGGCTGGCAAGCCAGCCCTTGTTTCTCTCTTTCTCTGGAATGTAATTCCCTTGGACAGCTCTCCCTGGAGCAGAAAGGAAAGGAAACTACTGTTTTGATTCACCAAGGGCTGGCTCATCCTCGGAGCTCTACAAAAAAATGGATAAGCAGAATTTTCCATGGCCGGCCGGCCTGGCTGCAGGGCTATTGGCAAACGTGGTGTGTTTGTTGACTTTTACTTGTGTTATTTTTTATTCCAGTTCAGCTGCAGCTCAGTGCGGAAAGCGCGGGCGAAGTGTATATAAAGGGTACGGAGACCGGCCAGTACTTGGCCATGGACACCGAAGGGCTTTTATACGGCTCGGTAAGTGTGAGAGGCTGATGCCTCCAGACTCAGCCAAGGCCTGAGGTTTCCAGACGTCTTTTTACACGAAGCAATGCACATGAGACACCGTCAATTAGTCTTTGTTTGTCTTTCCAGTACTACGATTCCCACCCTCTATCTTGCCTGATTTTAGGCACAGACATAAAAGGGTTTCTTGTGGTATCCTCTCAAAAATCCTCAGTTTATCATACGGACACAGGGGAAAGGAAGGGTGACTGGTACTTGAGTAACTTTTCAGGTACTCATTTTATAATACCCAATCCTACCTTATCCATTCTATCCAAAAATGTTCCTTGAGTCGAGTGAGGGCTGTGTGTGTCTCTTAATGTTGTGCCTGGGGGCCGGGGGTGGCACCTACTTGCACATGAGGACCTAAGGGTCAGAGAACAACCTTGGCTATCAGTCCTCCGGGGATGTCAACTTTTAAAAGAAAAAAAAAAGTCAGGGTCCCTCGCTAGCCTAGAACTTGCCAAGCAGACTAGGCTAGCTAGCCAGAAAACCCAGGGTCCACCTGTCTGCTGGTACCCAGTGCTAGGGCAAACACACCATTGTGCCTGACTTTTTTTTTTTTTTTTTTTTTTTTTTTTTTTATGGACACTGAAGTTAGGTGTACTGTGTATATTATTTCCCAGGCTTCTTAATTGTTTTAATAAAAAAAATCACAATTACAGTCCTTTAAAGTTTAAAACAAAAATTCAATTGTATTAAAATTTGAAGATAATGTTTTTCATTCCAGGATCACCTAAAATGTTAAGCAAATGTTAGGAGTTCAATTTGACATTCATCTGTAGGATGAATGAGCCCCATGGAAAAATGGCATCTAATTGTTTCTTAGTAGCTAAGGCTCTATCTGTCCCTTCCTTCTTGGAGTCAGAGCTCCGTGCTGGTCTGACTGAGTAAACCTTGCCTTAGTGGAAAAGGGGGCAGAAATAGATGCAATGTGACTGATCCCTTTGGGTATCTCTGCTCCAAGAATTATGCCGAGAGAGGTCAAATCAACTTTCAAAGTTTTTTGGATTCAGTGTTCCCATCTCTGCATCTGAGCACTTATCTTGCCTGTAATTTGTAACCCAATTCTTCCCTTTCAGGAAGATGATGCTTACAAAAGACAGTCTGTAGGGCAGGCTCAGTCTGATCGGGCCTTCAGAGGTATCAAATTGCCAAACCGGCATAGGCACAAGAAGCCTACCAGTGCGGACACAGTGCAGTTCTCCCATGGCCCACTAGAGGGCAGGAGATGGAATCCTGTCACAGGAGAAGATGACGTCAGGTGGTTGGAGTTGGGCAGTGACTGCTGCTACACAGGAAATAGACTTTAAGGCAGTTTTTCCAATCAGTTATCAAATCAGTCAACCGATCAACCATTCCCTCTTAGACTCACAAATGAAGCTCACACTTGTCCACTGTGAAACTTGTCTATAGCCACAACAGTACCAACCTCACTCACATAGATGGTTCAAGGAGACAGTTCAAGGAGAACTTGCTCACTAGCTTCTGGCACTTGGGGGACACTGCACTGGTGACGCCTCTAAGACAAACAAGCAGCTTGTGTGCACCACATTCTCACTATGTCTTAAAGATCATGGCATGGCTTTTAGCTTTTTTTTTTTTTTAATTGAAACTAATTTTGACATTTATTCTAATGTTTTACACTTGAATACTAATGTTGAGGGAGAACTACGTGAAACTATTGTCCTGCAGACTCCCAGGAGGCAGGGAGGAACTCTTCTCCTACATCAACTGAGGTCATCATTATAAGTCACCCAAATATGATCTTAGCATGTCATACCTAAGAGTCTTCACATATACCAAACTGACAAAGAAACATTCTAACACAGCTAAAGGCTCTACCTCATGCCCTGAACAAGTTTTAGGCATGCATCCATTCTGGTCTATGTAGATGGGTTTTTTTTTATTTTGAAAACTTTAGTTTGAAACACTGTATAACAGAATATGAACACAGTTATCTACAGGGGTGGCAGGTGGGTGGGTTTATCATACACTAATGGCTTCCTGTAGTTTCCAAATTTTCTACAGTGAGTGTATGTCTCCTAAGTAATTGGGGGAAAGTGTGCTAAATATAAAAATAGAAACAACCCCAACAATAGGCATGAATCAAGAGCTGAGGAACACGTTGCCAGCACTGTGCCAAGGGTAGAACAAGACAGAAAGCCTGACTGAAGGACGCAGTACCTCTGAGATGGCTGGCCAGCTCAGCCATGACTCAGCCACTCTGCCTGTCGGCTGCACCAGGGTGACAGAGAAAAACAGGTGCAGAACGTGACCATCCCCACTTTCATCAGTGAACACCTAGGGCCATGACAGGGTGATGCTATTATAGGGTCATGACAACCCACACAGTCCACTATCTCCTCCTTCCTTCTGTCGCAACAATGTGCCCAGTACTAGTGTCTGGACCAAGTTCCTCCAGAGGCATAGTCATTCAATTAAATACTATATTTATATCCTATTTTGTTCCAGAAGGGTCCACAATGTCTCACCCAGGTGTCATTTCCTTTGACTATAAATGAATAAGAAGCTGAACACTTCCTGTTGCATAGTTCCTTGCTAATAAAAGCTAACTCTGGGGCTGGGATGTACTCAGTAGTAAGCTGTTTGCTTAGCAGGAATCTGGCTCCTATCCAAGCAGGAAGAAAGAAAGAATTCTGTTAACCTACCCCTAGGTAATGAGGAGACATCACCTCCCTTTATATCTGTGTATAAAGGGAGATACAAGACCAGAATGACTAATGAGGTTCCACCTTTCTGCTCAGCATACCCTAATAAAATAAACATGCCCACGCATAAAGAAGAATGAATGATCTGATCATAAACCATGAGAAAGGGAATCACAAATCAACTGTGGGTAAAGAGTCCATAAAGATCATGTGACTTGAAGAACGCACAGTCAGATATGGCAGGTCATCAAAAAAACAGTGTCCAACCTAAGAGTTCCCACATTGTTGCCTTAAATCCAAATTGAGAGTGTTCATTCCAAAATCTGGTGCAATCAAATAATTGAAACATTAGTTTTTTCTCCCTCTTAATAGATAGATTGTAGGTAAATTGTCAACTGACAGACATTTTCTAAGTAACCACATTATTAATATGCTTGGGCTGTTTCAATAATCCTACAGTTGCACCAGATTCCACTGCGAGGAGGGAACTGTATCCCCTCTACTGATCACCTTGCCATAGACATTTATTGCCAGTACAATAGCCAGTACTTCAAAGCCCACCTCAAAAATAGGCCTTTACCTTCATTCAACTGCCTTGTAATGATAAACTCTTAGAAGTGAAATTGTTGGATCAATGATAATGCAAGTTATAGGGTTTCGAATATAGCTTGGTGTTGGGTACTTGCCCAGCATATGGGGAGATTTAAGTTCAATTTGCAGTACTGGAAAAGAAAGGGAAGGGAGAGGGAAAGAAGGAGTGTGGGGTAGAGAGAGAGAGAGAGGTGTTTCAGATTTTGATACCTATCTTCAAGCCATACTCAGAAAGATAGCATAACTAACAAATGATTAAATTGTTGTTTGTTTGTTTTTTATTTGTTTTGTTCTTCTTAGACACAGGGTTTCTCTGCGTAATAGCCCTGGCTGTCTTGGAACCTGACCAGCCCTAGCTGTCCTGAAACTCGTTCTGTAGACCAAAATGGCTTCAAACTCACAAAGATTCCCCTGCCTCTGCCTCCTGCATGCTGGGATTAAAGGTGTACACCACCACACTTGGTCATTAATATTTTAACTTCACTTTTCCTTGGTAGGGATATTGAATACGTTTTCATACATTTATTTCCCAGTATTAAAACAATAACTAAAGATGGACATGGGGGTGCATGTGTTTAATCCCAGCACTCAAGAGGCAGATGAATCTCTGTGAGTCCAGACTGGTCCCCAAAGTGAGTTCCAGAGAAACCCTTGAAAAAAAAAAAACAAGAAAACAAAAATAACAATAGAAAAACACAGCAGATAAGTAGAATATGACCTCAATAGATTATGAATTTATATCCATAGGTCCTTATACATTTTATGTGTTTGATGACATAAGGGACAGTATTCGTGAACTGTTAACTGTTGTCTAAATCTGGGAACAGTTCTGTGATAGAGCACTTGCCTGGCTCTATAGGTCCATGCAAGGCAGATGGAAGAGAATCAGGAGTTCAAGGCATGTCTCAAAACTACAACAGAAATACAATGAAGCTCCAGTATATGTTTTTATGCTTAGGGCAAATTTTACATATGTATTCATGTTAATGATGATTCTGAGGCAGAAACCCAGCCTTTCGGTGAAAAATCGCCAGTACAAAAGAAATGTTCAGATTTTCACACAGCTGGTGAACAGCACTTACTAACTGTGCTCCCCCCCCCTTGGTTTCTATCATTTTAGCAGACACCAAGTGAGGAATGTCTGTTCCTGGAAAGGCTGGAAGAAAACCATTATAACACTTACACCTCCAAGAAGCATGCAGAGAAGAACTGGTTTGTGGGCCTCAAGAAGAACGGGAGCTGTAAGCGCGGTCCTCGGACTCACTATGGCCAAAAAGCCATTTTGTTTCTGCCCCTCCCGGTGTCTTCTGACTAGAGGAATCTGTTCTGGGTGCTCCCTATTTTGGTTGACCCTACTATGTTCCCTTGACCATTGGCTGCGCTAACCCTCAGCCCACAGAGCCAGAATTTGTAAGCAGTGCTTCTAAAATAGCCAGTTCACTTTTCTGCTGAGCCCTTCCCCACCACCCCAGTACAGTTTGGAACACAGGGACCAAATTGCTTCAAGGGGACAACTGGCTGGCCATTGTAGGTCTGGGTTTGGATATCCAGATGCTTCAGGGCACCTGCTATAAGCTGGACCTCATGATGCAAAGAAGGGGGCCATAGGAAGCACCCAGAGGGGTCTAAGAAGTGGGTTCTTTCTGTAGCTGCATGCTCTTTCCCCTTCTGAGCAATCCCTGGTTTTGAATACCCCAGGCAATTAGCATGACTACCCTCCCCCCTACCAGAACCTCACAAATATCAGTAAAGCAACCGGTAGTGAGGCTGAAGGAAATTCATGATAGAGAGAACTCCACCCCCACCCCCACATATGCACAAGACTTAAAACCAAAAGGGAGTGTGGCATAAGGGAGTGTGGCATTCCGTGGACAGCCTAGAAGCTCAGAACAGAGTAAGAAGGCAAGGCTCAGCCACAAGGAGTCAGCCCTGCAGTTATTACCAAGTTACCAAGGAAACATCCACAGTCAGGAAAAGAGCCCCGGAAATGGTTTCTTAGTAATGGCAAGCACAAAGATCTGGGGGTCTGAAGAGTGGGCGTAGGAGCAAGGAAACAGGATGTCTTCAGCTGTGGATGTTAGCCTCTAAAAAGGGAAGCTGTTAGACGGGAGGAGGAGGAGGAGAGAAAAAGTAAGATCATGTCACTGTGTACTTGGCCACCAGGAAACTGGGGCTGTGAGGGTCCCAGTATGATGGCTCCAAATAGCCCATGCATTCAGATCATCTGTATTCAGATCCATTTGTATGACTGTGAAACCTGATTTGGTAGGGCTGGTGTTGGGTAGGTCTGTGTCTTGAAAAGGCCCCCAGGTCCCATAGATGCTGCTGACTTCCCCACCATGCTTTCAAGAGCAGCCCCAGTGAATGCTGTTCAAATGAAGGTTGCTCAGACTTCAGCCTCTTTTGCCTCCAGTGCCTGGGTTTCCCTGGGTATCCATCCAGGAAGTGTCCATAGTTAGTGAAGCATGGTTTCAAGGCACCTTGGCCCAGTGACTATAAGATGCCCACTCAGAAGTCACTGAACCCACACTTCAAAAAAAAAAAAAAAGTTCAACCTCACCAAAAGCTTTTCCCAAGAGACCATTTCTGTTACCATTAATTCTCCAAACTGGCTTCCTCCTTAAAGTAAACTTGGCCCAAGTGCCCAGCAAATTAGAAACACTATTCATCTCTGACATAGGACACAAACGCCATGAGAAGGCCTTTCACACGCCAATTCAATATACTGTGAGACTTATCTTTTCGTCGCATTTTATATATCTTGAAGGCATTAAACAGATTCACAATCAGCCACAGAGAATAACAGCATAGGATGTAAAAGCTTCTTAGTTATCTAACATGCTACATTCATTCATGAGGCCTTTCCTCTTTGTCTCCTACTGTGCTTTAAGAATGGGTATCTAGGAGCTGGTGAGATGGCTTAGCAATAAAGAGGGCACACTGATTTTGTAAAGGACAGGAGTTCAGTTCCTAGCACTCACACTGTGATGCTCAGATCCAATTCTAACTCCAACTCCTGAGACATGCTGTCCTCTTCTGGCCTCCAGGGGTACTGCATGCACATGTACAAACACATACTTTTTCAGAAATATAAACCAATGATATGGTGGTTGTAGATTAAAACTGATGACAGTGTTCACTTGTTTGACGGGGATCTAAAGTAATTATTTGCTGGAAAAAAAATTCCTTATAACAACACTGTCATATGACCCTCTTGAGAGTTCAGAGTGCTAATGGAGGAACTAAACTGGGTTATTTCAAAACATGGTTAATAATAATATTCTTTCAGATGTGGTGATGCACGCCTTTAATCCCAGCACTCAGGTGGCAGAGGCAGGTGGATCTCTGTAAGACTGAGGCTAACCTGGTCTACACAGTGAGTTCCTGGGCAGCCAGGGGTATATAGGAAGGCCCTGTATCTTTTTTTTTTAATCATAATAATGTTTTACTTTTTTTTACAAAAAGATGATTCATGACATTTTAAAGTCTATAACTTAAATAATGTTTCTGTTTTGTTTTAGTAAATCGTAGGCACACTGGAGATAATACAGTATGGCTTCCCATGTCTTTATATAAAGATTTGGCCAGGAAAAGTATACAGAGATGAAATCTATGATATTTAGAATAGTGAGTAGTTTTTTATCAAATGAACCAAACACAAGTATAACATTGATCAAGACAAATTAAAAACCACTGCACAAGGATGAAATGGAGTCTGAGACCCCAGAGACCCAAAGCACTGATGATGTTCATTGTAGCCTTAACTGTCAACCTAGTCACAATCCGGGTATTTGCTCAACATATGCTGCAGACCCAATGTGTGTCAGGCACAGGATATGGCCCCCGAGGACATTGTCTGTCAGCTGTCCTCTCCCTGGGCATATATTTGTAAAAAGAGACGCTGTGGATTCATTTCCTTCTGTCAAGTCAAAACATGGACTTTGTAGTTTCCTACGGAATCAACGGTATGTTCTAGAAACCCCGAACAGTCAGTAATACCACCCCACCCCCACAAAGTGACAGAGACAAGCTTTGCAAAGTAAACCCAGGACTTCCAATGTTAGTCCTCTCAGAGGAGTGGACTAGTTTCAAATCAGGAAGAAGAAAAAAAAAAAAAAAAAAAAGCAAGCTGTCGGATCTTACAGAAAGGGAGCAGAGAACCGGTCCCTGTGCTGTTGGGAACACTGATCATAGGAACATTCGGTTGTGTATGAAGTCCCGAGACCATCTGCTTGTCACGTGCCTCCTGTATGCACTCAATTCCAAGCTGACTGCAACCTGGTGTCCAACACTCACTACGAACTGTGGGGAGCATATGGGCTTTTGACAATTAGTGACACAGTGGATATGGAGCTGGGTGTATCCCCTGATGGCCAGCAGTGTGCCCATACAGAAATCCTAACTGGTACGTCAGCTGCCATTGAAGATGAGGCCCCTGCTTTGCGTTGAAGGCAGTGGAGCCCAAGTCCTCAGCTCTTCAGAGAACACCGCCTAAAGCAATCATGGTCCCTGGCTGCAAAGCAGGCTCTGATGGAGATGACGCCTGATGTTCACTCTGCACCCATACTGTATTACACTCTGCAGCTTATTGATATTAATAAATGTTGTATTCATGGCTGACTTCTCTCCAGGTTTCTAAGCATCTCTCTGTGGAAGGACACTGGGCATCCCTGAGGTGACATGCAGAGGAACCAGCTGCTTCCTGTTCCACCATCATCTTCCTAATAGATAGGAGATGCTAAAGCCGAGTGAGAAAGGCTAAGAGACAAGCAGTCTCACGTTGTCTGGAAACAAGGCGGTAGGAGGGGTTGTCTAGGTCTCAGGAAGGTGAATAATCTGGAAACTTGCAGGTACTCTTCATGACTCGGGCTTTTTCTCCCTTGTGTAAGGTATGTGAGATCACACTGCTGTTATCAAGCTAATGTGCTTCTGCTTAGGAAAAGATATTATGAACAGGAAAAATTAAGGATTTATTCAAAAATTTAGATCCAATGTCAAAAAAACTACATACCTTTAAGACCTCTGATGAGAGACTTAGGGACAAGTACGCTGTTCCCTAGCATATAGCAGAGTTATGTGCCTCGCCCCCCCCCCCTCACACACACAGAGAGAGGGAGAGGGAGAGCTATTCATGTACATACACACACACAAAAAAAAAAACCAATCAGATGCAACATGCACTCTGTCTTAGTTAGGATTTTACTGCTGTCAATAAACACCATGACCAAGGCAACTCTTATAAAGGACAACATTTAATTGGGGCTGGTTTACAGGTTCAGAGGTTCAGTCCATTATCATCAAGATGGGGAACATGGCAGCATCCAGGCAGTCACGGTGCAGAAGGAGCTGAGAGTTCTACATCTTCATCTGAAGGCTGCTAGAAGACTGGCTTCCAGGCAGCTAGGATGAGAGTCTTAAAACCCAGGCCCACAGTGACACACCTACTCCAACAGGGCCATACCTGCTAATGGTGCCATGCCCTACAAGCATACAAGCATACACAAACAATCACACACTCACTCTGTAATTACAATCGATCGCTCCTTCTCCTTCTAACATTGGATTAAGTGCTGGCGAGAGGACTCGGAAGTCCATGGTGCTTGCAGTGTGAGCCTGGCAACCCAAGTTTGATCCCTAGAGCCCATGTAAAGATGAAAGGAGAGGATCCACTTCACAAGGCTGCCCTCATGTGTATCATGACACGTATGCTCGCTAACAGTAGTAAGAGGAAGAGGAGGAGGAGGAGGGAGGGAGGAGGGGGAAGAAGAGGAGGAGGAAAAAGAAGAACAAGGACAAGAACAACAAGAAAAAGAATGCAAGTTGCCTTAAGTGGTACTTTAGAGTTTTTGAAGCTCTCCCAACCCCTGCCAGAACCCAGAGTATGGAAACCTTTACACATACACACAGCTGAAACACAATTTTGCAAAATGTATGGGGTACACTGTGTTCTTTCTGTGAACTCAAAGGTGCTGGTCAAGCAGAGCTCGGTTCCAAAGTACAACTTTAGTGGGTCACAACCACAGTTTGAAAAAAAACAAAACAAAACAAAACAAAACAAAAAAAACACTAGCTTAAAGCCACCACTCTCCTTTCCAAAGATGAAGGGGCCCAATTATGATTTTGTGCTGTGACTGTAGTGTTTACAAAGATGTGGCTTTCTCGAGTAAATAGGACAAGGGGACTTCCTGTGATGCAGGCACCATCTGTTCTAAAGCTCCGTGTGTCCTCTGAGCCCTGAGTGACGCATAGTGAGCAAAACCATGAGCTGGCCAAGCATTTTGGTGACCTCCAAGACAGGCCTGCACGTTTCTGCTGCAGGAATCCTGGAGACTCAAGGCTACTTCCTTTTCCTTGAGAATTCTCACACATTGGAGCTTAAGGTTACCCCTCGCTGGCTCCCACAGTCTTTATCTCTCTAACCTTTATTGGTCCCCAGAGGAGTCCCATTTCATCATAATTCCTATGAAACTCACGAATGGGCTGTGCCAGGAAAAGGCTATAAACCTGGGGCCTTTGAGTATCCGTTTCTGGAAATGACCTTCTCACCACTTACCTGCCTAAACACACACAAAAAATTTTTTTACCAACATATGCCTCAGTAATGGGGCAAACACCATTTCTGCTACAATGTAACTTGGATGCGGAGTTTGGAATTTCCACTTTTGATGAGCCAACTTTTAGAAGGTAACTCTGTGCCTTTTAAGTGTTTGAGAGGGTAGGACAGCTGAGACTCTGCCTCTTAGGGGTGCACTTGACTACAAAGAGCAAAAGGGAAAGGAAATAATCACTTCTGATGCTTCGATGGTAGAATCCCTGTTTGCTAAAGAGCTCGAAAGAGGAGTCCCAGGTCCAAAACCCAGGGAGATTCTTGTCATATTGGCTACCATAGAAAAAAGGTGTCTTCAACTGCACTTTTCATAAACTAACCATTTTTTTCTTTGTCCATTTTCATATGTGTATAAGTGGTATGCATGTGTGGATACATGTTTTGGATGTGTATGGACATACTTGGGGGAATATGCACTCACATGTGTGGACATACTTGGGGGGGGATGCATTCACATGGGTGTGGGCATGCATATAAAGGTCCAAGGTTGTTGTTACAAATCATCCTCTATCGCTGTTCCATGTTAGTCATTGAGACAAGGTTTCTCAATCAATCCAGGGGTCACTGATACAGCTGGTCTTCCCAGCAGGCTCATCTGGGACTCTCTATCTCTCTACCTTCTAACGCTGGAATGATTACAAGCAGACCATCCCACTCATCTGGCATCTATGTATGTTCTTGGGGGGGGGGGGAAGTTAAATTCCATCCTCACACATGCACTGTGAACATTTTAACCACTGAGTCATCTCCGCCAGTCCGCAAAAGTTGTCAGGAGCAATTATGATGCTGTAGGGAGATTGAAGGCCAAATGAACTGTGAAACCTATATATTCTCCATTTCAAAGGCATCAGTGGTCATTTCTTTCACAGTCATTAAAATAACATAATCCTCCCCTCAAACCCATCATCTACTCTCCCTAAGGAGAAACTCCTTTTGCTATTGCACGTAAGACTCACTCTGAATTTCAGCTAGAGTTCAAGGCATGGGGATGTGACATCAGGCAGGCATATCATCCCTACTGACACTCAAGCTTTGGGGAGCTGTGCTAGAGGACATCTGGAATCTCCCTGAAACATCAGTCCCACTTCGCAACTGACATAGTGGCCACAGCATATTACACTGTTAATTTTACACCATAGTTATTAAAACAAGAAATGAGGTCACACACTACCCGAAGCAGAGAAGGGGGTTTTTACTTCATCCAATCACATACTGTAGGATGTGATCACATAATTTGGGGGTCTTCTGATGGGTTACAAATGTCTGTGATGTGGGGAGGAGGTATTTCCCAAATTGCTTCCACCTCCTACCCCATCACGCCACACAGGCTAAATTTACACACGCAGCGGCTAAACACTGGTATCCGTCTTATTACATAAACAAGCAAAACCTCACCCAGCCTTAGCTGTGCTTTTCTTTCAGCCTTAATGAAGGGTTGGGTCCTCCCTGCTGGGAACTCTGTTCCGTGTAAGAAACTGATCTGCTTGGGCCAAGCGTTTGAGGATGTGAACGTAGAAAGCAAATTACACAGAAATAGACTTCGCTGCGATTTTCACATCTCATGGTTTCCTATCATGGGAAAACGACGTGTAGAGTCTGGCCCAATGATACATAAGTATAAGATGTTAGATTCTCTTACCCATGTACCTTAGCCAAAAAAAAAAAAAAAAGCTTTCTTCTCTGAAGTAGGTGAGAGGAATGTTCTCGTAGACCAACTTCTTCTGTGTGAGATGGAAAGTCAGGACTTTTGGAGCCTGGGGGGTGACCAACTGTGTCAAGCCTCCAGCTTAACATTTCTTGTGAAAATGAAGAGGAAAACCTATGACTCTCTCAGAATAGATTGCCTATTAAGACCTGGACAATGGTACAAGCTCTGGGCAGGCCAGGCTTTCTCTGACATCGTAGAGGCCCCAGAAGGCTGGGACAAGAGAATACACACAATGGGCATGTGGGGCTACCAGATGGTCACTCAATATTTAACCGAGTGGAAAAGAGAGATGAGGTTTAGGACTGCTTGAAAATGTGTATGACACCTGGACCTCTGGGGCAGATCTGAGAGGCCAGGGGGCACCCAGTACCGCCCTCCAAAACAGCAACAGGAAGTAGAAGCATCTAGCCTTGATGGTACATGAACTCATCCACTTATTAATCATTTACCCTCTACCCTCATAGGAGTTGGCATGCAAGCAGGAGATGCTATCCATATCAGTAATATGATCAGGGAGATTGTAAAGGCTAAAGGAGATGAAGAGACCGCTAGGGAATACAAGAACAGCGGGTACAAAAAGCTGCTACCATTCCCAGGGTTGAAGAGAGGAAGGGACTCAAGGAAAGAAAGAACTTGAAACTGTGTCCTTTTGTAGAAGAGATATGGGCTGTGCTGGTGTTGCCTATGCCTTCGACCGTCCACTGCCCGGCCCTACTTGCCCTTGGGGGTTGGAGGTGAGGTGGCTTGAAATCAATGGCAGAGAGCAAGTGAGAAACCCTACAGCAAGCTTGTCTGAACACTGCTGCAAGCTCCTTTAATACCACCCGAACCCCACTGGCCCCAAGAAAGTGTCTCTTCTAAACAGCAGCTCCCAATTGGCTGGCATGGTATGGTCTGCATCAACAATCCTTGGTCTTTCAGGCAGTCCTCAATTAGGTCCTCCTGCACGACATGCCTTTGAGGCCTGTTTGGCTCCCAGTATTTATGCAGAGGCAGCCCCACTATTCCCCCTACATACTGGAAGGCATGTCTCTACCCAACTAGATGGTGCTTTAGGAAGCTTCCAATGGGAGTACTGGAGAAACTCTCTAGGTACAACTTTCTGGAGGATGATAACTTAGTAGAGGCTGTGTACCACCAGGTCTCCATGGTACTGCCCCTAGCAAGAAGGGAAGCCCTGAACCCAAAAGAAAAGCCCTTCTCTTAACGTGTCTTACAGTGTCCCTCCAGCGCCCCCTACTGACAAACCTTACAACACTAGTGGAGGAGAAATGTTTGCAGAGCTCTGCTCCAGTGTCACAAAGCAAGGGGGCTGCAACCCTGTAGGTGGAACAACAATATGAACTAACCAGTACCCCCTGAGCTTGTGTCTCTAGCTGCATATGTAGCAGAAGATGGCCAAATCGGCCATCACTAGGAAGAGAGGCCCCTTGGTCTTGCAAACTTTATGTGACCCAGCACAAGGGAAGGCCTGGGCCAAGTAGTGGGAGTGGGTGGTTAGGGGGAGCAGGGGCGGGGGTGGGGTATAGGGAACTTTCCGGATAGCATTTGAAATGTAAATAAAGAAAATAATAATAATAATAATAATAATAATAATAATAATAATAATAATGTAAAAAAAGAAAAGAAAATATCCAATAAAAAGAAAAACAAAAAACAAACAAACAAAAAGCAATGAAAGACATGTGTGGCTTAGGGGCAGAAAGGTAATAATTGGACAAGACATAACATAGCTCAGATTCCAGTGGTTCTCATTCTGTGGCTCTCAACCCTCACAGGGGTCAAATACCAGGCATCCTGCATATCAGATATTTACATTACTATTCATTAACAGAGGCAAAATCACAGTTACGAAGTAGCAACAAAATAATTTTATGGCTGGGGTTCACAACATGAGAAACTGTATTAAAGGGTCACAGCATTAAGAAGATCGAGAACTACCGTTATACACTGTGCTAGACTAAATGTTGGTTGTTCAAGCTCAGCTTCCTCTGTCGGTAGTCACAACTGGTGGATCCTGAGTGAGGAAGCAAGGCGGGATGGATGGGGGAATGGAAACCTCAGGTGACCAATGAGCAGGACAAGAACAGACTCTCAGGAGACAGGATTCAGTGAGACAGCTCGTTTAATTGGGAGAACAAGGGCTATTTAAGCCTTTGGGGAGTGGACAGGAGAATTTGGAGAGAGTGTACATCATTAGTGGAGGCCAGGGTGCTGGGGATTCCTCATATGCATACGGAGGAATTTCAGATATTGCTGGACATAACCTCATGAGAAGAGGGCGTCCATCCTAGTTGTCAGGTGTCTTAGTTAGGGTTTTATTGCTGTGAACAGACACCGTGACCAAGGCAACCCTTATAAAACAACATTTAATTGGGGCTGGCCTATAGGTTCAGAGGTTCAGTCCATTATCATGAAGGCAGGAGCATGGCAGCATCCAGGCAGGCGTGGTGCAGGAGGAGCTGAGAGTTCAACTTGTTTATCTGAAGGCCGCTAGCAGAAGACTGGTGAGGAAGAGGGTCTCACTGCCCACTCCCACAGTGACACACTTCCTCCAACAAGGCCACACCCACTTCAACAAGGCCACACCTTCTAATAGTGCCACTCCCTGGGCCAAGCATATTCAAACCACCACATCAGGCCATGTGACCTCCTCTGAAGGGCAAAGGTGGGAGGGAGCACAGGACTGTGAGTGAGGTCTGGGAAATGCAGACCTGGGGTAGGGAGGCGGGGAGTGGTCCTACTCCTGCTGATCTCAGGACAAGATTTCCAATTTCCCAGGTTGGATAGGGCTACACCCAACTCTTGTTCCAGGCCAGCTTCTCACAACTCCACAGCTCCCATGCCCCAGAAGTGTCTGAAGATTTAAAAAAAAGTAAAAAAAATGTATGGTCCTTCCTCTTAGAAAACATATAGTGCTGGAGGAAAAAAAAAAAGTCTTTAGATCAGTGGTTCTCAACCTGTGGGTCTCAATCCCTTTGGGTTGTATATTAAATATCCTATATATCGGATATTCTATTATGATTCATAACAGTAGCAAAAGTACAGTTATGATTTAGCAAGAAAACAGTTTTATGGTTTGGGGGTCACTACAACATAAGGAACTGTACTAAAGGGCCACAGCATTAGGGAGGTTGAGAACCACTGCTCTAGATGAAAGTGTTGGTATTTTGAATTTCTTCACATTAAAGAATGTTCCTGGGAAATGGGCATCATGGCGCACACCAGTGGTCCCAACAGTTGGTGGGGCTGAGACAAGAGGAACTCAAGACTACGTAGTGAGATCATGTTTTTTTTTTTTTAAAAATCAAAATAGAAAAAGTTACTATCTGTCTAATCCCTCTGATCATCTTAGAAGAGCTGGTGGTATCTTCTGTCTTTAGCGGGTTAGTCATCTCCTGATTCAAACATGCCTAGGAGCTGGAGAGGTGGCTCAGCTGTTAAGGATACTTGTTATTTCTGCAGAGAACCCAGGTTTGATTCCCAGGACCCACACTGTAGCTCATAACTATAACTCTAGTTCCAGCAAAGCCGATGTCTTCTTCTGAAATATACTGTGGTGGTTTGAATAAGAAGGACTCTCATAAGCTCCTGTGTTTGAAATACGTGGTCCTAAGTTGGTGGGTCTGTTTGGGAACAATTAGGAGGCATGGCCTTGTTAGAGGAAGTGTGTCACTGGGGGGGGGGGGGCTTTAAGGTTTCAAAAACTGTGGGCCATTCCCAGTGAACTTTATCTGCCTCTTGCTTGTGGATCAAGACAGGAGCTCTCAGTTGCTGCCCCATGCCTGCCTGTCTGCTGCCATGCTCCCCCGCCTGATGGTCATGGACTCCTATCCCTCTGGAGGGAGCCATAAGCTCCAAATAAACTTTTCCCTTTGTAAGTTGCTTTAACCATGGTGCCTTATCACAGTGATGGGAAAGTACATATACACGCAAGCAAAACGCCCATCACACAGAAAAATAAATAACTTGAAAATTTTTAAATCAACCACGATAAACATATGTTGAAGAAGACATTTTCGAAACCAGATTTCCAGATGTGAGACCTTGGCTCCTCCATTTACTGACTTGGTGACCTTGGGAAAGTCGGTTGTACTTAATTCATAGTGCACTCAGTCTGAGGGGGGCTCCATTGCCTTCTTCGTAAAAGGGAAATGGAAATCTATCAATCAACCTCGCGAGGTGAAGGGAGGATTAAATGGGGCGGAGGCATGCAGGCAGTTTTTAAACAGTGTGCCTAGCACACTACCAGGAGTGAACGGACGTCAGATTTTTACCATTTTCAGAATAAATACGGTTCTAAATGACATATGATAAAATAGGCTAAAAGGGACCATTCAGATTCTTTGGCTAGAGATCTTGTGGGCAAATTTCATGAGTCCACGTTTTAAAATGTTGGGCTGCAAACACTCCGTGTGGAAAAAAAGAGAAGAGAATCTTAGTTGATCTCAAGCTTAAGAAGGGCTGAGCAGCCAGGCGGTGGTAGCACACGCCTTTAATTCCAGCACTGGGGAGGCAGAGGCAGGCGGATTTCTGAGTTCGAAGCCAGCCTGGTCTACAAAGTGAATTCCAGGACAGCCAGGGCTATACAGAGAAACCCTGTCTCGAAAAACCAGAAAAAAAAAAAAAAAAGAAAGAAAGAAAGAAAGAAAGAAAGAAAGAAAGAAAGAAAGAAAAAAAAGAAAAGAAAAGAAAAAAAGAAGGGCTGAGCTCTGCTGTTCCCCATTGGAGGCCATGTGCAGGTGGTCCCTCTCATGCTAGATGCTATAGAGTAAATGGAGTTTTTCCATTTAAAACACTCAGGTGGCGGGGGTTGTCAGGAGATGTAGCTTGGTGATAGTTTGACTGTCATACTCAAGGTCCTACGCTGGATCTTTAGTATTACAAAATGAGATGATGTGAAATCATGAAATGAAATACTACCAGAGAGTGGAGAAACTTACTTTTAAAGTAAAATCTAATGAAGTATAACAGATGACTAGAAAATCATAAAAGCAGACAAATAAATACGGTTTGTTTAGCCAAGAAAGTCTATAAAAGGAAATACAGCTATCTTCAGATAGTTCAAGCCCCTGTTGGTTTCTCTGATCTGGTACTTTAAATGAGAATTAGCAAGGAAATGATTGATCTAATATAAAATATGCTTTATAAAAAACAATTGGGGGGTGGTGGACTGGGAGATGGCTCAGTGGAACTGACTGTTCTTCCAGAGGTTCTGAGTTCAATTCCCAGCAACCACATGGTGGCTCACAACTATCTGCAATGGGATCCAGTTTTCCTTCTTCTGGTGTGTCTGAAGACAGCAACAGTGTATTCACATATATTAAATAAAAATAAATAAATCTTTAAAACCTAATAATAATAAAATAAATCAACAGGGGCTGGAGAGATGGTTCAATAGTTAAGAGCACTGACTGTTCTTCCAGAGGACCTGGGTTCAATTCCTGGCATCCATATGGCAGCTTACAACTGTCTATAACTCAAGTTTCAGGGAATCCAACATCCTCATACAAATACATGCAGGCAAAACAGCAACACACATAAAATAAATTAATAAGTATATAATTTAAAACACAGTTGTTTTGAGACAGGGTCTTACTGCATAGCCCAGGCTGCCCTTTTAGCTCCACGATGTACAGCTCAGACTGACTTTAAACTTGTAGTGATGCTCTTGCTTCAACTTCCCAAGCGTTGGCATCACTGGAATGTGCTGCCCTGTCTGGTTTGGCTTGGATCTTATTTATGAATATGAAGAAAAAAAAAAACTTTGAAAACAGTAAGGACATTCTAAGCCCATTGAAGACATACCACCAGAGAGTGATGGACATCTGCCACTCTAGGAGTCTCTCTCACAACCCCATCTCTGTCAGGAGCCACCCACCCTCTGGCTGTCAGAAGCAACACACACAGGCAGCCAGGGACAGACCTTATGAGAAGGTTTATCCCAAGGGTCATACTTTTACCAATAACGCTAAAAGATCATTTTGATTTCAGAACTTCCCATAAGGTCAGAGGTGGACTCTGTTGAGATGACAACTTCCTCTCCACCCTACCTGTTACTTTCCTTTCTTTGGGGGTGGGGGGAGGAACCAGGGGACTCTCTAACCCGACACACACTCACCTTCATCTCAGGGTAGGTCCCTCTGGGCTGTGTAGCAATACCTGTCCATAACCAGGTAAGGCCAGAAATAGCTACAGCCCAGTAACTCTCTGAGACTTTGGGGGTCTGAAGATACAGGCCCTAAGTTTGCGAGGTTCCACCCTGACTTCTCTGTGTGTATTCCAGGTGGGTGATCTGCAAGAAAAAAATCTTATCTGGCCTGTCACTGGGTTGATATCATTCCGGGAAGGACATTTGTTATGTTGGTCATTCAATCACGTGCGCAGTCTTTCAACATTTTTTTTTTTGAAGGCAGGCTCTTGCTCTGTAGTCCAGACTAGTCTTCAAACTCCCTCCTTCTTTAACTTCTCAAGTGCTGGGAATACAGACATACAATACCTTACTTCTTAATAACTATTAATTATATATCAAGCCTGGATATGACAGTGGTGCACGATAAAGTTCTTTGCTAGAGTTTATTGGTGAGTGCATCATTCCCCCATTCTCAGCCATTTCCATACCACTCCTGAAAGGCTCGTTTGCCACATCAGTCCATTACCTGATGATGGTACCTCTAACTCAGGCAATTTATTTAATTATTTATTATAAATTTATTATTTAAGATAGACTGAGTTATATCTACTGCCGGCCCAGAGTAAGATGGTCTGAAATGTTCACAAAGGATTGTTAAATGCCAGTGGACTATGCACATTTTTAAAGCATTCATCAAGAGACCCACAGCACATAAGCTCTCTTTGTGAATGAGCCACATTTACTGGATAAGTGTAAGTACCAAACCTCATCAGATGAAGACCTTTATGGAAAACCACAACTGGACACAATGCAGATCTCAACAGATCATGGGGAGTCCATCCCCAATAGATACAGCTCTGCACTGAAGGCTCAGGAACATTGAGGAAGAGGGACAGAAAGACTGTAAGAGCCAGAGGACCTAGAAATGACTGTAAAAACAAGACTGTAACAATATCAATACACATGCTAACACAGATGGGGGTAATTTCCACAGGGTCCCACCCTAGACATAGAACTGTAGGCAACTAAGGACTGCTGGCAGAAGATAAATTGGCCTCTCTCAGGGTGAGTCCCCTTATTGGTTTTTCATTACAGAGTGGTCATCCTTGAAGCCAAATGTACACCAGCCACAAAACCTAATTCAGCAGGTATACTTATATATCTGTGAGTGCACGTGCATGTGTGTGTGTGTGTGTGAGAGAGAGAGAGAGAGAGAGAGAGAGAGAGAGAGAGAGAGAGAGCACACATGTGAATCAAAGAATGAGAAGCTATTGAATTGAATTGGGATGGGAAGGGTTAAAGGGAGGATATCGGGGAGGGGTGGGAGAATGGAATGGAGGGCGGCAAAGTGACAAATTCCATTTCAGTTAAAATATATTTTATATATTATAAAATTATGATATAAAAGTATACGTTAAAATAAATATATAGCTCATAATAAAATGAACATCTGTGTATCATGTGTCCCACACAGACACTCTGCTTCAGGATGTACTTTATATAAAGACTTACACAGAGAAATAGATCTAGCATCCTCAGGTCGTAAAACAGGGGATTTTTTAACTTACTCAAGAGATGTCTTAAGGAAGTAGACTGACATTGAAGGCAGAACAGGAATTAACCAGATGAAGAGGTATGAGCGAGGCCTGAGAAGAACATTCCAGACAGAGGTAGCAGCCAGACCAAGTCTGTGCAGCCAGAGAAAACACACCAGCAGTAAGAATCAAGTATAAAAAACTAGGGGTAGGGAGCATGAAATGAACTAGACAGTCCAGGGAGATGGAGACCCGGAGTAGAAAGAAGGAAGTTGGGGGCATTCCACTAGCAACATCTGCAAATAACTGTGCACACAGCTGAATTATAACGCATCTCTCGACTTCCTGCCAAAGAACACGAATAATCAGGATCTGAATGCATGTACCTGGCCTGGGTTCAAATACATGAGCGTGTGAAATATATTCCAGGCTTGAAGGTTTGGAGGCCGAGATTACATTTGTTAAACATTTAGCTTTTCTGCCGAGGCTTTTGTTCCTCATAGGCAGCAGGTGGAGGACAGGAAAACGCTTTCTGTTCATAACAAATTCCCTTACACGCAAAAGCAAGACAAGGTTTGCCCCATTCTCTGTGGGTGAGTGTTGGAACAGGGAAGATGTGTTAAGTGAAGACATGACGTGGTTGGCTCATTCCTGCTACACCTCCATGGGAATCTGCATTTGATGTTTTTGTCTAAGTTTGGGGAGATTTATCAGTCCAAAAGGAAATGAAGCAGCGTAAAAAGAATCACACGTGGAAACCCACATTCTTTGTAAGACAGAAGCAGAGAGGCAGCCGGGAAACCCTTCCAGGATGATGTCAGCTCCGGAGTTTTGGAAGGAACTAGCTGGATGGGGACATCTTCATCCGGGTATTAACACAGAATTGCAAGGTTGTTGTCAGATGGAAGGAGGAAGCCCACTATCCTGGAACACACTGAATAAACCATCTCCTTACAGTCTCTGGGTTGCAATGTGAGCCCCAGGGAGAACAAAGGAACCTGGTAGGAAGTGACTGAAGAATGTCTTTGATTCTCTGGTTTCTGTGAGATTCTTTATCACCACCACTTTGAATTGATCTTGTTGCTTTTAGTATCAGGGTGGCGGGGTGGCGATCATCCTGCTTCACAATCAAACAAGATAGTCCTTGCCAAGGGGGAGGGGAATTAACAGACCCTGAAGAATTGAGCAGAAATTGCCACTGGGACATTCACGTCACTGGAATGTAGCATGAGAAGGCCGATAGAGACATGTGCTAGATGCAACAGGAACACAGGTGGGAGGAAGGACCCTGCCAGGGGAACCAGAGAAAACTTCCCAGGGGAGCACCTTTGGGACTGTGTCTGAAGAGATGAACAGATGCAATGGTTTGACTCTTTATGCGCCCTCCAAATGGTCCTGTTCTGACGCCTCCTCACCAGTGTTACAGTGTTTCGAGCTGACTGGGCTGGGAGGGCACTGACCTCATCAGTGGGACTGGTGACAGAGAACCCAACACCAGCCTTTCCGCTGTCCTCGTGGAATGGCATGACAAAAGCTTAGAGAGCTACCCTGTCTGCAGTCAGTGATGGGAAAGGCCAGAGAAACGATCGACCAGCTCAGAGACTAGGCATCCCTGCATCAGGAGGAAGCGCACTCTCCTAAGGGTTATAATCACCAGCCTGTCCTCAAGAAGGCTTGGGACATGTGGCTTCTCCCTTGATCCAGGAACTCTTAGCCTTAGAGACGAACATAGAAGTTCGTCTGTGGTATTCATAGAACGCCAAGCAAAGGCAGACAGAAAACTCCCTGCAGACTCCAATCAGGGCTCCACATTTACTGCACATCTAATCAGAAGTTCACAATCCAAAACCTACTTAGGAGGGATAAATAATTGAGACAAATGGCACCCACTGAGCTTCGGGAACCGAATTGGCTAACTAGATCCACACAAGTTTTGTCCAGTGTGCTGTCTCTTCCTCCTTCCCCCATCCCTTCTGTCCTCCCTCCCTTCCCCAACCCTTCCCTCCTTTTTTTTCCTTTGATGTAGAGTGTCATATTATATTCCAAGCTGACCCCAAACCGACTGTGCAGCCAACACTGCCCTTGAATGCCTGACTCTTCTCCCTCAGCCACCCAAGTGCTAAGGTTACAGGTCGCGAGCCATCTCCCCACACTCAACAGAACCACCTTTACAGGGATCTAATACATGCTTCAAGAAAGACTTAATTCTGAGGGACACAAAGGCTACCATAAACACAAGACAGATTTAACTCAGAAAGGAACTAAACCAAGCTTCAAAGAAGAAATAGAAACGGTAGAATTGGCAGCCTGGGGGGCAGACGACTCAAGTGGCCATGAAAGTCATAACAATAAAATACAGGATAACTAAAAATTAAATATAACAACAACAACGAAGATTACTAAGACTCTGAAGAGAATCAAGCAGAAGTATGAGAGAAAAAAAAAATTGATCTAAAAAAAAAAAAAAAAAAAAAAAAGAGTAAGGAGTAAGACTTCCGGGTTGCTGTCTTCCCAGCCGGCCGGCCACGCCCACTCCTTAGACACGGCTGCAGAAAGAGAAGAGGCAAAGACAGAAGGAAGCCTTAGAGGCTGGCGGTGCCGGGGAGCAGAGTTCAAGGCTGAAAAGGTAGATGGAATCTGCAGGAAAAACACTGTCAGAACCAAAACCGTGGGAGAATTCCAAAATTGTGAGCATAAACTGCCCAAATGCCTCACCAAAAGCTAAAGCATGCAGATGTGACAGACCCTGAAGGACCTAAGGAGAAGGTAGACAGACCCGGATAGTAGACACTAGCCACTCTAAACCCAGTATAGATCCCATCTATGAACAAGTCAGGTGGAGAGAAAAACGGAACCTTTAAAAACTTTCTTTGTATTAATGTTAATTTATGGGTATATGTGTATGCTCATGTGTGCACATGCCTGTGGAGGTCAAAGGATGACATTGGATGCCTTCTTCTAGCACTCTTGACCCTTAAATTCTTTACATTTATTTTTTTATTTAAGTGTGTGTGTGTGTGTGTGTGTGTGTGTGTGTGTGTGTGTGTGTGTGTGTAGATCAAGAGATAACTTGTAGGAGTCCCAGGGATCAATCTCAAGGTGATATAGTTGGCAGCAAGCCCCTTTACACACTGAACCATCTCGCTGGCCTTCCACATTATCTTTTGAGACAAGGGCACACATTGAACCTGTCACTCACTGACTGGATAGACTGGCTGACCAATGTGATCTGGATAAACTGATGTCTCTGCCCACCACCCTGCCCAGCACTAGGGTTACAGATACTATGATCTCACACAGCTCTTTTGTGGGCTCTGAAGATCCAAACTCACACATGCCCGGCGGATCTTTACCAACTGGAGCTGCCTCCCCAGCTCTGGGGAAAAAAAAATTAAATCTTTTAGGTTTTAAAATACCAAAGATAGAGCTCAAAACTGTCTAAAAAGCTGGGGCTGGGGAGGCACCTTAAAAGGAAGATGTTAAAGAATGAATTCTCTCACCACTGACCTCCTTGGCTAACCATCAAATGTCATAGAAACGGGGGAACCCCCAAGGAGCCAGGGGAAAATGTGGAAATATGAAGCCAGAGAACAGAGCTGTGGGCTCTTGTACACCACTCAGGAGATTTCCTGTTGAACCAAAAATGCAACGATCCTCAAGAATACAGCAGACTCTAGAGCTGCCATCAAGTGTTATCTACAAGGCCCAATTTTCAACCAGAAATGACTACGTATGCCATGACACACGAAGCAGCACTCAGTGCTCAGGGCCAAGCAGCCCAGAGAAACGGACGGTCTTCGAGTAGTTCCAGATGTTGGATTAACAGGCAAAAAAAAAAAAAAAAATCTTTAAAGCGGCTATTAAAACTATACTCCAAAAAATAAAAGGAAAATATGATATACTTAATGGACTTTTCAGAACTCTAAACACAGAGGTGGAAACTAAAAAATAAAGCAAAAACAAACAAACAAACAAACAAACAAAAAAAAACACCCTCCAAAAAACAGTAAGAATAATATGGAAAACTGGGATCAAAAGAGACCAAAACTGAAATGTTAAAATTCACCACAAGAGCTCAACTAAAAAACTGGGGAGAGCAGAAAACACACCAGAGAACATAAAGAGGCTAACAGAGATGCCAAATCCAAACAGCAGAAAGGACGTCTGGAATCCTAGCACTTGGGAGGTGAGACAAGAGGATTGCTAGGAATATAGGGCCGAGCAGGGCTACATCCTAAGACCCCGTCTCTAAAAGATAACAATAAAACTAAAGAATAAACTTGAATAAAAAGTGAAGTAAGTTTCAGAGACCTGGGGGAACAACATCTAAATGCTCGACACAGGTAATTCAGATGGGGAGGGGGGGCCGATACCTCGCAAGATGGCTCAGGGCTCAGTGGTTAAAGACACTTGCCACCCCATTGTAGCAACCTGAATTCTCTCCTTAAAGTCTATATAAAGGTGAAAAGAGAGAACAGACATCTCAGATTGTCTTCTGAGCTCCATACATGCACAGATGCACAAACACACATCATGAGCAAGCACGTAATAATAGTAAAATTAATTTTAAATATTTTTTTAAAAGAGATATTTCCTGAAAACTTCCCAAAGGGACATAAGGAAACAGATGAAAATGTGTGTCTTGTGTAGAGTTGTGGTTTATGCACTCGTTAAAACTCCCCGTAACTGCTCAGTATAATGTGTGTATAAACTGTATCATATACCTTATTTTAAAAGGGAAATGGGGGCTGGAGAAATGGGACTCCGAAGTCAAGAGCACTTCCTACCCTTCCAGAAGATGATTCCCAGTAGGTCCATTGGTGGCTCACAACCTCCCGTAACTCCAGCTCTAGGGAGACCCAATGCCTCCCACCTCTGTGGGCACCACCGCTCACAAGCACATATCCACTCACAGGCACACACAAAATGAAGGGTGAAAAACAAACCTACTAAAAGGGAAGTGAAATATAGCATTGCATGTTACTTAAAAATCCTAACTAGGCAATATCTAAAGAAAAATGGGAGTGACCACGACATAGCTCTGAAGGAAGTATCCAATATAGCATGCACAGACAATGGTGGGTACAGAGCCAGGAAGACAAGAAGAGGGGCACAGAGGTATAGGACAAAGAACCAACAGAACATGGAGAGATAGATGGGAGGCAAAAAGCCCACACACTGGTTTTGATGAGAGATAAGAACACAGAGCTCCCAGAAGTTTAAGATGCCCTGCACAGGACCAAGATCCTTAAAGAAGTGTACCAGAGAAACCACCGTAGCTGCAGCTGTAGGGAGGAGTGGTCACCCGTCACCCGTGGTGGTTAGAGTAGCAGCTGACTTGTCAACACAACCCTAGTAGCAAGGAAGGAAGAGTCCAGACTTAAAGAGCTGAGAGAACACAATGGTTAACCTGCCTGTCATGGGGACCTTGTCACGGCAGGCCATTTCTGCACTTCTGCTCCCGCTTCTCATTACCTCTCTGCTCCCAGCCCATCAAAATATGTGCTGTGTTAAGCTGTGAAGGGATTTTTATTTAAAGTAAACAGTGTTAATGTGCTTGAGGTGTTAATGGTAGAGTACTGTGGAGTGCCAGTGTTGAGCCAAGCCATTTGAAATATTACTAAAATATGCACAGATATGTAAAACTAGGTATAAACTTCTTAGGTGTATATTTTATACAATTATTAAAACTAGAAAACTGTATAATTTTTAATGTATAATTTTTATGACTTAAAAACAAAACTACAATACCAATAAAATCCAAAATATATGAACACATAGGCAGAGCCTGCTCTCTACCCACCTGCGGATGATCAGGTGGGCTGTTCTCAGAGTCTTAGGCACTGGGGCCACAGTGGGACTGTGCATTTTCTGTGCATCTCACAGAAAATAGCACAGTGTGCTCTGAAGTATACTGTGGCTCTGAAGGAACCAGCGTCTAGAGTCAGGCTTCTCAATTTTAAATCCACATGTGACATGGGCAGGTGACTGACTTATGGTCCTGAATGTCTACCTGTTGTCTGTAAGATGGCATCACACAAGGACCTATGTATAAGGCCACCATGAGGATCCAAGGAAGAATGTAAGGAAAGTCCTTAGCTGGCGCCCAGCACATACAAAGGGCTTTATGAATTATTGCTGTCAGAGCTGAAATGTGGGCTTTTGGATGATTTTATCTCTCCTCCTGCCTGAACTTTTTGGGGTTTTTGTTTGTTTGTTTTTTGTTTTTTATGTTAAGAATCAAAACCTAGGCAAGAACTCTACCACTGACTGTACCCCCATTCATACCCATTATTTTGAAAAGCTAACCAACATTATGAAGCATCCCCCAAAACTTCCATCTGAAGAAAAAGTCTTAGTGAAGTGAGGATGCACGGAAAGGCTCTACATAGCAAATATATAAGTGTCAGTTGTAATATAAGGCCATTGGTCACACCATTCTACACAGGTACATTCCATTTACTTTGCAATGGGAAGACCACCCTTTCCTTGGTCTTTGTGGAAGCACACACTTGGGACCTACAGGAATATGGCCAGAGTGCAGCACTGGGGATTCAGAGTAAGTTAATAGTGCTTCCGGAAACACACACACACACACACACACACACACACACATACAGAGAGAGGGGGGAGGGGAGGGGAGAGGAG
>NC_034604.1:33853375-33880326 GCF_900095145.1 Mus pahari | reverse complement strand
AAAGAGGAGGAGGAGGAAGAGGGAGAGAGGGAGAGAAAGAGGGAGAGAGAGGAGAGAGAGAGAGAGAGAGAGAGAGAGAGAGAGAGAGAGAGAGAGAGACCAGCATCCTGGAAATGAATCACTTGGCCTGATAATCTTCAACTTCATGGAAGGCTATGGTAGGACCTTGATGAAAGATTTATTATATTTAGAAACAAAAGAATACTTTTAAGCATTGGAAAGAGGATGTATTTAGACTACAAAGAGGATACACCTAACTGTACAAAATAACTTTATAATTTTAGTTTCTGTGGGACTGAAATCTATGCTAGGAAAGGCTGATCTGAGTTCCTATCATCACTTGGTTTATCTATCAAGAGGAATTCACTGAGAGAAACAACAATGGAAGGAAGACCTCCCCATTGGTGGAGACATAACTGGCTGACTGGAGTGTGGTAGAGCACTTGCCTAGAACACAGGAGATCCTGGGTTAGATTCCCAACACTGCCTGAAATAAAGATAAAATCCACAGAAAAAAAGAAAGACAAAGGAAAGGAAAGGGGGGAAATGGGTGTGTATTAAATCCTTTTTCCACAAAGGTACATCACAGAAGATAATCGTAACCTATGCCCTGGTTTTCACAGGGTCTCACTTAGTCCAAGATGGCCTCAAACTCATTATATATCTGAGGATGACCTTGAGTTATGATCCTCCTACACCTACTTCCCAAGTGTTGGGATGACAAGCCTGCCACTGTACTTGGCATATACGTTCCTGGGGACTGAACTCAGCAAACACTCTGCCAACCGCACTATACCCCAGCCCTGCCCAGGTTCAAACTGCCCCAACTTTCAATTACTCTGATGGGTGAAGAATGGCCTGACCTAGGGGAGTATGGTTGGGGTCAGACAGAGTTACCAAGGAAGCAGGTGACGCAGTGTGGACTAGGTGCTCCTTCCTTGGTACTTCCTGCCCCTACTTAACTCCTGCAAACTCTGGCAAAGCACCAGCTGGTACTGCATGCAAAAGGCTTATGCCCTCTAGACCCAAGCAAACACATGATGCCACAGGCTGAGAAAACCAGCACGGAGACCAGTGTCACTGCTGTTCACTGGTCTCTCTCTCTCTCTCTCTCTCTCTCTCTCTCTCTCTCTCTCTCTCTCTCTCTTCCTAATGAACCTACAACCAGCCTGAGAGCTTCCTTCTCCTTTTGGGAGACCGAGGCAGCTAACACTAATGGAATCCCTCAAATCTTTATGAATACCAAGAACAATGACTCAGGCAAGGTATCAGATTTTAGAAACTGGAATCTCTCTCCTCCAGGAGTTTAAATTAAAAGTCAGAATCAGGAACTCAAATAAATGAATTAATAATTAATTACTGTATTAGTGTGCATAGCAGCTTTACTCACAATGACCAAACATAGAAATAGTGACAACAGATGCATGGATAAACAAGCAAACAAAAACATGTTATATATATATATATGCTTTATGATATATAATTCAGTCTTTAAAATTAATGAATTAAACCTGGCTTCATGGTGCACACCTATAATCCCAGAACTTTGGAGGTAGAGGCAAGAGGATCAGGGGTTTAAGGTCATCCTCAATTATATATGGAGTTCCAAAGGCAATGGGATGATGTAAGGAAAAGGGGGGGTGTGTGCTAACACAGGTTACAACATGCAGTGAAATTTGAAATCTTTAAGCTAACTGCAATACACCAGACCCACAAGCTCAAACACTGCACACGTCCATATATACTGGGTATCTAGAATGAGCAAATTCATAGAGCAAGAAAGACTAGAGCCTGCCACGGGCCGGAGGGAATAGGGGTTTACTGACTAATGCTTAACAGTTTCATTTAGGTGAAGAAAAAGTCGGAAATCAAATAGCAGTGGCTACACAACACTGTAAATGCAATTAATGCCACTAAATGATATACTTAAAATGGCTAAAGGAACAAATTTATGTTTTATCTGTGACATTATAAAATGTGCATACATGTATATAATAAGATATGTGTATGTGGACAGATATACCACACATTTTTTTCAAAAAAAGCAGAAACCCAAATAATTGGGTTATCAATCCCAATATCATTCGACAGGTAAAAGAATGCAAAAACGGGTACACCCATATGTTGGGATAAAATGGGATAAATTATTGATACATAAGGAAAAGGCACGTTAAACTCAAGGGCATTAAGCCCAGGGAGTCATGCTCTCAAAGTGGGACAGAGATCACATTGGTGGTGCCAGTGTAGTGGGGGGTGGGGGGCAGGGATAATGACAAAAGAAAATGCTTTGTGACAATGGGACCTGATTGCAGTAGCAATACTGTGGATTTATACAGACATGAAAATGCATAAGAATTAGTCACCAAAACTTCTAAAGTCAAGTTCGAAAAATACGTGGTAGACGAAATGACAATGATTGCTATGGTTGCTGTCCTAACTGCCCGCAAGTGCTTCTTCTCCCGAGCCATTCTGGGTTTCCCGTGGACTTCTCTATCTCTTAAGACTGGCTAAAGATTGTTATCTGGGAAGCACACCTTGTAAAGCTGTAACAAAGGCTCCGTACTTCTATTCTTAGAAGAGACCCTGTTCCCTGCATCTCGTCCATTTTGTAGACTCACAGTTTGTCTTTTTAATCTGTGATGTTTTTCCTGGACAAAACTTTTCCACTTGGGAACAAGAAATGTGGCCATATCCCAGTGTAACGCCCACAGAGAGTCCTGGGAAACATGAGGATACGTATCCCTCACAGCAGAAGCAGGTGTTCCTTCCTTCTGAGGCAAGACTTGGAAGATGTGTGTTCTCACAGCTCAACTATCCTAGGTGTTTGATGACAGCAACCCTGAAATCCTGGTTTGTGACAGCAAGGACCTGGAAATAGACTCATCCCCAAGTCCCCAATTAGACCCTATCAAACACAAAAGACTTCAGGGAATTCTAGATGCAAACCTGTGGTCTCAAGAGAAGAGTGGCCAGTGGAGGCTCCCAGCTATCTTGAGGTAACTCATGCTACAGTGGCTTCTCTGGCCTCTGGAAGCCTCTGGAAGCCCTGTGAGACATTACTTATGAACTGAATAAACTGGAGAGAAGGCAAAGCAAGCACTGTTTTATCTCCCCCCCCCCCCCGTATTTCCTCATCTCCCTTGCTGTGGTGGGGTGTCACCAGTGAATGAGTATCTTGGAAGCAAGCCATTTATCAGAGCTCTCAATTAGGAAGGTGGAAGGCGACTCTGGTCATCTTCTAACACCTCATTAACCTCCTCACGGGTCTTCCGCTGAGGCGGGAAGCTCAGGAACAACTCTGAGGGATGGTTCTTTATGCTCACACAGAAAAGGAAACGGCAGCACTTTGCTCTAAAAATGACCCACACCCCTTTTGACCATAAGAGTTGTGCCAGATCACGAACCAAACAGGAAGGACGTGACAAGGAGAGGAAGATGTGCTTGGCTTTCCTCAGTTTAGGAGCATACACCTTTACCCAAAGGAAAAGAGAGAAAGCAAAATCAGTCACCCATTTTTTCACTGGTTTTTCAGTAAGGATGATTTCCTAACTCCTTTCTGCACAGACATCTACAAATAAATAGCCAGGGACTAAAGCTATTCCATGAGCCAAAAGCTGCACACTTTGTGAATCTTGAACTAAGCCCAAGTACTACTTTTTTTTCCTTTTAAACCCAAGTGAAAACTCTGTGTGTGTGTGTATGTGTGTGTGTGTGTGTGTGTGTGTGTGTGTGTGTGTGTGTGTGTAAAACTTGTGTTTTATATACACAAATAAACCTTAGAGATACAGTTCAACTGAAGTCAGTCCATTTATCCTATGACTGGTGAGCCCAAACGTGAAATTATTCCCCTAACCAGCAACCCACACATACACACAAGTCTGACACCAGTATTCTACAAATGGAGGAAGAAATGAGATTCTGATGAAGCAAGGAATCTAGCTTCTGGTGAGAACTGAAGGAAATGGGCCCAGAGGACCTTGCAAAGCTTTGGATAACATTCAAAGCTAGATTTTATCTGAATCGATGACAGTCTCAGTTGCCCACAGGGAACCTGGTCCCTTCCTTCATTGGTCACCTGCTAAAAGAAAGATAGAGAGTGGGCTGGACAGATAGGTCCCTGGGTAGAGGCACCTGCTGCTAAGCCAAGTACTGAGAACTGTGGCTAGATGAGATGCAGAGTGAAGGGTCCCTTGTCGGAATAGAAATATGGACCTTTAACGATAATTTTATGAAACATGATTCCCAACTAGAGATCTTTGGCCAATTTTAAGATATAGAGAAATCCATGGGAAACGGAGAAGGGCGTGAGAGAGGGGCATGAGGGAAGAAGCATTTAGGAGGTGCTATAAAAGCAACAATAGCAACTGCTGTCATTTCTCCTACCTGACATTCAAAAAAACATGTTAGAATGAAAGAGTCAAGTCCTACCAGTTGTCCTCTGACTTCTGTGCACACTCACTAAGTAAGCAAACAAAACACAACAGAAATAGCTTTTACAGAAAGATATGGAGCTTATTTTTTAAAGTCAAATGGTCTACCAAGAAGCTAAAAGATGGCTTCTTAACCTTACCTTACCTATTTTATTTGGTCTAAAGCAAAGTTAGCAGAGCTATGGTATTTCTGTTTCTGGATCTCTCCAGAAGGTTCTAATAGACATTTCTGTGGTCTAGTCGACTGGAAAAGATTCCAAACATGACAGAAATACAAGGGAAGACATTTCATTTCATTTTCTTAAAAATTCATGGTACACACGGGCAGACTGTTAGACAAGCAAGAACTTTAATGTATAATGGAAATATTAATACTGGAGATGAAAAAAAAAAAGATGAAAGCAGAGATGTGTGAACCTGGCATAGAGCATGTGTACAGACAAGCTGCTCCACTGAAAAACTAAGAAATGATGCAGGCCTGGCCTGTGCCTTCACTGTCTCCCACTCTCTTCCAGTTAGCCTTTCTCCTCAGGGTCCCTCTGAGCTTCTTCCAGTCTCCATGGGTAGCTGTAGTTGTTCTCGTGCCTTCAAGGAGACTTTGAGACTGATTCCCAGTCTTCATCTAATCTTCTGCAAAGAGATGTGGGCCAGATGGTTCACTGGGCACCAACCAGTAGGTGATCTATAAGTATCCTGTAAACTATCCATTTTTCCTTCGGACCCTAATCTGTTCTCCTTCCCCTGTTCATCATGAAGATTCTGAACACCAAAGTACAGATCACTACAAAATGGTTCCTGCGATGTTTCCTCAGTCTTAGAAGGCCAAAGGGTCAGCATGTCACATAAACATCCCTCTCGTCCCTGGGCTGGGAGAGCAGCCATAGGGAAGGGGACCTGCTCATTGGTGGGGGTGATAGGGAGTTTTCAGATGACAGGAAGGGATTGTCTGGGGCTGGAGTGACTTGTCACAGGATCCTCTAAGGATTCCAGGACCTCTTAGTAAGCTCCTTGTAACTATCTGTAAGACCTACTCTAAGTTTATAAGATGGAGTTGCAAAACATGCATAAACTGTGGTTAATAATTCATAATATCAGCTAGGCTTGTTGGCAGGGGTTTACAATCCAGCTATAATAGGAGGCTGAGGCAGAAGAATCAAAAGGTAAAAGGTGTACCTCCTACTCAGAGTGAGTTCAAAACCATCCTGGGTAACTTAAAGAGTCCCTGGCTCAATGACGAAAAGGAAAAAGAGCCAAAACACACAGCAGCTGAGGTGGCCCAGAGAAGACCATCACAAGATCAAGCCAGTCGGGTTCTAGCAGGAAGGGGAGAGAAGCTCACAAGCCACTGACAGCTGATAGAGGAGGGAGAGTCTGTTTCCTTTAAGGGTGAGACCTTTGGTGGATAGACCATGATCCAATGGGTGGCCCCACACACTGTGAGTAGGTAGAAAGGGGGTAGAAAGCAGGGACAGATCTTGGAGGAACTGAAGCAAGGGATAAGGGCAAATATAACCAAATTATATTGTATAATATTCTCAAGTTAATAAAACACGGCATTAAAAAATACCCAGTTACCAAATATAGTAGAGCACACCTTTAATCCTAAAACACGATGGGCACAGGCAGATGGATCTCTGTGAGTTCAAGCCCAGCCTGGTCTACGTAGTAAGTTTCAAGTTAGCCAGAGCTATATAGTGAGACCCTGTAACAATCTTTAGACTCTTGTAGAAAATGGAACAACAGTCTTCTAGAGGAATGGATATTCAGCCATCTTTGAGTCTCGCCCTGGATCTTCTTTGTGTCTAAGCACCACCCCCAGTGGAAGCCAAGGCAAACCCCTTTCTCTGTTCTCCTTCATAACGGCTCAGACATCCTGCCCATTTTATAGAGGGCTGTAAAACAAGCAAACAAAATAAGGAACAACCTCATGCTCAGATTCAGGGCCTAAAGTGTAGACATAAGGCGACTGCCAGCCTCCTTAACTTTTCTCTTTCAAATGAGGAAACTCATCTATTGTTTCCTGGTTTCCTCTTCCTTCCATAAAACCTAAGCATGCAAGCCAAGCTCCTTGCCAATGAGCTACACCTCTGGTCCCTCATCTAAAATTTTCAGAGAGAAAGCATCCAAAGAGAGTAGGAGCATTATCACAAAAAAACCGATCCTGCCTGAAAGTGTGTTCGTCCTTGGGTCTGTACAGCTGGGCCTCCCAGTACCATCTTGGTTCTGGTGGCTGCTTTATCCAAGTCTTGTGATTCAAGTCCAGTTCCTACTCTGCTGACAAACGAAACACTGTGTCTCATCACCCTCCCTCCTGGTTTGGGTTTCCTGTCTATGCTATGTTGCTGGTTTATAGAAAAGTTACCGGATGTGTAGGGCTAACATTCTTAGACTTACACAAATGGCCACACTTCTGCTAACCTGTTTAAGCTTCTATTGTGAGGATCTCAAAAGGTGCATTACAGTCAGTCTGCTAATGTCTTCATCATGCAACCATTCAACGGGTACATGAATACACACACTCACTTAACACAGTAAGAATTAGACCACATTTATTGATGGTGATCCTTCTTATAATGTTTAGCCCCAAACACCAACAACCTGTGGATGTAGCTTCAGTCCAAATCTGCAAACCATCATAATGTGTTCTTTGTCCTGCCTCGGCTAATTCAGACCTCCAAGATCATGATCTGCATGCCAACTCAGGAGAGCCGAGAATCAGCCTTGATCCACAGGAATGTTATTTCCCTGAAGGTCCCCAAACCTCATAAAACAGTGGTTTTCAAATATCTTGGCTATCTCTATGGGATGGGGATGAGAGACAGTCTTTATATTTATAAATGGTTGATGGGGGCACATTATATGATGTGCAAGATTCCTTTTCTTGAAATTTGCATATGGATCTAAATTTTCCTTAGTTTGCTTTACCAGCCAACTTTAATGAGAAATACACCTTTTTCTTGTCTCCCCCCCTCCTCCCCACCTCCGGTTTTCAGGGACTTACTGGGGGGAAAAATGGAAATGCCTCCCTTCCCCCACCCCATTCTGCGGAGCCCAATTTGTTTTCCGGAGGTCTTAGCACCTCCTCTCACCACTCATTCCCCCTCCCCATCTCTGCTTTTAGAAACAAGCTGCATTTTTGGTTGCTGGATCATCCGGGAGTTGGAGGCTGAGGCCACTGCTTTGTGCTGAAGAAGCAGAAGCAGCCAGACTCAATAGGGCGGCTGAAATTCTTTACAAGGTCAAGGCTTAGGAGTTTCCGTGTATAGTGTTTGAACATCTGTGCCCTGTTGGCACGCCATGTGCTGAACAGGAATGGAGAATAACTGTGAAGCCACAAAACTTTGAGAGTAATGCCAGGGGCTTCTACACCGTCCCTGGGCCCATAGAAAAACTCCAGGGAAAGACGTCACTGGTCCCCTGGGGCAGTAATGCCCAACAGGCAGCCAAGAAAAACCACCCACAAGTAGCAATAGACACCCCCAACATTTCTCCATCCCACTCATGTGGCCTGTTGGATTCTGGTACCAAACAGAGGCTAAGCATCATGAGAAATGAAACCTGGGGGTTGAAGAGGCGACTCAGTGGTTAAGAGGCACTTGCTGCTCCTAAGGAGGATCTGAGTTCAATTCCATCCTCCATATCAGACAGCATACAACCATCTATAGCTCCAGTCCCTAGGAACCTGAGGCCCTCTTCTGGCCTTTGAAGATACTTGTCCACAGGCACCTACAGAGACACATTAAAGAAAAAGGAAGGAAGGAAGGAAGGAAGGAAGGAAGGAAGGAAGGAAGGAAGGAAGGAAGGAAGCAAAGAAAGGAAACTACTCAGCAATAACAAAGGGTCAACTACCAATATCCATAACAGCATACACAAGACACAAAAAGTATTACTACTACACTGAGCCCAAGAGACTGGATTAAAACGTACATGTGGGCCAGGTGGTGGTTGGCACACGCCTTTAATCCCAGTACTTAGGAGGCAGAGACAGGCGGATTTCTGAGTTCAAGGCCAGCCTGGTCTACAAAGTGAGTTCCAGGACAGCCAGGGCTACACAGAGAAACCTTGTCTCGAAAAAACAAAAAACAAAAAATGTACATGTGCAAAAATAGAGATGAGCAGCTCTATTTGTGTGCAGCCCTGGAGAAGACAGAGCAAGTGACAGAAGTACATCAGCAGAGCCCAAGATGAGGGGAATGAGGGGGCGAGGGTGACCTGGAACATGAGCTTCTAGAAAGTATGCACTGACCATGGAAGCACGTAGAGGGGTGAGCCCTCTTCAAAGCTCATCAAAACAGAACTATACATGGATGCTATTGATTACATGTAGACTAAAAATGTATTTTAAAAACCTCTTAGATTAAGGGCAAGGTTTGTGTTAGGGCATATGCCTGGCATACATATGAGGCGCTGGGCTTGCTCTCTAGAACCACCAAAAAGAAAAACTTTTGAAACCAAGCTTGTATAATGGGGCCTGGTATTTAAAATTTTTACAATATCCAATGCAATTGGCCTGAGGAGGTCTGATCACTAAAGTAAAGTCTTACTTCCAACACCAAGGATTCTGTGATGTGGCCACACGGGAGTCTTAAGAGAGGTATGAACAGCATAAAATAATTAGCTAAACCCTGAGAAGTTTTATATGTCCAATAACTACCAGGAAGGGACATTGCATCAAAATTCACAAAAATGACACTGGGGAGATAGCATAATGGGTAGAGGGGCCTGTCCTGCAACATGAAGCCCTCAGTATCTCTAGGACCTAGATAAAAATCCAGGTACCTTTGTGTGTACCTGTAAGCCTTGCCAGGGTTAGAAGAGGGGAAGGAGCTCAAGGTTCTTTAGGGCTTGCTGGACAACCAACCTAGCTGAAGAATTGGTGAGCTCCAGGTTCAGAGACACACCTTGTCCTACTGGAGGTCAGAAGGACAGCTGATATCAACATCTGGCCTCTCTCTCTCTCTCTCTCTCTCTCTCTCTATATATATATATATATATATATATATATATATATATGCATAAATGTACATGCATATCTGTACATACATGTGCATTCACAGACAACTGTGGTCACACACACACACTACACACACTACACACACACACACTACACACACACACACACACACATACACACTACACACCCACTACATACATACACATTCCACAAGCATAATGTCCTTGATGGTCCCTAAAAACTTGGATTTCAAGGCTTCCAGGGGTTAGGAGCCCTTTTTCAAGCTGACTAACATTTTCTTTTCTTTTTCTTGGCAGGTCTAGCTCATTGGAAGCTTCTAGAAACTAAGTGAAGTTCTCAGATGACTGCAAGAAACGGGGACTTCAGTCCTATAACCACTTGAGCCTGGATTCTGCCAGAAACCTGAATGAGTTTGTGAGAGGTTCCTTTGCTCAAAGGCTCCAAAGTGTGGTCCACCAGGCACCTGAGATGGGAGACAGATCAGGGCAGCCGCCCATCTTCTTTCAACCAAGAGGAGTTCATCCTTGCCAAAGTGGAAAAAGAGATTGATATGAGTCATTTGGAGATACTGGAGTTTTAGTCACTTTGCAACCTCACTTGATAGAGATTTGTCACAGGAAAGGACAGGAGAGTACTGCCTTCCAGTTGGCCCACTAGACCAGTTTAAAATAAACCACTTTGTTGTTAGACTTGCATGGAACATTTATGTTTCCAAGCCAATAGGCCCACAGAGTTAGTGTGTTTCTTTAATTCTTTGCCTCTTCCCAGACAACGCCTTAGGCAGGGAACAGACAACAGTGTAAAGAACTGTTAAAAAAAAAAAAAAAAAAAAAAAAAGTAGAGTTGTGAATGAGCGTAGGCTCCCAGCAGAAGTTTGCTCTAATGTTCTACAATCCAAGGGGAGACCAACTGGGAAGCACGATTTTAAAAAGATGCTGCCCATCCAAGCTGTGAGAAGTAGATACGTTTTCATGTGTTTTCTTTGGAACATTTCTGTTGGCAGCCGTACTCATTTGGTTAATGGAATATTCTTGACTCATTAAACAGGCTCATTTAGGGGAAGGAACCACAGCAATGGGGAAGGAAGTAGAGCCAGCAGCTCTCCCTTGGCACAGACTCCAATAGTAGTGCCTTTTCAACAGCCCTCACAGATAGCACGTTGACACGAGGGGTGGTTGAATCTCGATGAAAGATGCAAGAAAATGCAGCCGGGGAGGAAGACTGCCAGCCTCCTGGGAAGGACGTTGAAAGGTGGGGCCTCTGTTTAGGGGCCTTCTTGGCACCTTGGGCTAAGGGGTGAGGGATACTGGTCAATGCCAGGCCCTACCTCCAGGCTGATCATGTTTGCACTTGGCCCTGGAATTAGCTCTGCCAAGTCTGCTCACTCTGGGACCCAGCCTGGCTCATCTCCCAGGACACGTGGCAGCATGGCTTTACAAGACAGCTCTCGATCTCCGTCCTTCACCTCAGAAACGCGAGCTGGGCAATTTTCATTATTCTCCCAAATTACTTTAAACATGAGTTCAAATCTTGGATAGATATGCGTGGAAGTGGAAGCAGCTTGCATCCCAGTGTGAAGTGGGGCCAGACTACAAATGCCAAAGCCTTGTCTCTAACAACCACTTCTTCCAGCAACATCTCCAGACAGCGCCTCCAGCTGGAGATCAAGTGTCAAATATGAGCCTTTGGGGGACATTTTACCGCATTCAAACCCACTTCCTACCACCACGCACAAAATAAGCAAGAAACAGTGTTAGAGTCTTCAGCATCACCGACCCAACGTTCTTTGCAAGACTGCTTATTCATGGGCAATAAAATCGAGTTCTCAACTTGGAATGGAAAGAATAAAGTTTACTACAAAATGTTAAGGTGGAAGTTAGGTTTTCCAAAAACTAATCAACTTCCAGAAATACAAACAATTCAGTTAAACTATCTCCTCCCCCACCCTCCACCCCGCCCCCACTTCCTACACTGAGTTTCCCCCAACGATGTTATAAACAGTGGCAAGGTATCCAGGGGAAGGCAGGAAAACTCTACAGGGGCTTTGCCATTTCCCCATTTTATTTATTCTACTCAAGAAAGTGGGGCATGAAGTCACATAAACTCCTGCAATCTAGAGGCTAAACCGTATTTTATAAATTGCACTTTAGGTTAAATAAACAAACTTTCTAAAGTTCTGTGATTTGTTAAGGAAGAATGCACGTCTAGGTTTAATGAGCCTCAGATGTCCTTTGCCTTGAGGCTGCCTGAACTTGACCATGAATGGAAAAGTCCAAAGCCCTGGAAGGTATTCACATGGGTGGCTATGGCTCTGTCTTCCCAGAGACTTCCTTCATTTAGAGATGAATTCCCTGCCCTGGTCCTTGTAGGGCTACCCAAGAGGGACCAAGAAGCCCATCCAGGTGAAGGATGATGGGGAGAGCTTGCAATGGCCTCTAAATATGAGAAGCAGAAGCTCCCTCGCTGACTCCATACAAGTTTCTCCCAAGACTGCCTGTTCTTGGCTCGTACCCCTAGTCTAACCTCCACTGACAGGTTTCATCTGCAAACAGGTTCATGTGAGAGGCACTTCCTGCCCTCTCAAGGCCACACACTCTTGCTCCTGGCATAT
Source organism: Mus pahari (assembly GCF_900095145.1). Lineage (NCBI taxonomy): Eukaryota > Metazoa > Chordata > Mammalia > Rodentia > Muridae > Mus > Mus pahari. Next base: position 33,868,310 of record NC_034604.1, on the reverse strand, counting down.
GCATGCAGAGCTGGCACACACCGCAGAGCTGGAGAGGAGGTTCCACATTCACCCCTGCCGCCTTTGTTAGTTTTCAGGGTCAGAAGTCTGCAGAACAAAAAGCTCTAGACTATGGAACCCAGATTCTCTACATCCTCTGGAGATTCCAGAGCTTGCCATGCTAAGGTCATAAGAAAACAAGGGGAGATTGGCCTACTCTCAGAGCAGAGCAGCCAGGAAGAGCAAAAAGGCAAGCTGGTTCCCCTGGATGAGATTCTTGAGTCTGTTTCTCAGTTCCTAAGATCCTATGAATATGCCACAATAATATAAGATGGTATCCACACAGTTTGGATGGAAGGGGTACGAAGCCCCTTTGTTGGGGACAGAGATGTGACCCCCACGTGGTACTGCTCCTGCTTTTAGCATGCATGAAACCCGGATTCGAACCCTAGCACCGCACAAACAACGTGTGGTGGTGTATGACTGTTTTCCTAGCACTCGGGAGGCAGAAGCAAAAGGATCAGAAGTTCTAGGCTTCCCTCAGCTACTTAAATGTTTTCAAGGGCAGCCTGAGATACTTGAAACACTGTCAAAATCAACAATCGCAATTTCCCTTGTAACTTTTTTTTTTTTTTACTACTTTTCTTTAATCCTAAAAATTATGCAAATATGAAAGCTTTAGAAATGTGTGACTGAAAGAATTGGAGCCCAGTGTGATACCCAGCAGAATAAAATCCAGCAACAGCCACAGAAGACACTGTGCACCCTGGCGTTTCTCACATACTATACTCAGAGCCAAGCATGGCTGCCAGGAGCACTGAAGTCTTATGACAAATGTGTTCCCTGACTACCAGTTTCTGCCAGCTTCTCTTGGATGAGGGAACAGAGGCATAAGGAGGCGAGAACTGGCCTGAAGTCACACAGCTGGTAGGGGCAGAAGGATTCAGGCTTTCAAAGAATGCATCCAAACATTGTTTCTTATCTTCTATGCAGTAGCACCTGCCCCCTCCCCCAGGCCCCTTTTAAAAGCCAGTTCTCCCCCTTGCAAGATGGAAACGGTTTCCTTGAAAAGTAGCCTAAATAAAACAGCATCTGATGAAGGAGTGCTCCGTTAGGGCTCTCGGAGACAGAGAAATGGGTGCTCTTCTTACATCCTTTCGTGGTTTTAAATGATAAAAGTCATCCTTGAACATGAAGAAGCAATAGACAAAAGCAAACGCTGTTGGTACACCCTAGATATAAACTAGGTGTGCCTTGGTGTGCTCCAGTTTACTTGGAGGAAAACAAAACAAAACAAAACAAAACAAAACAAAACAAAACAAAACAGTTTCGCTCATCAGATCTTCCATGGGGGAAACTGTGGCTGCCTTTGGGAGTTTGTGAAAAGATTCCAAGGAAAAATTAAAGCTGAATGCTGAGCTCCAAATAACAAGCACCTGAAGCTCCCCCCAAGATGGTCAAAGGTACTCAGAAGGATTTCAGATGCGGTCTGGGCTCAACCATCCCTATGGGCTACAGAGGCTGGAAAGGTTTCCGTGGCTTCCTAGTGTCTTTATTCCTTTATTTTAAATTTCTCTCTCTCTCTCTCTCTCTCTCTCTCTCTCTCTCTCTCTCTCTCTCTGTGTGTGTGTGTGTGTGTGTGTGTGTGTGTGTAGAGGCATGGGTTACCCTGAAACTAGAACTCCAGGCATCTGTGAGCCACCCTAGGTGGGTGTTGGGAAGCAGAACCTCTACAGGAGCAGGCCATGCCTTAAGTGCTAAACCATCCCTACCCACAGTGTCTGTGGATTCACAGGAGTCCCGCTCAGATTGAAGAGTACTTCCCTGGCATGTGACTGCTTGAGGTGTACTCTCCCGTACCATATAAGCTGGGCATGCCTACGATCCTAGTACTCAAGAGGTTTAATTCATGCCTCAAAAAAAAAAAAAAAAAAAAAAAAAAGTTAATAGAAGACAGACCATCTAGATTCTCTCTGAGAGTCAGTAGAACTCAGTGAAGGAATACGCCCAACTATAAGTATAACTAAAAACTATTATACTGCCATAAACTACTATGAAAGATGGCATCAAAGATATAAAGACAGGTATCCCCTCTCAGGTGTGTGTGTGTGTGCGTACGTGCTGGATATCCAATCCACCACTGAGATACAGCCTCAGCCCAAAACATTCTTTTAAAATATTTATCTGTATGTACACACATGTGCACCATGGCACATGTCATACTGACAAAAGTCAGAGGGTGACACCTGGAGTCTCCTTCTACCACGTGGGTCCCAGGGATTGTACTCAGGTCACCTTAATTGCTAAGCCATCTCACCAGCCCAAGATATTTACTTGTCTTTATTCCTTTTATGTGTCTGAGTGTTCTGCCTGCATTTACATCTTCATATATACCATGTGTGTGCTTGGTGTCCCAGGAGGCCAGAATAGGACATGGGATCCCCCCCCCCCCGGAACGGGAGTTAAAGACAGTTGTGAGCCACCATGTGGCTGCTTGGAATTGAACCTTTGTCCTCTGGAAAAACAGCCAGTGCTCTTAACTGCTGAACCATCTCTCCAGCCCAAGACAGTAGTCTTTATAAGAAGTCTGAAATCAGAGGGTGTCGGGATTTGTTCAACTGCTCATTCTTATTTTTGAGGGCTGTGGGTGCAGTCATGCTTGCCGTAAAGGCTTCTTCTCCTGATTCAGACTTAACTTCAGATCACAGGATAACTAGAGCAGCCTGGGCAGGAGCCTCCTGGAGGCCACAGAGACAAAAGTGCTTTCTTCACAAGCCAGGCTGATCTGAGAAGGGTGTCTGGCTCAGGCCTCAGAGACTAAGCCAGGCTGGTGCTCTGCTCTGCCCTGGCTCAGTGTTCCTCACAGACTCCTTAAGGCTCTGACCTCCAAGACCAGAGAGTGTGGTTGTAATTGGTTACGGGGCCTTAAAAGGTTCAGATGAGGTTGGGAGGCTAGGCCCTGTCCTGGTTTGTTTCTCTGTTGCTGTATTAAAACACTGAGCAAAACCAACTTGGGGAGGAAAGGGTCTATTTCCTCTTCCAGGTCACATCATCCCAGGGAACTAAGGCAGGAGAAGCAGAAGCCATGAGGGGTGCTGCTTACTGCCTTTCTCCCCCTGGCTTGCTCAGCCTGCTTTCTTACACACACCCCAACCTCCCTCCACCCTCCCACACTGATCATTTTAATCTAGGAAATACCCCACAGATATCCCCACAGGCTAATGGATGGTGGCAGTTCCTTGGTTGAAGGTCCCTCTTTCCAGGGGACTGCAGTTTGGGTCAAGTTGACAAAAACTGACCAGCACAGGCCCTAATCCAACATATCTGTTGTCTTTTTGTGTAGAGGATAGCTAAGAAAAATACTAGTGATGTGAATGTGTGTGTGTGTGTGTGCGCGCGCACAAGCACATAACACACACAAAATGAATGAGCTGACATTTCTCTATGAAACTGTGTTTTCAGAGGACAAAATTTTAGGTAGCTTTTTCTGTGACTCTAGAGGCTCCCAGATGTAAGATCATAGGCTGATTGAATGAATGAATGAATGTGAATGAAAAGCATGGCTTCTAGGAGCCCATCTTATGATCCATTCATTTTACAAATAGTCAAAAACTAGAAGCTAACTGGTTCTTTCTGGAACACGAGTCTTAGCATCCTTAAGTCAGTTAAGGATTAGATTCTTTTCTCTCTAGAAGGCCTCATGTTAGTAAAGCTATACTTATGAACTAGTAAGACATTTTATTTCTAGAAGTACTAAGAATGCATGATAGTTAATGAATACTATACAAGCTACTGATTAGAAACACAGAACAAAAAATTTTACTTCCACTGTGTGATTCATTTTTCCTTAATTTTTAAAAAAAAAAAATTATTTCCAAGTGTGGGGGCCCATGCCTTTAACCCCAGCACTCAGGATATGGAGACAGGTGGATCTCTGTGAGTTCAAGGCTACTCTGGTCGACACGGCAAATTCCAGGCCAGTCAAAATTACACAGGGACTCGGCTTACCAAATAATAATGGCAACAATAATTATAATTACTTTAGAAGTTTAGACACAGGGTCTCACTGTGCAGCCCCATCTGACCTGGAGCTCACTATGCAGCATGGGCTGGCTTCAAATTCATAATCTTCTTGCATGTCCCTCTCAAATGCTGGGATTACAGATGTGTGCCACCAAGCCCAGACAGATTCAGGATTTAAATGTTTTTTCAAAAAGGCTTTTTAGCTGGGCAGTGGTGGTGCACACCTTTAATCCCAGCACTTGGGAGGCAGAGGCAGGCGGATTTCTGAGTTCGAGGCCAGCCTGGTCTACAGAGTGAGTTCCAGGACAGCCAGGGCGACAGAGAGAAACCCCATCTCAAAAAAACACTAAAACAAACAAACAAAAAGGAAAGGTTTTTTTTTAAAATGAATGATCGGAAAGAAAAACTCAGCTTATAGAAGGGACTGTAAGCAAACCTGAATGTGGAAAGTGGGGGTGAGGGATGTGCGGAGGAGGGAGTGTGGTGCTGGGATGAAGCATTTGACCAGCATTCTTGGGGCTCTGAGTTTGATCTTCCAAGCATCAGAAGAACCAACTAAATTATTTAAACAGAAAGTTCGTATTTGTTTGTTTGTTTGTTTTAGAGGTGCTGGGGATCAAACCCAGAGCCTTCCATGTGTTAGTGAAATACTCTATTAACCAAATCTATAGCCCTACTCGTAATTTTTAAATTGTTATGGGAAGAGAAATTCATAAAAGCCAATGACAATGGATTAAGTTCAGAAGTGATGACAGAACCTAAGACGCAGAGGGATTATTTTTCTTTATAGAAACAGATTTTTCAAGTCAAGACGATGTAGACAAAATAATAATTTAAAAAATTACAATGCGCAGGAAATTCTTAGGGGAAAAAAAAGGCATTATTATTTAGGAAGGCTGGGCCCCACAAGGCAGCTGGAAATCTAGATACCATCCAGCCTGCTGCCCCTGCCCACCTTAAGGAAATACTGATTTAATTATTACAGCTGTCGTAAGGGTGGCAGATTTAAAGGTTTGGTGGTGCGTTCGTCTGTGATGGGGCCAACAGTCAGGTGTTCCTGCACATCACTACTGGAGTTTGAAGTGGAATCACCTTTGAGCCACAATCGGTTATCTCTCAAAATTTATCATCATCCAGGTGCTTTAATTTTAGAAGGGAAGCTATGATAAAAATACAGGACTTGTCAGGTGGTGTCCCAGCACTCAGGAGGTAGAGGCAGGATGATCTCTGTGAATGTGTGGTCAACCTGATCTATAGGGCTAGCTCCAGGACAGCCAAGACTACACAGAGAAATCCATCTCAAAAAAAAAAAAAAAAAAAAAAAAAAAAAAAAAAAAAAAAATGAGAAAAAAAAAAAAAAAACAAGGATTTAAATATAAACTTCAGACACTCTTGNAAAAAAAAAAAAAAAAGAAGAATGAGAACAAAGAAACAAAACAAGGATTTAAATATAAACTTCAGACACTCTTGGTAATGTCATGTTGCAATAACGCAAACATGAAATTTTTATTAATAGGGGGTTGATTCAAATATATTAGTATATTCACACAATAATATACTAAAGACCAAATTTTACATAAATCTAAACTTATCAAAATGACAACTTCTCGGATGTGCTAAAGGAAAAACAGCAAGCTGTAGAAAAAGATGCATAGGATGTTCCCATTTGTGTGAAAGAGAAAAAAAAAAGTTAGTGTGATGGTACAGGTCTTTAAAAGGCACTTGGGAAGTGGAGGAAGGTGGATCTCCGTGAATTGGAGGGCAGCCTTGTCTATATACTGAGCTCCAGTCTTTTAAAAATAAAAAAGAAGATGCTACAGCGGTATGCTGGTCTGCTCACAGGAACTTCCTGGAATCATACACAAAATGCTGTTACTGTGGTTTCCATCTGGAAACGATCTTGTTTGAAATTTTTACTGTGATTGTGAATTTCTTTAGTAATAAAAAAGTATAGTTAAAGTATAAAAAGCCACACGCTGCTTCCTCGGAAATTCCTCAAATGGGTAAAATTAAACTCAAAACGTTAGAATTTAGCACTTCCTCCTGAGAATCGGCTTTTGAAGGCGTGGAGGGAGGGAGACAGGGAGGGGGGTGGTACAGGGAGACAGCAGAGCTTGGAACCAAGTTCCAATCTCTTCCTGGCTTTAGGTGCAATAGCGGCAGGGGAGGGAGGAGGGGGAAAGCCTGGAAAGGGGGAGGATGCATCAAACAGATGCTGGGACCTGGGGGTCAGGATGTTGGCAGCCGGAGCCCACCCGGGGCGCTGGAAGCCAATTGCGAGTGATTTAAGAAATCGCCGGCCTGGGGCTGCGGGCAGGAAAGCCGTGATTAAGGGCGAGGAGAAGGGAGGAGCACATTTGGGACGCAGGCCGGAAGGGGGCAGGAAGCTGCGCTCATAAAACAATCTGACAATTACGTGTCAGTGGAGGAGAAGGGCTCTGGAAATTAGGGGCTGCCTCGGGCAGCAATGAGCTGCGAGAGGAAATTCTATTTGGTGCCAGGTGTTTGTCCCTCCACATTTGGGTTCAGCTTGGGACTACGGATTTCATGCTCACATGCTGCAGGAAGCGATTCCCTGGAGCCTTCATAAACACCCCCGCAGCCCTGGTCCAGCTGGACCCTGTGGTTGGTGGTGTTATTATCCACCATAGGCGCCCTCAACCCTTCTCCCCACCCCCCCACCCAGTCCTCACCCCCACCCCAACTAGCATCGGCCATGACCCAGCCATGTGCTCCCTCCCCTGAAGTGTGCCCAGGCCCAGACAGGTGAGTGGCCAAGCAAGAGTTAGAAGCAAAATGCAGTTTCCAAAGCCTCACACTCCCTGCGCTCCTTTCTTTGGGATTGGAAGGGAAAGGTTCCTAAGCAGCCTGCTATACCAAATCAGCAGCTCCTTTCATCTTGTGTGTGAACCCTACAAGTCCCACTGCACTCCTGAAGATCACTGTGGGATTTATGATAGAGCTTTACATTCCCGATCCGCCTGCGAGTCACTCCTGGACCTTGGCCTGACTGCTTTTGCGTTTGCCTCGGGCAGTCTCCCTCAGATTTTTAGGACTAGGAATGTTCCCAGCCTAGACCTTTGCCAAAGTCCTAGTGAGAGCCTACCCTTCCTCATGAACCTTCCCTAACCAGGGTGATCCCTTTGAGGCAGAATAATATACATTTAGAGGCCCATAGAATCTGAAGGTTCTGGGGTACCTGAGGGACCACAGGGGTGCTCCACTGTCCAGATTCTATCAGGCACTAGTGGTGCGACCTTTGACAAGTAACTTCACCATTCTGAGGCAACTCTGTAAGGAAGGACAGATAGGATTTACTAATGACACTATGGACCAGACTTTGGTCCCCTGCCTTAGATGGCAGGAACATCGGGACACTCAAGCCCTGCTGAGTTCTCAGAAGACATTCCTGTTTTCCAATCCTCTTCTTTAATGGAGTGCTCCCAAGTTACGGAGAACACAGGTTTCTACCCATCATGTCTGAAATGCCTCCAGCTCACTTGGCTCTCCTTTAAGGAACTACACCTGCTAATGGTGCTCTCTTAGATTTTATATGAGTAGGAGATCTCCCTTAGTCATTCAGTTACTGTGCATGTCATGACCAAGACGAGCCATAGACACGAGGCCTCCAGAGCTACAAGCCCAAGCTTAGATCCTATCTTTGTAACGTTGGTGGGTTACCGAGTACCTTTGAACCTTAATTTCCTCATCTAGAAAACTTAGAACAAAGATAGTTTTTTGTTGTTGTTGCTGTTGTTGTTGTTGTTTATCGGTTCGGTTATCTATTAGAACAATGTATGATTACTATGTGTCTGATTTCAGGTAAAGATTGAGTGACAGCTGTTATCATTTTTAAACGCAGTACTAGAATGCCTGCAACCAAAACAGATACAATTATTCACTGGGAAATGAGCAAGTGTCCACTGTCTTTAGAAACAGAGAGGGTTAGATAAAGCCGGTGTTTGTGTGCCCATTACACGAGACGTTTTTGATGAAACAGAAGCTGGAGTATGGAAGAGGAGAGATGAGATATCAAGTCTTTCTTCCTGTAAACGTCATCAAGGAACAAACACCTGGGAGGTGAGAGGAAGCACACAGGAGATGGCTGGAGGTCGGTGGGAATCTGAAAGACTGAAGCTGCGTGGTTTCTGCTAACTGGCTCCTTACAACAATCTTCTAGTAACTTCCTTTTCAGAGACTCCTGGGGGGGGGGGTGAGTACACACTTTCATTCCTTAAGCAACTCCTTTCCAATGTCTGCCACTGCATGAGAAGCCTTCTAGATGATGAGCCTCTGTGCCAAATACAGATTCCCCACAGCTCCTGCACTGACAACAGCAGCTTAAAACAGTGTTTCCTGTACAATTGGGTCATTTCTTCATGTCTCCTGCTATACTGATCATACAATTTTATTTTATTTTTTAATAATCGCAGCCCTGCCCTGTGTCTCAAACACAGTATTCAAATAAGTTCTTGATTCCATACAGACCTTCCTTAAAGTCTCCTGTGTTGGATTTACCAAAAGCCCAGTAAGGCATCAAATAAAACATAGAAGGGGGCCAGAAGGGGGCAGTAACGGGGAAGGCTTGCTGGAGAAAGACAAATGCAGCTTATTATCCTAGATGGCTTCAGGACACAGAAAACATTTGGATTGAGCCCAGGAGAGGGTGCTACCTACTTCCAAGACAGATGCTCCAGGAGAGCCTGGCAGGGCCTGTCACCTGAGTGAGGCTGGAGCCAGGGCTCCTACACAGCCCTTGTCCCACTGCTGACAACATGCCTCTTGCCTGAGCCTCCTCTGATACAAAGGGCTCCTCTTCTGATCTAAGGGGCAGCAGGCGGGCGTCTAGGGAGCAAGGAGCAGATGCAAAGAGGACAACAAAGACAGACTTCAGACAAGGATTCTTGTTTCTTTCCACGCACTGACCCAGCAACTGCAGGGCCTTAGCAATGGTGTGGGAAACCGGTCCAACACCTACACTTTTCTCCCCAGGCATGGCACGCAGCCTCATTTTCAAGGATGCAGAGCTAAGAGGGTAGAAAGCACAGGTTTAGAGTAAGTCTTCCCCCAAAGAGCCTCAGCAGCAACTCCCTCATTTTCCAAGATAACTTTTCTCTTCCGTCCCATCCCTTAGCTGACAGTAATCATGACAGGCTATGCAACAAGAAGACACACGTTTGGCCCAAAAGTCACAGATAACATGAAGCCACTGAAGCTGACCACCTACCTCCTTCTCATTTATCTCTGGAAAGGTAACGGTGTCCTGTTCTTCCAGACAGAAACTCATATAACCAAAGATAACGTGAGCAAGAAACAAAGGTAATGTCTCACTGTGGTCCACACAGGAAATCTGAGCTAGAAGCAGCCTTGGCTGCACTGCCTGAGGGGTAACGCAGAAGGGACCGCTTGCATGCTTAGATGCTTGTATACTAACAGACACAACTCTGTGAGTGCCTCCGACGGGTGCCCTGTGAGTGCGTGATGCATCTGTTGTGGTGTGTCTGTAACAGAACTGCAAGCTAACGTCTAGCCACAGGAAACTGGTTAAGTACATTTAGGTATATCTATTACACAATGGAATACTACGCACTCGGATAATGGCACAGCCAGCACATTTACACCAGTTTAAAAAGATAGTTACAAATATAATTAAAAATTTAAAAAGCAACGGAGTGTGGTGATATTCACCCATAATCCCAGAACTAGAGATTAAAGAAGGGTCACTGCAAGTTCAGGGCCCGCCTGGTCTACATAGTGACTCCCAGGTCTATAGCAAGACCTTATATTGTCTCAAGGACAATATAAAATAGGCCTCTGTGGTGCTCGATATCAAATGCATGGTCTTGTACATGCTAGGCAAATTCTCTATCACTGAGCCATACACAATACAACAAAATGTATATTGTAATAGGTAACATATCCTCATTTGTCTGATATGAGTGGGATTTTCTACAGATTATAAATGCTAAATGCATGGAATACATTTTTGAAGTAGGGCTCTACACACATGAAGATCTTCCAACAGACATCCTGAAAGCTGGACTCTGCGCTGTTGGAATCTTCTACCTGTTTTACTTCTGTAATAATAGCATGAGGAGGGAACCTCCCTCAGCTGCCATTCAGAGACTGTTCCATCTAGTCATCTTTGTCTAGCCTCCGAGAGACAGAAACACAAGTGTGGAGGAGGACATCGGTGTGTGTGCACACGGGGATGAATCCCTGGGGTGGAGGGAACTTGTGGGTTCAGGTCACACTAGCAATTTAAAGACCCTTCACTTGACACGGACAACAACAGACCTCCTAGAAGAAGCTGCAGAATCTTGGGACAACTTAAAAGTCCTGGGGCTTGTAGGCAGGGATGGGAGCAACGCTCCTAGCAGCCAAGAATGACGCTGTAGAATACAGCAAAGGGAGTAAATATTCCTTTCCTTCTTCTATGAAAGGCCCAGGTAACAACAGTTAAGATGATGACCTCATGGGATCGCTGGGTATTCCACTATTCATGAACTCATCTGGAAGGGTTATGTCTATATTCCAGACATCAGGGGGGCAGAGGAGCAAAGCACACCCCAAAGGTCTCGGGGGGGGGGGAGGCTACTGCAGGGCTCACTGCTCACGTCGGTCAGAAGCCAGTCTCAGCTAGAGAAACTGGAAAGGGTAGACTTAATGCCAGGTGGCTACAGGACCAGATTAGCATGGGAGCCCTGTTACTAAGCCAGAACTGAAGGACAGATTCTACAGGGGCAGTGGGGGGGGGGGGATATCAGGGGGAGCGGAAGGCTCGATATGACTAGAGGTTCTCCATAACACACAAACCTTACAGCCGCCTCCTCCTTCCCCACCGAGCAACTTTCTAAAGATTAGCTTGTCATTCCACCCTCTGCAGACAGCACAGGTCGGAAGAGCATCCTGCTTTGTCACAGATGTCAAGGAGCCCAGGAATTATTTAGACACTGAAGACAGTACGACATCCTGGAATTTTCCCCTCTGCTCTTCCCACGCTGACACGGGGCTCTAGAATCCTGAACATAATAGGTAGTAGGATATACTAACTATGTGGGACAGGAACCATGCCATTCCCACAATGGGTCCATAATAAATGTCAGTGGGATAGAGTAGAACTGGCCTGTGATGTCATTCACACACTATTTCCTGTGAATGAGACAATATGCACCGGAATAGCACGCTATTTATGCTATGGGAAAAGCCCATGGGGCTTTAGGTTTAGGTCCTTTGCGAAAGGAATTTGCCAACTGATTATCCTAGGTCCCTGGGGACGACTACAGAAAAGAAACTGGGAAGGACTGAGACTCTGCTCCAAGCAGACAGTGGCTGGCTGTCCCAGGTCCAGTCCGCAGCTAGCCTTGAGAGCCACCCCACCAGGCGCTTATAATACCTCGGCAAAGAGGACTTGGGCCTGCCCTGCCCAGGCTGCGCCTAGCATTTTCTGACAGACTTCCTAAACATTGAGAGCTCTTTCCTAGGAATATATGCAGGAGGGGGGATCTTTTATATCTCTTTGCCTACATGCCTGACAGTCAGCAGTAAAAAGCCAAATATTTAAACTCTGAAGTTAAGACTCCCATGTTGTTGTCTCCTGTCTTGTTTAAAAAAGAAAAAAAAAGTGGTTTTTATACTTCTTCGATCAATAAATAGGAGAGGGTACAGAAATGAAGAAAAAAGACATTAGCAGGAAAGCAATAGACTAAACAAGGCCCCCACTGAAGACTCAGAGGAAGGGTCTGTCTCCAAGCCCGCTGGCAGACTTCCCTGAGTACCACACAGCTAGCGGGGTCCATGGTCACCCAGGCTCAGCATCTGTATCACCTGACCCCACCTGGCCCAATCCTCTTGGGCCTTGGCTAGCACTGTGGTCATCCTTACCAGTGAAGGTCACAAACTGGCCCTTCCTCCTCACCTATGCACTGGCCTAGGTGGTCTCTCCTCTACAGCCCTGACAGTTCCGACACACCACAACACCCACTCTTCTTACCTTCCCCACAAGCCTCTCTCAACCACTCTCTCTACCTCACTAACGGGCCAGGTGTCTGTGAAATGCTCACTCTGACAGCCTTCTGCCCTCACAGCACATCCTCCTGGCCCCGACTACACAGCACTTCTAGAATGTGCCAGTAGCCCTGGCTTACTACACACTTCTTTTAAAATTCTCCTCAGAGGCTGGAGAGGTGGCTCTGAAGCTAAGAGCACCAGCTGCTCTTCCAGAGGACCTGGGTTCCATTCCCAGCACCCAGGTGGCGGCTCACAACTGTTTCTAAGTCCAGTTCCAGGCGATCTGACACTCTCATGCAGATTATTTATGCAGGCAAAACACCCATGCACATAAAATAAAAGATAATAATTAAGATGGTCCTCACCAGGGACCTTGGCTCTGAACACCTGGAGGGCCTCCTCATGTCACAAGGAGCAAAGGTCAAAGCACTTGTTTCACATGCCTCACCTCTCTACCAGTCCTACCACATCCTCCCCGCTGCTCGCTGGCTTCACCTCTGCTTCCCTGCCAGGGCCAACTAGGCAGTGTGTGTGGGCTGTGCTGAGTTATGCCAAGCCTCGTAAGGACAGCCCCCGACTGAGGCTCTCTCCAGATTGCCTTTAGCAGAACCGTCCCTGTACCCTTCACCCCGGTTTCCTTCCGAGTACTTGACAGAGAGCACATTTCCTTTTTCCAGTCTATCCCTCTCCACTGGAATGCAAGATCCGTGGATACAGCATTTTTTCACTTGAGAACTGCGCCTGGTACGGAGCAGACAAAATATTTTAAAAATGAATAATGTTGCACATGGCCCAGTTAACGTGCGGCAGCTTCAGTCCCAAGAAACAGCAACAACGGAAAACCTAGTCACCTACAAGAACATGTGCAACGTCTTTTTTCCCATAAGTGACCTTTTTAAAAAAACAGCTGTGGGGCTGGCAAGGTAGCTCAGGGGGTAGAGGCACTTGCCATCTGAGGTTGATCCCCAGAACCCAAAGGGTAGCAAGAGAGAACAGACCCCAACAGGTTGTTTTCTAGTCTCCATGGGTGCATGACAGCAAGCATGCCCAGATAAATAAATAAATAAATAAATAAATAAATAAATAAATAAATTTCTAAAAAATAATTAAAGAAAAGAATGACGGGTGAGAGGGAGTAGGGTGTGCACAGGATGGTCATGAGTTCGAGCCCAGTCTGGCCTACATAGTTGATAAATACTAGCCTAAGCTATACTTAGAGACCTTGTCTTAAAAACCTAAGGGTTGGAGATATAGCTTAGTGGCAGAGAATGCTTGCCTAACATGCATATAGCCCTAGCTCTGGTCCCTAGCACTGAGGGCTAGGGGGAAAGGCAAGAAGGAAAAAAAGAGAAAAAGAACAGATCCCTTACTTGTTGGATGAATGCAGAGAGGAAGCCATTAATAGAGGGCACCATTCCAGTTCTGGAAGTACAGAAGCAAGAAAAATAATTACCAAGAGGAGAGGGGAAAGTGGGGGGAGGGAGTTAAAGGAAGAAGCAGGAAGTTCTATAAGTAAATAAATATATGGACAAGATCATTTCAAATAGTTACCAAGAACATGTATTTTCAAGACTGCTTAACGGAAATTCCCAATGAAAATCTGTTTTATGCATAGGGACTTCTGTGTCTCCATCCCTGCCCCACCCCACCTGTTAAATCTTGCATTCTCTATTAAGTATATGTACTCACATTTTCACATATTAATACAAGCTGTGTATCTTAGAGCAGCTATCTTACATCATAGTAAATGATAGGTTACACCTTCTTGTGTGTGCATGTATCTACACTGGTACCTGTGTGTCTGTGTCTGTGGAGGACAGAACCGATGTCTAGTGTCTTCCTCTACTCTTCTCCACCTTATTCTCTGAGACAGATTCTCTCACTAGACTTGGAATTCACAGACCCTGCTAGACTGGCTGGCCAGCAAGCCCCAGGGACCCACTGTGACTGCCTTCTTAGCCCTAGGATTATAAAGGTGCACAGGTATGCCCAGATCTTCCCCATGGGTACTGGGGACTAAATGCAGATCTTCATGCTTGTGTGGCAAGCACTTTGCCAAATGAGCCTCCTGTCCAGGCCTAAATGATGAGCTATACTTTATCAAAGACCATATCTGGGAGTGAGGGTGCAGCTCAATTGTAGAGGCCTTAGTTAACCTACAGGAAGCCCTGTGTTTACTCTTCAGCACAGGGTGTGGGGATACTGGGGTGGTGAGGGAACGGTGTCAAACAGCAATTTAGTGGTTGATAGTGTCCTCTGTTGTGTGCTAGGAGGCACCCATTAAAAATGAGCTGATGAATTCTCACAGGTCTTCAAATTCCAATGTCTGCGATTCTTTCTGACCCACCCACGAACCTGTGGCTATTTCAGTATACCACTGACGAGTGGCATGCTTTCTGTTTATCGGAGTTGGTGAGTGTTCCGTGTGGGTTCCTTGGTTCACAAAGCTGAATGAAAACACAGAGCTCCTTAAAATAAAAATAGATGGGAGTCTCGGGGGACTCAGCTTCTGCTCTCCCTCGCGGTGGGAACACACACTGACCGCCATTGCCGTTTCCTATACACTTGGCAGGACTCTGTGTCCATTTGGAAGAGTAATTCCCCAGGTTTCAGCTTGGGAAGGAAGGAAGGAGTCACTGAATTCCACCAGAGTGGCTCAGCAGAATCTCAAAAAGCCAGAGCTTATATGTCTGTCATCTCCCAAAGGGAAAACGCAGTTCCTGATGACTTTACCTGGTTAAGAATCAGCCAGGGCAGGCTCTCCTGTTCACTGGATGACCTTCTGGTTCCTGCATTAAGTGCCCTCCCTGTTCCCTTACACATCATCTTTTTCTTCTTCTTCTTCTTCTTCTTCTTCTTCTTCTTCTTCTTCTTCTTCTTCTTCTTCTTCTTCTTCTTCTTCTTCTTCTTCTTCTTCTTCTTC